>NC_141603.1:1887272-2199318 GCF_047967505.1 Dipteris shenzhenensis | reverse complement strand
TTAGTAGTCGACCAATTTAATAGATGGGAAACTACCAGGATGCGTATGTTGCACACTGTTCCTTTTGTTCAAACTCGTACTGCTGGTGCATTAGTAATACTTACTATAATAATTTTGTTCGTTGATACTTTATGTTTCACCATAGATATGCACTTGATTGTGGAAATCCTAAAGTATAAGGAGTTTGCTAGATGTTGGATGGTATTGAGGATTCAGTCGTTGGAAAATTTTGTAGTTATTAGTCATACGATATTGAAATTATTATAAAGACGAGAGAAGAGCATTCCCTTCTTTCGTTACACAGTCAGAAATGCTAGGAGATTCCACTGCTGCTGTTCTCTGCACGACCTGCTCCCCCTCTGAGAAGCCCCTTTGCCGCTAGAGCCTCTGGTGGCATCCTTCCCCATCTTTCCTCTCTGTCCCTGTGTGATCTTCTTCCCTGCCTGCTCCCCCCCCCCCCCGCTGACTCTTCCTAAGATGCCTTCTTTTCTACCCTTGTTCTTGTCTGCCTGGCAGCTTAGTCTGCTGCTCTTCCTCCCTCTTCAGCTCCCAGCCTCCCTTCCCTTCCTTGACCCCTCCTCACCTGTCGTACACATTGTACAGTGCCCATACAGCCTGTACAGATGCCCGTCCAGGGCTGTACTACCCCCGCAGCCGCCCTGCCTCCCTTACAGCGCCCTGTCTCTCTTCTCCTTTCTACCTCTCCGTCTCCCCCATCCTCCCTTCTTTCTTCCATCCCTTCTTGCCCCTCGTAAGTCCTCAACCTTTAGTTTCTTAGTCTTACTCAGGTCACGTAGCAGAGGAATTTTTCATCAAAGGTTTCAAGTTGGCTTTCTGTGTCAAGATTGGCAAATGGCTACCCATTCAACCAATTCTTATTTCGCGTCATTGGCCTTGATAAAGCATTTAATTTCCAAAGACGGGTTGCAACAAATATAAAGAGATGTGGAATTGGTAAGGTTCGATACCCTTTTTGCTTGCATTCATGGATTCCACCCTTCATGAAGTCAAGGTTAGGATTGGATGTTGTCTTCCCTTCACGAAGTCAGACTCGGGATTGAATGTTGTCTGCCCTACCAAGATTCCAACTTATCAGATGTTCAACTCTTGGGTAGAGATTTTTTAAAGGTGGTTTTTGATTCGGTAGACATCACAGCATAGGTACTTGAGACTAACCCTCTTGCCCTTTCCTCCAAGGTGGTCTCCTTTTACATTGGGGTTTACAAAATATCGAGATTATTAATTACCAGGATCAGTGTCGTATTTGTAGACCCTGCGGTCATTTTTCCAGTGATTGCCCAAATAAAAAAAATAAGCCCAAGAAGAAGAAAAAAAGCATTTCCCCTCTCAACCTAATCGCTTCTTGTCCCCTGCTCCTCCTCATTGGAGATGGAGGTAGTAAGAGATGGCAGGTTTGTTGTTCTTGCTCCCTTAAATTTGGATCCTGATCAGCCTCTCCCTCCTTCAGCTCCGCACGAGTTACAAACTAGGTGTTAGGGATTGCATTAAGTCAGGTAAGCTGCTTTATGACATACTTTTTGGTATTGCCAAGAAGGGAGTTGTTTTTTAGTTCGAGTCACCATCCTTCCCCTTGTGGTTGGCTATGGTGTCATTATTCCATCTAGTTGGATTATTTTGTTGATGGATGAATGTAAGATCAGCATCCTCAACCTCTATAGTCCCAATGATAGAGGGAAAGAGTGTTTTTGGAAGGTGCTGCTCTTTTTTATATGAGTGGTTTCTATCACTCTGTTGCAAGGATCAAGAGGTAGGATATCCTTAGGTACGAGATCACCAGGCGTCAATAATTAGCAGCCCTAGAAAGGGGAGAAATGAAAGAGATCTTTAGATGACTGGGTCCATGAGCACCTTGCTAAAGCAAGGGCCCACTATCTCATGGAGAGTTGAGTTGTTGAATTTTCATCTCACACATGGGAGTCTTTACGGGTTGAGATGGGAGGCAGAGTCAATAAACACTTTTCCTAGACTTGGCATAGAAATTGTTTTTTAGTTGATTGACTGTGATGGGGTCTTGCAATCAGCATAAATATTGTCATGGATATTGCTTTTGATTTTTATGCTTCCCTCCTCATTGTCGAATGACAGACTCGTTTGAGGTTCTGATAGATAGTTCAAGTGTTGGAGAAATAGGATATGAGGATCTCTCTTGATGCTCCTTTTACTAACTTGGAATTTAGGACTTCTTTACATGCCCTTCACAAGGTAGGTGTCTTTGGCCCCCTCTTTTTTTATTGCTTTCTGAGAGGATGTTGGTTATCATATCACTTTCGTTGTACAGAGCATTTGAGGCCCTAGTGTTATGCTTGCTTCACTTACTGAGGGTCTCATCCATCTCATCCCTAAGGGGAGATGTAGAAACTTGACAAATTAGTGGAGGCCGATCACACTTTTGGGTACTGTAGATAAAATTGTAGCGAATGCAATCAGCCTTCCTTTACAACCTCTAGTTCTTGACTTGATACATAACACGTAGACTGGCTTTGTGCATGGGTGCAACATATTTGATAATATCCTTTTGTTTTGGGAGGTACTTCCAATGGGCTAGACAGAGTGGCAGGACCTTGCTATTCTATTTTTTGGATTTTTGAGAAAGCTTATGACAAAGTAGATTGGGGCTTCTTGGAGGGCACCTTGCTGCATTTTGGTTTTCTTGATTCATGGATTAAAGGTGCACCCTCTCTTCAGATCATTCCACAGCCAGGTTGTTACCAAAGGTGCTAGAGGAGAGAGGTTCTAGATTTATAGATCAGTCTATCACGGATGTCTATTATATTTGTTGGTGGTAGAGGCTATCAGTTTTTCCCTCATGTTAGGAAAACATCCTTGATTTGAGATTGCCACTCAGATGGGATGAGGAGCTTCCAGACAATGAGCTTGCAGATGACACAACAGTTTATTTGGATGGCTCTCCTCAGACCCTTATAGCTTTTAGGATGGCTTTGGATTTGTTTTGCCTTGCAGTAGAGGCACATATTAATTTTTCAAAAATTCAATGGCGTTTGGATCAATGATAAGGACTCTCCTTCCTGGGGGTTGGATTTTGGATTCACTTGGATCGAGAGAGGTCTATTAGCTAGATATCTTGGCTGTCAAGTTGGAATAGGCATCTCTTCATCTCAACAATTTGCTGCTGTATCAAGAGGGAACCCCTGTTTTGGAGTTCAGCCAGGTTGGATCTGCGCCCCCCAGAGTCGTGAGGAAGAATTCGATCTCGTGGATGTATAGGCTAACAAGGTCAGTGATAATGGACAACCTTCTTTGACCCCAATCATGTTCCTGATCTCCTTTGTCCACCCTGTCGAAGTCTTGACTCTGCTAGATTCGTGCTCGTATAGTGTCTGAACTGCCCATATGATGTTCTTACTATACCCTAGATCAAGTAGTCATCTGAACAATAGGGCTCGTGGTATAGTGTCAAAGGCTTTGCGAAAATCCACAAAGCAACTATAAACTCTCTACTTCTGTGCTTGGGCCTCTTCGATGACAGCTCTCAGTGTAAAGATATGGTCCAGTGTTGCATGATCTACGTGAAAGCCTGTCTGCCCCATCACTTTGAATCCCTCACAGTCTGCCTCTTCGGTAACATGAGTGTCAAGTACTACTGCATAAAGCTTGGGCATAACATGTCCGATCATGATGGTCCTGTAGTCTTTCGAACTCATGGGATCTCTTGCTTTGTGGATTGGGAGAATGGAGTTAAGGATCCTGGTGGTGCGAGACCGATGCAAACCACTTCATCACACCTCCGGGTTACACATAGCTTCATCTACCACATGCGCTCTGGATCTCCCTTGGTCAGTTTAGGGTCTCGTCACACCGATTACGGATCGAGAGCGGATGCGCAGAGGGTATCCGATGAGAGGACCGCCTTTGCCCACTTTGCGACTTGCAGGAGATCGAGTCGGAGGAGCACTTTGCTTTCAGATGTCCTATCTATTATGCCATTCGAGGCCGGTACCACTGCCTCTTCCGCGACGAATTCGGCTCCCTCCCACACATGCTGCAGTTCTCGGATCAGCGATGCCTAGCCGCTTTCTTACATGAGATAACTCGCCACCGAGATACCTCTCTCCGAGCACGGCGACACGAGCAGCGCACACAGCGTGAGGACACCCAGCGGCCTATCACTGACTTCTTCGAGTCACAGGATACCTCTTCTTAGTCTAGCCGACGACGCGGACATGAGCGAGAGCCAGAGCCACGACAGCTGCGCCAGCGCACAGACTCACACATCCAGGTCCATGACATCTCGTCTCTGCTCTCTGCCCGCCCCACCAGGGTTACCGTTGCCCTCATCCACAGGGCCACCCGCCGCCCTCGACGATCGAGCTCGACTAGGCCGCGTGACATCAGAGGCCAATCATCTATGGCAGGGTTTTTTCCGACCTCCCATTTGACGGCCCCTCTATGATTGGTCTCTGACGATCACCACCTGCACATGTATACTGTATCTCCCCCCTTTGCCCCATTTTTGGTGCCCCCCCCTTCTTTTTTGTATCATCTAGAGGTAGACACATATTTTTTGTATCAGGACTAGACACACAGTCCTTCATAACCTCTTTTTTGTTGAAACGGTTGGCTGGCCCGTTTTGAGACCGCCACCGTTATGCTCATTGTATCAGTTATCTTTAGTCTCATAGACCTTCACGGTCTCCCGAAGACTTTAATGAACTTTCTTTCTTTCTTTCTTTGCCAAGATCAGGGCTAGTGTGCTAATACCATGTGCAATGTAAGTTCCTCATGATCTTTGGCTCGGCCATGGTGTGGCTTGAGGGTTGCATGTTTGACATCACTGGTGGTGAAAAGTGTGCGCAGGAAGTAGGGCGCAGTAGATGTGGGAGGTTTGGTATAGGCTAATGAGGGATGCCATAATGTGTGTGTATGTAGGTGTGCCAAACGATCAGGTCAGTGAGAGGGGATGTGGACCTCTACTCAAGAAACTTTTGCCACAAATCCTTGGAATTATTACTAAATAGAATGTTCGTCAGTTCTTCCTCATTTTGATGGGTAAAGTCTCTCTTCTTCCAACGAACAAAACTACAATACTCTCATGTGGTCTTTGACGTAGTCAAAAGATGATGCTTGGTCTCAAGTCAAAGTTGACGGCGCAAGGCCTTACACTCATCATCATACCCACGATTGTAAGGGACCGATCCAACGGGTGGTGGATGGGTGGATCTAGTGGTGTGAGGGAAGGACTGGATGATGGCACCATGCAGGGAACAGTGATAAATGTGTTTTTTTCCTTTAGAAGAGGGATCTCATCGAGGTCCTCAAGCATAGTAGAGAGGCGGGCAGCATAGGCAGGGGCTAGTGTATCGTCAAAATGAATTTCATGAAAAGTGGTGTAAGTAAGGTGTGACGTGCTTGGTGGTGGTAGTGGGATGATAAGCTAAAGAAAAGGTATGTACAGGACGTAGCTAGGGAATAGAGAACTCTATGATGTGAGAGGCGAAGGCAAGGGATCCCATGATATAGCCTACTAGGCTGGTCCCTTCTCCATGTGGGAAATAAGTGAGCCCACTGAAAGACGGCCATCCCTCTAGATCATTGTATATGATCAAGTCATGCATCCTGCCCATATCAATGAAGGCCAACAGGTCTATGGGACAGCAAAACCCAGCTAATACATCCCCATATCAATGACGGCCAACAGGTCTATGGGACAGAAAAACCCAGCTAATACATCCCCTTCAGGGAGGGCACAAGGCATCTCCCAAGGAGTTCATAAAGCGACTCTGAGTTATTATAAGGTAATGTATAGACAGCATCAGATTCGCTCCTCACGCGCACGCATACACACACGCACACGCACGCACGCACGCATGCACACAATTCATTGCAATGGTGCCATTTTGTAAGGGAGGCATACTGTTTTGATAATAAGAAATACTCATGATTTTCTAGCTGTTAGACTTTTTCCAGATTAAGTGATTAAAAAACTGTCAAGTTGAGGTGGTCAAAACTTGATGCACGTGCACATTTCATAGATTGATACGAATAGAGATTCAGCTTTCCCCAAAGCGGACTTTTCTGTTCAGTTTTTTTAGTTGTTCTATGAATGAATTTCAGGCAAGAGGAGATGATATTGGCAAGAGAAGACTTAGGATATTTGATGTCAGATATTCAGTCTGGTAAGATGTGTGCAATTCATTTCAAGATAACTTGATAACAGCATTCGAAACATATTTGTTTGTGAAGCTACACTTCTACATTTTTCCTGTTTTTTTATATGCTCCATCAAGTCGGGGGTACATTTCTTTGCCAAACTTGTAAGTGTTAAATGAAATCACATACCAATTATTCCTTACATTTGCATCTTTAACATGTTATCTACTGCAGATATGGCAGCTTGCAATGAGAGCCTTGAATGGCTTATCCCTGCCCGTTTCCATTTTTATACTATTGAAAGACAGGTGAGCATCTCTTCTGCAAGAGACGGTCCTACTGATATCTCTATGAGTAGTATATAAGGCTATACTATGTTTGAGACATTTTATGACTGGGATATGAGGGGATTATTTATTTTAAGTCTCTTCTACATTTGTTATGGAAAAAAGCTTTTGTAGTTCCTAGGACTCTTTTTTCTTCAATAAAAAAGAAGCTTGAGAAAAAATAACTGATACAGATCAGATATTGGGAAGGCACTGACATAAAGAAAAGGTGCCAGCTGCTATACAGCCTGCTTCTCATGATCCTACCTCACTGGCTAGGGTATCCTGAAAGCAAGAGCCAACAGCCATAGTAGAGGGCTATACAACCAATGGATTCCTCAATCTGTGCAATGTAGATGGTGCATGCAGGCCGTGCCTTGCAGAAGTGCTCCTGCCTTTCAGCATCTTCCTAGACCCCCCGTGTCCTGCTTGCAAGTAGCTTGCAAGGTATAGATGATACCATGCCAGATATTGTTGAGGGTGGCTTATTACACACCTACTCTATCGTCGTCTTTTCCCTTGGGTTAAATCTCTTATCGTCGTCAAAATTATCACGGGCGATGGCTTGCTATATTTCCACCCAGCCTTCTCTCAGGGATAGTTCATCGTCAAATCATACGTTGTTTTTCATTCATACCTATCCATGAGACCCTCAATTCCCTAGATAGTTCTCCTTGCCAAATGTCATCAATTTAGCCTCTCCACTTGGTGCACCTTTTTACCCCTCTCTTGGGGCACATTAAAAACCACTTGCCCCTTGGCATTATTGCACATTTAGGTGCACCTAGGCCTTAGCACTCAGAACTATCTAGTCAATGCCATTCCGCCCTCACCTAGGACCTTGGCAGTTACTTCTCTTGACCATTTCAATTACGCACATTAACTATTACAAAAGTTGGTCATCTAAGAGAAAATGCCCACCGATCTATCCGAGGTCATGCTATCCCGGCTAGAGCATAACATTCCTTCCCTCTTCAAGCATCAGCGTCCTCGATGATGAAATCTGGGAAAGCTCTCCGTAACTGGTATACGGATTCCCAGGTAGCTTCCGATAGAGGCTGACCATGCCATGCAACCAACACCGTGGGTATCTTCCGATTTCGTATTTGCATTGTTCCTCGGTCCAGGATTCTTGTTGGTTGGCGCTTTGCAATATCCTCTATCTCCTGAAACAAAACCACACCTTCGATTAGTGAGTCACCTGTATGCAAAAATTTCTTTAAGCGCGAAACATGAAAAACCGGGTGCACCTTACACCCCTGTGGCAATTCTAATTTATAGGCTACACTGCCTATTCTCTTTAGAATTAACCACGGCCCACAGTATCGAGGTGATAACTTAGCACACTCTCCTGAAGTCAACGACTTCGAGTGCGAAGGAATTCTGAGAAAAACTTTTTCTCCTTCTTCAAATACTCTTATAGACCGATTTTCATCCGCATACACCTTGGCTCTATCCATAGCCTGGCGGATATTAGCTCTCGCAAGTGCTAGCATCTCCCGCATCTGAACTACAAAGTTCGCGGCACTAGGTACTTTCTGAGGTACTCCAACTATAGTTGGATTGGCTGGTCTATAACCATAGTTCAGCTCAAACGGACTGAACCCAGTAGATGAATGTTTCCTATCATTGTAGGCAAACTCCAACAATGGCAACCACTTGTCCCATGTATGTTGCCTCAATGACACATATGTCCTCAGCATATCCTCTAAAGTCTGGTTGACTCTCTCCGTCTGACCATCCGTCTCAGGATAATCCCCACTACTCATTCCCAACTCAGTCCTCAGTGTCTCAAATACCGCTGTCCAAAAACGACCGGTAAATCTGACATCTCTGTCTGACACTATGGATCTAGGCAATCCATGCAGACGAAATATATGTCTAATGAACAAATCTGCCACTTGCGGGGCACTAACAGACTCTCTAGTCGGAATGAAGTGAGCCATCTTGGTTAGACGATCAACCACCACAAGGATAGAATTATATCCTCCTTGTGTCGTAGGCAGTCCTACAATAAAGTCCATGGAAATGCTCTCCCACTTACTTAGTGGTACTTCCAAGGGCTGTAAAAGTCCGGGTGGCTTCACCCGCTCGGCCTTACTTACCTGACACGAGAAACACCGCGTCACATATTCATGAATATGTTTTTTCATCTTTGGCCAAAAGAAATCTCGCTTCACGAGATCATATGTCTTCTCGACACCTGGATGTCCCGCACACGGGCTATCATGGCACTCTCGAATGACTCTCTGCCTGAGATCATTCTGACTAGGTACTACAACCTTGCCATTTCTAACTAGCATACCATCCCTTATGGTATATCTTGCATAAGTTTGGCCTTTTCTGGATGCCAGGTCATCCTTTTCACTTTCCCCGGGTTTTAACACATGAGCTTTAGGCCATAAGCTCTGGACAAACTCGTCCACCTTTTGAGTTTCTCTTATCTCGGTCATTAGAGCACTCTCTAATACCGTGAAACTCAGGTTGTGCATAATGCGAGACAACGCATCAGCCACCTTATTGTCTTTTCCTCTTCGGTACCGAATCGTTAGATTAAACTCCTGCATGAGCTCTGCCCACCTAGCTTGGCGGCCCCTCAAGTCAGGTTGTTTACAAAAATGTTTCAGAGTATCATGATCTACATCCACATAAAACTCTGAACCATACAGATAATGCCTCCATGTTTTCAAAGCATGGATAACAGCATACAACTCTAATTCATGAGTTGGCCAATTCCTTTGAGAGGGAGAAAGCTTCTTGCTTTCAAAGGCTACTGGCCTTTCCTCTTGAAGGAGGACTGCTCCTACCGCAATGCCACTTGCATCGGTTTCTAGGAACAACGGTTTCTGGGGATCAACTATTTTTAACACCGGTCCTGAGACCACAGCTTGTTTTATGGTGTTAAAACTTTCCTGTTGATTCTGTCCCCAAATAAAAGGTACTTTATCTGAGGTCAGATCAGTCAATGGCGATACTATTCCGGAATATCCTTTGATATGCCTTCTATATAGACAAATCCCAAGAATGATCGCAACGCGGTTAGACTCTGAGGGATTGGCCAAGTTAGTATCGCAGCCACTTTCTTCGGATCCATTTCTACCCCCTGTGGAGTAATTATGAACCCTAAATACTCAAGCCTAACCATACACAGTATAGTTTTCTTTTTATTCACATAAAGACTGGCTTTCCTCAAAGTACTGAACACTACTCTTAAGTGCTCACGATGCTCAGTAATACTTTTACTGAATATCAAGATATCGTCAATAAAATGTACCACGAACTTTCCGATATACGGACGTAGTAAATCATTCATAAGCATGACGAAGGTCGCTTGAG
This sequence comes from Dipteris shenzhenensis, assembly GCF_047967505.1. Taxonomy (NCBI): domain Eukaryota; kingdom Viridiplantae; phylum Streptophyta; class Polypodiopsida; order Gleicheniales; family Dipteridaceae; genus Dipteris; species Dipteris shenzhenensis. Next base: position 2,189,527 of record NC_141603.1, on the reverse strand, counting down.
CATTGGTAAGTCCGAAGGGCATTACCAAAAACTCATAATGACCAAACCTGCTTCTAAAAGCGGTTTTATGCACATCCTCGGCTCTAATCCGGATCTGATGGTAGCCACACTTAAGATCTATCTTACTGAAAATCACGGCTCCATGTAATGCATCTAGCAAATCATCAATCCGAGCCATGGGATACCTGTGCTTGACAGTGATATTATTCAATGCTCTGTAATCTATACAAAGGCGAAACGTATCATCCTTTTTCCTCTTTAATATCACTGGCGAAGCAAAAGGTGAGAAACTTGGTTGAATCTGCCCCAACTTGAGGTATTCTTCCAGTTGCCTACGCACCTCCGCTTCTTCAACAAAACTCATTCTATAGGGAGGTCTATTTACAGGTTCTGCCCCCGGGATCAGTTCAATCTTATGTTGAACTTTCCGCTCTGGAGGTAACCCATAAGGTAGTTCATCCCTAAAACATTCAGAGAACTCCTCTGTTATAAGATTAGCCAGCTTGACCATCTCACCACTTTGCGTAACATCAGTGCTAGCCGAAGACTCATCCACCGGCTCTACCGATGCTGTGCAAAGGAATAAAAACTCTACTTGAGTCTTTCTGATTTCCATCACGGAAACCAACGGTCCCTGAGGTATATCTTTTTCACCTCGCAAGACATAAAGCACATCATTCATCTTGAATTGATATACGTGCTTTTTTCAATCAATGGCTGGATTCTTCCTAGAATGCCACGCCATTCCCAGGGCTATATCTGCATGAGCAAGCTTGGTCATTTCAAAATCAAGCTTCTCAGCATAGTCCTGAATCCGAAGCTCCAACTGGGTAACCCTTTGGTCCCATACTTCAGTTGAACTTCCATCGGCCATCCTGACTGTATACGCATAGTCAGATGGACTTGTCTTTAGTTTCAGCCTCTTCACGAGCTTGGAGTTAATCACATTGTGAGTTGACGCCGAGTCAAACAACACAATGACATCATGACTGGCTACTTGCCCTTTCATTTTAATTAACTCCGTATCATTAAAGGCCGTATACCCCGTTGCTGCGGGCTTAGATAGGATGTTATCAGGTGCACTCGTCACTAACTTAGCAACAGATACACATAACAAACAAGGTACTAACCTCTGAGAAGGTCCCGCCAGTTGCATCTGCATATGTTCCACATTGGGACTCTCCTGCATTTCTACGTCGCATTCAGATATTATCATATTAGCCGTGCGACGGTCTTTATTCAGTGGACAATCCTTCCACTGATGTCGCTGAAGGCAGCCGAAGCACAATCCTTCTTTCCTAGCTTTCTCTTTCTGTTCAGGGGTCAACGAGGACTTTGACCAAGCCTGGGCTGCCATTGGAGTTATTTTCCTTTTCACCCCAACGGTGGTACTTGTTTTTACTGGTCCCTCAACCGGCTTCACCTGCTTGGTTTGGCCACTTGGCTGCGAGACACTTGTCTTTGAAATCCATTTCCTCTGAAATCCCCCTTTTCTCGGGTGCTCATACTGAGTCCCTGCCTGCACAAATCCACCAGATCTGCCTCTGGCATCCTCATAGTTCAGGGCTACTGCTATAGATTCATCTAGTGTAGTCACATATTTAGCCCGAACTTCCATTTTGATTTTGTCGTTCAGTCCATAGATATAGTCCTTTAACTGAACCGACATAGGGAGAGGGTCTGTTATTTTCATGACACATTCTCTGAATTTGTCAGTGTACTCTGCCACCGACAGACTCCTCTGACGAAGATTTCTATAAGCATCCCAAGCTCGGGATTCTTCATCAGGTGGGAGAAAGTGTTTCTTGAATTCAGCTTTAAACCCTTCCCAGGTGGTTGGAGCAACTTGATCCTTCTGTTGCTTTATCCACCATCTGTCCGCTGCCTCAATAAACAGGTGTGTGGCCTCGCGGATTTTCTTTAGATCGGATCTAATCTCACAAATGGCGAAGGCTTCTTCCCACTTGTGTAACCAAACCTCGATCACATCAGAGCTGCGCTCGGTCATCCGACCAGCGTACTTCTCTGGTCTATAATTAGCGATATTAGGCACTTTGACCCTTGCGCGCTCTAAGGAATGTATACTGGGCTCTGGCTCTACTGGAGCTTTGCCCTTATCAATTCTAGACGGTCTAACCGACAAGGCTTGCACCATCTCCCTGATCTCATTTTGACCAGCATTCACTTGAAGCTGCTGGTTCATAATCTGCTGTAAAGCATCCTCTAATATCGAAATCCTACCAATCAAAGTAGGTGCTGCCTGATGTGACATCTGTTGTGTAGACTGTACTCTAGACTCACTAGGATTCACCCTAGAATTCTGCCCTTCTGCCTCCATAGTTTCAAAATGGAAGATGGTTTTTTTTTTTTTTTTTTTTTTCAGATTCCCCTTTTGTTATGCAGAAAAAAATAGATGACAGCCTCTGCTGTACAGACAACTCGACTGCAAACTCAGATTTTGATTTTAAAAAAAAAGAAAGGACTGCTCCCTGGAAGCTCCATGCAGGCTGAGTAGGTGCGTTCCGCCCTTAAGGTCCTAGGTGCCTTAATTTTTTTTTTCTTTGCCCAAATCTGTCACGTCAATTCATATATTGCCGACTGCGCTCAGAATTAACTTGCAAATATGTGGTTTGGTTTCGTCAACGGCGCCTGTGTTCTGGTCCTTCCATTTCGTCACAACGGGTCATCGCCCCGCTCCATCAGCACGTCGTCAATCCACCAGGGAGGTCCAGGCCTGGAATTCGTTAACTAACCGAATCCCTGTAGGCTTAGCTTCTGGCGTAAGCACTACCCGTCCGTAAGGGTGCGCCACACTATCGCAGTTCATGCGTTCCGCTCGTCGAAGGCCTATATCTCCAATTGCGCTTTATTATGGCCCTTCGCACTGGTTGAGTTGTGTGAGGGAGGTCTTCGTAAACGTCCGTCTACACTACGCCACACCGTCGCAGTAGAACGTCAACCTGCTCCATCGACCTTCCTACAAATGATAACCTACGCTCCACGCCTTTCTTCCGTCAATCAGTTCGTCTTCACATACCACAACCAAGGTCGTCGTCAATACAGTCCTGCTGTCCGTTCGTAGCTTTCGTCAAAGTTTACGAACCTCTTCCTTTGCCTTGTGCTCTGATACCAAAATATTACACACCTACTCTATCGTCGTCTTTTCCCTTGGGTTAAATCTCTTATCGTCGTCAAAATTATCATGGGCGATGGCTTGCTATATTTCCACCCAGCCTTCTCTCAGGGATAGTTCATCGTCAAATCATACGTTGTTTTTCATTCATACTTATCCATGAGACCCTCAATTCCCTAGATAGTTCTCCTTGCCAAATGTCATCAATTTAGCCTCTCCACTTGGTGCACCTTTTTACCCCTCTCTTGGGGCACATTAAAAACCACTTGCCCCTTGGCATTATTGCACATTTAGGTGCACCTAGGCCTTAGCACTCAGAACTATCTAGTCAATGCCATTCCGCCCTCACCTAGGACCTTGGCAGTTACTTCTCTTGACCATTTCAATTACGCACATTAACTATTACAAAAGTTGGTCATCTAAGAGAAAATGCCCACCGATCTATCCGAGGTCATGCTATCCCGGCTAGAGCATAACATGGCTGTAGGTTGTACCTGAAGGAACATGGTGGAAAGAGGGAGAGAGAGAGGGTAGGCTAGGGAGAGAGGAAGTGATACTCAAAAGGAGACATAATGAAATGACTAGAGCAATGAACAAAAATTAGAGCACTCACATGTAGACCAAAGAGCTTGTAGCTTGATACTTGATTTTTTTTTAACACTAGACAAGTACAACTCTTATATAAGAGCGCACACACACATATGAACACCTATGCATATGGGATAACTCCCAATATGACACGTGGCATCCATAGAACACACTAGACTAGAACTCACACTAGAACACACTAGAACACACCAAACTGACTTAACTTGGCTTCATATTCTAACATCCCTCCATGAAGGCAAGGTGAGAGGCTCACGTTATAGCATGGCTACATGACCAGCTCATAGGTCTAGGAATACACCAACATCCTGGAACTCTCGGCCAGGCCTGATAACGAGACCTATCAAAGCCAATACATGGCTCCCACAATACATCCCTCTCTAAACCTATCAAAGTCAATATAGGGCTCCCACAGTACATCCCCTCATGGCTCCAGGGGCTAATGAGAGACATGGAGCCACACACCAAAACAAAATAGGAAAATACATCTTTTTAGGAGGACTATCCAAGGCAGAGAACCTTTGATTCAACACACATGATTTATTTGCATTCATTTTGGGAGAAAACCTAGGGTAGAGTACCCTTGACTCAAACAAGAAAGTAGTAAAGATATATTTCATTCATTTTATGCATAGCAAGGGCAGAGAACCCATGTGCCCGAAGTAGCTTCCACACAAAAGTGTGCACATCCTGATGCAAAGAGGTATGTCGGTGAAGAACCAGGCGAGAATGCCCTCGAATGATGTGTCGATGAAGGCCATAGGAGCAGCTACCGAGGGAGATCACGTCATGACTCTCAATGTGCCGATCGGAGAGTCACCGATGTGCAGAAGAGACTCAAAAAAATGAGCAAAAGTGCTCAAGGGAGCTCAAATCGCTGCTGGAGGTCACGGGAGTCCAAATCTGAGTAAAAAATGCCAAAAAATAGCCTAAAAGTGCTCGAAATCACCTTCTGACAAGTTGTATGGACTCCTGGCACTGTCGCGCATCCGTTTGTAGAGGTCCATACGGACGTACAGAAAAGGTGCGGGACAAGGTCGTTTATGTTTAGAAGTGCCAAAATTTTAAAAAATGTAGAAATCGGACCTCAAAAGGTAAAAAAACAGCTGCTAGACTGCTCCAAAATAAGTTTCTGGTGACCAACTGACGAGGAATGTCCGCCAATGCTGATGGAGAACCACGAATTGATGCGGGAGTGAGCTGAACTTACAAATGAGGACCGCGGAGTACTTAATGGTGAGGCTAAAGGAAGGGAGGCTCTACCTTAGAGGAGAGAGGAGCTTCCATTTGCGGGCTTCTCTGATCCTCTAGATTGAGCAAGAAGAAGGGGAAGGTAGGAAGGGAGGCTCTGATACCACATGAAGGAACATGGTGGAAAGAGGGAGAGAGAGAGGGTAGGCTAGGAAGAGAGGAAGTGATACTCAAAAGGAGACATAATGAAATGGAAATGAAATGACTAGAGCAATGAACGAAAATGAGAGTACTCACATGTAGATCAAAGAGCTTGTAGCTTGATACTTGATTTTTTTTTACACTAGACAAGTACAACTCTTATATAAGAGCACACACACACATATGAACACCTATTCATGTGGGATAACTCCCAATATGACACGTGGCATCCATAGAACATACTAGACTAGAACTCACACTAGAACACCAAACTGACTCAACTTGGCTTCATATTCTAATAGTACCTACTAGCCCCCATCACTAAACGGTGTAGTGCTATCCATATATTGCAGGTCGTGATGTTGGCGATCTTCTCTACGGACGTTGTCCTCTGGTCAATGCTCGGGTTTCTTTCGGGAGGACAGGACCGAGTCCTAAATGTCTTGGCAGGTGACACTCTGTCCATCTGTCCTATAGGCCGAGAGACCATCTTAATGGGAAAAGCATGTCATCCCCTTGTTGCTGTTGCATCCTAGCCACAATCCTGAGAGAGCACTACCATATTTTATATGCTGGCAGACAGCTCCACAGACAATGGGTGATGGTCTCAAGATCCCTTACTGCATAGCAATGATAGATACTCTCATTTGCACCAGCTATATGGGCATGCTTACATGGGCCGTTAGCCAAAAGAAGTAAGAAATCTTCCTCGGGAAAAGACTAGTCCATAGGTGGGAAAAGACTTGATAAGGACCTCATGAAACACTTGTTGCTCTAGCTAATGTCGCTCCCACGGGGGTCTCCAAGCTGAGGCATCCAATTCTCCTACAAACCCATGGCTATGGGCTCCAACATGCTAGTATCTAGAGCAGAGAAGCATACGCTACTAGTACACCCACATGCTCCTCCACCGAAGTCCGATTGAGGAAGGTCACACTTGATTTATAGCCTCTTTTAAGGTAAGTCATGTGCATGTGTTGTACATAGTAGCAACTATTCCTGTCCTTTCATTTTCGGACAAAGAAAGGTTTCATCTTTTCAAACTACACTCCCAATTCCCAATTTGAGGATGGGAAGTGTCATGGGCATCCACAGCCTGTGGCCATGCTGACTGCCACGCAGACAGCCCAGGAATCGCCACGTTAGCAGGCGGCTCAGCAGAAGCAACAGATCACATCAGGCCTTCCAAGCCTTCAGTGCAGCAGTAGACAGGCTCCCCGCAGTAGACTAGCAGGGTGCCTCAGCCTTTACAAGGATCTAGTGAGGATTCACCTCCTCTAGGTCGTCTAGTTTCTTTCCAGTTTTGCAATTGAGGGTTTCAGCCCCTCCATATAGTTGTATTCAGCCCTTTGGCCATTCATACATTTCAGTTATATTCTCTCCCTTAGATTCTCACTCACATCCACATCATCACTTTTTGTATTGAGTGCATCATCTTGCAGTTTGTAGTTAGTGAGTAGGAGAGAGAGTGGGGATAGTCTATCTCCCGCTACGTCATGAAGAAAAGATGAATGCCGTTGCAAGAGAAAAATTTAGATTTTGCTTGTACTCCTATTGGTTCCTTATCCTATATGGATGTGCACATGCAACCATTGCATTTTAGATGCCTATGTACCATTGCATTTTCGATGCCTGTGTAAGGCCTATCTAGGTGCATAGTAATTTTAATTTTAGGGTTTGGGTGCCAAGGCACTAGAATTCAGGGCTTAAATTTATGATCATTGTTCATTTGTAGCTTTCGTTCAATTCTGTGTGGCTGGTAGAGTACAAGCTGCCTTGCACTTAGTGCATCAAGAAGCCTTCAAGAGCCTTGTGTTTCTTATCCCCTAGCGGACTGCAGACAATATTGATGAAATGGATAGATAGTTGTCCAACCATTTTAGCAACTCTGTATATTTTGCTACATGCTGTATCCATTATATAACTTTTTACTAATGCGTCAAAGTGCAGGTCTATGTTTATCATACTTTTATGTGGCATGTTTTGTATATTGAATTGTATGTAATTTTTAGGTAGAGGCACTTGAAGGTGTCTGTCAAGGTGGTGAGGGAGTTCCATCATCTTTAGAAATAGAAGCTATTTTGCGAGAAACTTTGAAAGCTTTGGAAGATTTGGAGGTAAATATCAATTTCTATATCAAAACATCATCATCTTATATTGAATATCATATGTATGTATGTATGTATTATACTTTAAGTGCGTATGTATCTTTCTAATTGTACACACACACATCCCCACGCCACATACACACACAAAGCGTTATATATATTGTTGAACTTTGGGTACAATAATGTCTGGCAGTTTTGCTCTAAGAATCACTTACTTTGCAACAATAATAATATTGTTGACATGTTGAGTTCGTTTTTTGCATTACTTATTAAAGAAAAATTTATCGAAAAGAAAACAATCTAAATCAATCAAAATCAAATAGGTATTCTATAATTTGTGAAACGTTGTCTGATTTTCATTTTAAAATAGCTTTTGTAAAGTAATGTGAGAAAAGGGAAAGCACTTTAGTGTTCAAAGCTTGACTGTTTTCTTTAACAAGAAAGCATCTAAGGTGCCATTCTATGATATTGTAGTTTCAAAGATACTAAGTTATACCGTGCAGGTGTGATAAGGCACGAATACACAGAGTTGACATTTCACCAGCCTATGAATTGTTAGCGTAAAACTGACAACTTAGATTTGTCAGACTTTGTAATGCTTTGACTTCGCCAGGAACATCAATTTGGGTTTAACAAGAGAGCCACAATACTCTCCATGTTAAAATGTACCCTAATATTTATCAATTCATTGAATACTGAGGACAACGTACATCCGTAGTTAGCATACGAGAACAGTGGGGACCATACTGAGGACAACGTACATCCGTAGTTAGCATAAATGACGTGTGTCTAGTGCAATTGTACGAGGTAGAGCCGGACAAAATGGTCCAGTATCTAATCCACGTGCATACTTTCATGACTTGATTATTCGATGAACACACAAGACGGAGATGAGCACATCACAAAGATTTGGGCTCTGCCCTTCTATTCTAAAGTAAAGTGCGATGCATATAAAAAAATAGAATTCACTATGCGATCGATGGTCTAGTTCTCGCACGCTTAGGTGCAATATTATTGTGCATAACTTCTCTTCCAAATACTTCCTCTTCTTTCTTCATGGGATCGTCTATCTGAACCCAAATTCTTGAGGCATTGAAGTACAAAGCACATGGTATTGTCATGGAAAAGCATGAAACAACCGTGGCCTTGTTTTCCATAGAAGTGAAGTACCATGTTTATGCTCAAGCTGAGGTAACATGACCTTGGAGGGGTCAGTTGGCATTTTCCCAAATAGAGGACCGACAATTGTAAATAATTTGCATTGGGCTTTATGTATATGTTCAAAAGGATTTAATATCAAGGTCATTGGTGAGGGTGATTTGCGTGACGAGGTGGGTCTAAAGGCCTAGGTCTAGGTGTTCCTAATTGTGAATTGTGCCTAGGGGCAAATGCTTTAAAAGAATCCCAAGAAGGGGTAAAAAAGGAACATCTAAGTGTAGCCTTACAAGTGGCAATCTAGGCCAATCTAGGGAGTTTGAGCGGTTAAAAAGGAACATCTAAGTGCAGCCTTACAAAATGGACATGTGGCAATCTAGGCCCATCTAAGGAGTTTGGGGTTCTGCAGAAGAAAAAGAACTTGTGAATCAACATACGTGAGATTTTTCCCTGAGGTGAGTTCTAGTAGAGCATAACACCAACTACCCCTCCAAGGTCATGTTACCTCAGCTGGAGGGGCAGTTGGCATTTTCCCTTTAGAGGAACGACAATTGTAAATAACCTGCATTGTGCTTTATGTATATGGTCAAAGGGATTTAATGTCAAGGTCATTGGTGAGGGTGATTTGTGTGACTAGGTGGGTCTAAAGGCCTAGGTCTAGGTATTCCTAATTATGAATTGTCCCTAAGGGCAACAATGCCAAGTGTTAAAAGGAACATCTAAGTGTGGTCTTACAAAATGGACATGTGGCAATCTAGCCCATCTAGGGAGTTTGGGGGTTCAGTAGAAGAAAAAGAACTTGTGAATCAACATATGTAAGATTTTTTTTTGAGGTGAGTTCAGAGCATGGTTGGGAGGTTAATTAAATGCAATTGCTTGTGTTGTTCCAATGTGAAGCAGTTTCGCGTATGTTTGTGTTTCATTTGGTATCAGAGCGCCATGTAGGTGAAAGGAGGTTGTGGAAAACAATTGATTTACGTGCAGCCATGGAGGGCGATGTTTTGAATCAGAGCTATCGGAGAGAAGATGAGCACAAGAGTTGAACGTGCTAATTAAGATTTCATGAATTGGGGAGAATTGGTGATGTTGGTAGACGATTTGTAGCAGCAACCGTGAGAAGGAAGATTACAAGGCCAACTTTTGACGGCAATCGAACGAATGAGTTTGTTGCTCAGCTTTAGATGGAGCAAGTACCTAGCTAGTGGCAAACGTTTACCCAAGCTGGTCCTGCATTCAAACATGGTTGAGGGGTGGCGCGCTAACAAAGTTTGGAATATACAAACTCATAACTTTCCGTTCATCAATCATCTTTCATCCGTCACGTGTTGATAATTGTTGACAGGAACTAGGACTGGGTGAACGACGTCTTTGGGCTTGAAGAATTTTGAACAACAGGTTGCGTCAAACAACATAGAAAGAAAGGCCTACGCTATTAAGTGTTGACAATAGGGTTTGAAAGCGACTGCCATACGTCAATGTTCCTGCTGATGGATTAGTTGATGACGTGCATTTCCATCAAGAGATGTGGCTTCGAGGAGTGATTGGTTTGGTACAAGGTCTCATGTTGATGAAGGTGATACATCGTTGGTGGTTTTGAGGTTTCTTCAATTTGATGTAATCCGGAGTTGTCAATAAGAAAAGGCAACGTAGAGGCTTGACTAGGGGGCTTTCTACTCCTCTGAATATCATTTTCAATTGAGTTTCAAAGTTTCTTTGATTTTAAGTTATTGCTTAGTATTTCCCTAGTATAGGAAAAGTGAGCGTTGAATTTGCAGTCTGCAGTTTTGGAGTTGTAAACAGTCTGGATATTTGGGATTATGCTTGTATAGCACTAAATTTTGGATTTGGTTTATTGGCTCTGTAATTTCAGCTTTGCGAGTTTGTGAAAAAAAACCAAATAAACTAACCCAAGTGGGGTTAAACTTTTTGGACTCTAGATTTGGAACTGTAAGGATAAAGGAAAATCAATTGCAATGGAAAGTTGAGGAAGAAGCCTCATGGGTGTATCCCGTAGTATTGGGAGTCCGGCCGACACAGCAGGTGTTGCGCCTTGCGGCCCATACGTTGTCTGGCAAGATTGCATTGTTAGAGGATGCCTTACAACAAATTTCGACTCAGTAATTACAGGCTAATGTAAGGCAATCCAAACTTAGAAGGATGGTTCTAAGCATATCTGCAAGGCCTTCCAGAGAAGAAAAAGGAAAAGCTCCTCTGGAGCGTGAAGCTAGTATAATACGGTCAATCCTAGGTGTAATCTCATAGACAATTTACTGCAAACACTCTCTCTTTTGCTCTCTCTCTCTCTCCCTCTCTCTACAAACACACTAGGGTCCAGGACAATCGTGGGGCTGGCCCCCCCGAAGGTTTTATTCATGAAGAGAGAATCTCAGTACAAGAGTTCAGCGTGGAAGCTGTGTTACAAAATCCAAAAACGTGAATCAATTTTACAAAGAGCTTCAAGCTCATTCCAAAATGGCAACATGCCACTTGTCAATAATTTGGACTAAATCCTATTACATGCCTCTGAGGGCAATTTTTTGGGGTCTTCGTAGCACTTGGCATGCGGGTGGCCTCCGAAATGCTTGCTACGCTCCAAATTGCTTGGGTCTTCAGTCCCTCATAGTACCTGTAACAATTAATTAAAGTACACCACCATGGCACCCATTAATTGTTAGCGCTTTGCATGCAAATAATAAACTGTGGACTAATCCTAGCCATGATGGGCGTCCCCACTAAACACATGTGCACACTTAACATATATATATTCTCTGGTTGACAGGAGTCAAAGCTCTTGATCATAATTAAGGGGGCTTCGACCAATGGTCGAGGCGCCTTAATTATGGCCAAGTCTCTCCAACCGAAGCTGGCACATCTCTCCAACCGAAGCTGGCACATCTTGGTTAACTGTAGTTAACCCTCTAGGCGCATGCCAAGTCTCGTTGACCGAAGTCAACACTCTCTGACGGTAGTCAGCTCTCTGGTTCTCTGGTTAACCGCAGTTAACCCTCTTGGTAATGAACCAAGTCCCCCCGACCGAAATTAGGCTTACTTGACCAGAGTCAAGTATCTTTGACCGTAGTCAATTCTTTGACCATTAAAAGAACTCTTTGACCATAATTAACACAAATGAAAACTTTTTAATTAGGATCAGATAAATGGTCAACTGTATTTTGACTTAGGATATTTACATTGTGGTGACATCCCCTCGGCTTCTATTCAGTTGACCTCAACCGAAAAGCTTCCTTGTAAACATCCAAAAGCTGTGGATGATCGGACAACATGTCTTCATCCATCCACTTGGCATCCAATGCCGAATAATTCTTGAATTTTACAAGATACCTGTAAAATTCCTTGCCCTGAGGGCCTTTGCGTACAATATGGTACACAATCTGATCTGGTTGCAGCACTTTGGAGGAGCAGTCGTTGTAAAGCCTTAGCTGGAGTCTGTAGGTGAGCCGGTTATAGTGTCGTTTGGAGCTTCGTTGGAGCCACGAGTGCTGGTTGGAGCTAGAGCCAACTTTGGTAGAGGAGTGGTTGAGCGTAGAGCTCTTGGAGGAGCTAGGAGCTTTGCTATGCTGTTGGAGAAGCAGCTTTAGACGGGCATGCGAGACGTTTGTTGCTGAGATCTTGGACTTAGGAGATAATGCGAGGCGTTTGCAGGTCGCGTAGTCCTACTGGAAGCAAAGGCAGAAGTCTTTGCTAGAGCGTGTTGCGAATGCGAGCCTTTGCTCTAGGTCTCTCCTAGCTCTGCTATTTATTTAGCAAAGGCAGAGAATCATTGCCAAGAACTCCTCTCACAAAAAACTCTTTAATCTCACTCGAACAAGGAAGAATTCTATCACAAACTCTCAAAGGAGATGATCAGAACTTTCTCACCAAATGAATAAGCGGAATAGTCTCAAAGTAGACGAAATTATTTCAAACAAATGGAAATCTCTTTTAAAGATTGAATTGAAATCTCTTTCTCTCAATTAGAAAACTCTCAATGATGAAATGAGTAGAATTCGACGAAAATTATCTCAGTGGACGGAAATTTGTCTTAATAGATGGGAGTCTCTCACCGGAAGTGAACTCTCATGGAGAACACTCAAGAGAACTCACAATCACTCAATCTCTCTCGCACCCTCAAGAATCGCAATGCCTCATTGGAAGGCAAGGGAGCTCTGATACCATGACAAAATATGAAGAGTGGAGAGGAGAAGAGTGGAGATGAGGAGAGAGGGCACAGCTAGAGAGCACAGCACAAATGACTAACTGTACACTAGATTTAGTTAAAAATGTAGAATATATACAAACCCATTTACGGTTAGGGTTAGGGCATCTAACCCTTTCCTTTATAGCACTCTATTGGGTTAGTGCTATGCACATATGATCACATACTGGTGCTATGCACACATGATCACATGATGTTGAGCGTGAACTCTCAACATGGGTAAAGTTCTTGAAAGAGCTTAGATTCAAAGAACTATCAACCCCATTCTGCTTATTCAAAGTCAGGCATTTGCGGAAGCTTCGTACATTGTAAGTACGTTGTCTTCCTTAATACTTTCGATGTAATATGGAATTCTAGCATATAAGATATGCACAGGAAGATGCACCTATTTTATGAATACAATTCAAGGAATTTTGGATCAATGTCTATTTCTTCGGAAGGGTGTTTGCTTGCCATGTCCATGACTTTAGTTTGAATATTTGTGTGGACCTTAAAAAATTGGTAGAAGAGTGTGTTTTTATGAATGTCTATATGGATCTTAAAAGATTGGGGAAGAGTACGGTTGTGAAAGGAACAGATTGAGTTGTGAAGATATGTCCACATTGGTTTGTTGTTGTAGTTGATGAGATTGCTATTAGAATGCAATGGTATAAATTCAATTTCATTTTTAACATGCGTTTTTTATACGTTGATGTGATTCCAAAATAATTCGAATATAATAAAGTAAATGTTTAGGCATTAGGTGTTGAAAGATTAGTGATGCCTTGTATATCACATTAACACGAGGATAAGTAGTTGAGCGATGCTGAAACTTCCGTCCGATAAGTGTGAAGTCTGGCTTCAAGTAGTTGTAGTAACAAACAATCTAGTACATCTAGTTGCACGTAATAAGGTGGTAAATTGTGAATGTGTACGGAAGCTTCAATGATCTAATCAAGCGTGCGGTGGAATGTTTATATTCTTCCACGATAAGTAGAATTTTTGTTGTTATTTTTTATTTGTCATCGTCATCGTCATCGTCATCGCCACGTTTTGTAATACCCCACAGTAGCTACTTATGGACAAATAATCAACGACAGCACCGTAAACTAGTTGCTAGACGATGGTGCTTTTTCGAGTAGGCCAGAAGAATAAGGATCTAAGTATTGTTTAGCCTTACAGGGTGCAAGCAATATTGTGTTATATATGATTTTAATAGGGGGTGAAAGTTTTCGCATTACTCGAACACTTCTCCCAATAATTATGAATTCAGATTTCAACTATTTCAATAGTGAATATACTTAAAAATATGGGTACCAAAAGTCTATGTTAATCGCAGAGCAGCTACAATTACCACACCAGCAGAATCGGACAAACAGAAATTTGCCCATGGCATCCAGCACCAACCGCCTTCCATGCATAAGAGGGTAAATAGACACAAACGGTAGAGATCCGATGACAGAGGCAAACTGAGATCATAAGAGGGAAAAAGGAGAGAAACAAGCCGAGAGATTCGAAGATAGAGGCAACCCAAGATCATAAAAGGATGAGGAGACGGAGACAAACGAAGAGGGAAGAGAGTGAGGAGATGGAGATAGGCGAAGAGATGAAGAGGGAAGAGGGAGACAGCAAAGCCGACTCTCAAAACAAAACAAAAAACAACCGAAGACAGGGAAGATCCACTTCTGGTGGATCCTCTGCTATTAGCTTTGTAGGCTTTGGCCCTTGGAATTTCTTTAGAAGATTCACATGGAAAGCATTGTGAATCCTCCAATGCTCTGGCAATGCCAACCTTTATGCGACCTCAGCATTGTGAATCCTCCAATGCTCTGGCAATGCCAACCTTTATGCAACCTCATTTATTTCTTTTGTAACCTTGAAAGGGCCATAGTACCTGGGAGATAACTTTGCATACACTTTATGTTTGCCTTTAAACTTGAGGAGCCTAGCTTTCTCGAACTTCAAAAGTACCCAATCCCCTTCCTTGAGATCTAATCATCTCCTATGCTTATCTCCAACTCTTTTATGCTTCTCTTGAGACCTTTCAATTGCTGTCAGGACCAGGCTGAAAGCTGTCTAGAGGTCTCTCACAAATTGATCAGCTGCAAATATTTCATCTTTGGTCCTCAGGATAGGTGGCAGAATCACCTTCCCATAGATGACCTCAAAGGGGGCTTTCCCTGTAGAGCTATGAACTGTATTATTGTAAGCGAACTCTACCAATGGTAGGTACTTTTTCTAGTCTGAACCTTGGTCACCCACGTAGCATTTCAGCATATCCAATGCTGTAGAGTTTGCTACTTTACTTTGACCATCTGTCTTGGGATGGAAAGAAGAATAAAAATTCAGATTCGTCCCCATATTATCAAATAAAGCTCTCCAGAATAGACTGGTCATTCTAGGATCTCGATCACTCACAATGGACTTTAAAGATCTGTGCCATGAAAAGCTTAGCCATATAATCTGCCTTTATGGTTTTGCGAACCGGAATGAAATGAGCTTGCTTGCTGAATCTATCAATGATAGTCCAAATCCCATCATTCCCTGACTTTGATCTTGGCAAATAAAAAACGAAGTCCATTGCAATACTTTCCCACGGTGCCTGAGGCACGGGAAGAGGCATAAGTAGGCCAGGTGCCTTCCGTCTATCATACTTCACTTTCTGACACGTAAAGCATTCAATAACAAACTGATGTATATCTTTCCGCATCCCTGGCCAAAAGAAATACCTCTCTAGTGCTTGAGTTGTTGCTGTAATTCCTCTATGCCCAACATAGGGAGGTGCATGTCATTCTTCCAAAGTCTTTTTCCTCATCTCTTGGGTAGTCATCTTTCATTAGATACCCATCTTTCAGGGAATAGTTACTGGTGGACTGCCCCTCTTGCATAAGCTGTAAAATCTCACCAAAATCTGCATCATTAGCATATTGCTCCCTCATGTCTTCCAGGTCTTGATAATAAGCAATAGTCACATTGTTGACCTGGGGTCTTCGGGACAAGGCATCTGCCACTTTGTTCCGAACTCCCGGAGTATGGACAATCTGAAAATGATACATTGACAACATATTTGCCCATTTCATATGCTTCTCAGAGAGTTTTGTCTAAGTTAGAAAATATCTCAGACTTTGGTGATCTGTTTTAACTGTAAAATCTGCACCCAAAAGATAATGCTTCCATGTATGGATGGCATGAATTACAGCCAGCAACTCTTTCTCATAGATTTCTCTGCATCCCGGAGTCTCCTGCTCTCATGGGCCACTACATGACCATTCTGATGCAATGCAGCCCCAACACATTCCCCACAAGCATCACAATCCACCTCGAATGATTGATACAAATATGGAACTATTAAGATTGGCTCTGTGGTCAGCCTCTCTTTGAGTGTGGTGAATGCTGTCTTTTGAGAAATTCCCATATGAAAGCTGCATTTTTCTAAGTAAGATCGTGGAGTGGAACGGCTATATCCGCAAAATGCCTGATAAATCTTCTGTAGTAAGAACACATGCCTGTAGTAAGAACACATGCCTAGGAAACTTGGTGATAGCCACTCTTTAAGTCTATCTTGCCGAAAACTGAAGCCCCATTTAACTGATCCAACACATCATCAATCCGCGGAATAGGGAATCTATTCTTGATGGTCATTTTGTTCAGTGCGCGGTAATCGACGCACATACGGAATGAGCCATCTTGCTTTTGTACTAGCAGTACAGGGGAACAAAAAGGAGAAGAACTGGGCTGAATCAGCCCCTTGGACAACAAGTCTTGCACTTGAGTTATAATCTCCTCTCGTTGAGTTGCACTAACTCTGTATGGGGGCCAATTGGGTGGCTCATTGCCAGGAATGAGTTCTATGCCATGATCCTGAGGTCTCTCAAGGGGTAACTCCCTTGGCAAAACGTCAAAAAAGCAATCTTTAAAATTTTCAAGAAACAGAAATTTACTTTGATCTACCTCACTTATTGTTAGAAAATACCCAACAGAGGGTACACGCAGCGGAAGACTTATAGTAATGCCCAGGAGCTCACACAGTGTGCGGTGTGGGTGTGGAATCACAAACTTCTTTACTTATGTGCATACAATAGGTGTGCAGACTCATCAATAGACAATGAACCAACCAGATAGAGAAACCACCAAAATATATATTTCCGTCCACAAATATGGACACAATACAAAAGAGACAGATCCAGAGTCCCACCAATGATGTGGTCCGCTGATCTTACCACAAGGTTCTTCTTCTATCTGCTGGCTATCTCTAGACTTGAGCCCGCGTGCTCCACCTCGAGCTTCTGTAGACTTTCCGTCCAAATCACAACACCTTGCTGCCCTGAGAGACAGCCAAGGTTCAGCCCTTGAGAGCTCAGTCTGCAGGGCCCATCCTCTTCCTGTTTGTAGCGGAGGATCTAGGCTACTTTTGGAGATCACAGGTGGCGGGTCTCACAGGGTTGAGGCTCCCAATCAGGCAGGAGGAGGAGCTCCTTGACTCAGAGTTTGTAGATGACACGGCCTTGTATGTTGAGGGCACCACAGTGAGTCTAGAGAGAGTCAGAGGCGCCTTGGCTATCTATTGTGAGGCCTCGGGGGCACGGATCAACTGGACAAAATCCATAGGCTTCCTCACGGGCTTTGAGGAGACACAAGAGATCAGTGAGTGGGGGAGTGACTTTGGTTTCAGATGGATACCGTGGGGCCAGACAGCGAGATACCTTGGATGCTATACAGCAGAGCAGTAGATTGCCCCGGTCCTTGAGAGTGTTCGGCGCAAGCTTCTCTATTGGAGCTCGGCCAAACTCTCCCTCGCAGGTCGCGCCTTAGTGGCAAACCAGGTCCTTGCCACTGCCTGGTATATTGCCTCCTGTTGGTGCTTTCACAGAGGATGCATTAGGCAGCTCTGATGGTTGGTACGAAACTTCCTCTGGGCCGGTTCAGACGGCACGAGGAACACTAGGGCGCGAGTAGCTTGGCAGACAATGATCATGCCGCAGGCACTAGGAGGCTTGGGTATCATTGATCCGGAGATGCAAAGGAGTGCCCTTCTGGGCAAGCTGGTGATTCGTGGCCTCACCCAAGGTGCCGAGCACAAGCTGACTGAGAGGGAGGATCACATTCTCACGCTTAGGTGTATCATCGAGGAGGCGAGGGCACGCAAGCAGAGGGCCACGAGTCCATCGCGGAGTGGATCCTTCTCGAGACTCTCAAGGGAGATCTCAGCATAATCGGTTCAATGTCTTCGATGCAGAGAGCATGGACACCTAGCCAGGGACTGCCATCGAGGTACGAGACGACCCACCTAATAGCAGGATCATCAGCGTGAGTCCCGTAGTTAGGTCCGTACGCGTACGGACGTTTTTTCCGTACTCCATCCGTACGTCATTTCGTACGTTCCCCCCCCCCCCCTTGTGTGTGTGTGGGGGGAGGGGATTGATTTTGTGCCTGACCAAAATCTTGGAAAACACATTTTTTAGCACTATTCTAATCCGTACACTGCTAATCCGTACTCCGTACACTGTTGGCCGACTTTGGCTGTGGTTGGCCTCAAGGATGGTCTCAAGGAGGATGAGGAGGAGGAGGACGATGGCACTGATGCAGATGATGATGAGGATGAGGATGAGCAAGAGAATGAGGATGAGGATGTAGCTTGAGGCTTGAGCCTCATCGGTTGTGAATTGTGATGCATTTCAATTTTCAGCTTTATTTCCGGGCTGTGGCAGCCTTTTCTTATACGATGTTTT
This sequence comes from Dipteris shenzhenensis, assembly GCF_047967505.1. NCBI lineage: Eukaryota > Viridiplantae > Streptophyta > Polypodiopsida > Gleicheniales > Dipteridaceae > Dipteris > Dipteris shenzhenensis. Next base: position 2,171,212 of record NC_141603.1, on the reverse strand, counting down.
GCCTTTGTAGTAACTACTTCCAAGTTTCTACTACTAGCTTTGATCATGATGTTTGGTGTAGTATTGATCTATCGTTGACACTAGATATCAGAATCCAGATTCCAGATGACTCTGGTCTCTGGAGGCTGGACTCTTTGAACTTTCATGAATCATGATTCATGACTTTAATATTAATACAAGTTTGAAGTTTCAAGTTTCAAGTTGAAAGTTTTGTAGCTCTATGTCAATGTATATTTTTCTAAATGTTTTTGGGTAAAATTAGGGTCACGTATGTTTCAGCCCTAGGGGCTGAACCATATTTCCATACTCGTCCGACGTATGCGTATGGTAACGTATGGAAAAAACTATGGTGAGCCCTAGTTGGACAAGCAGAGTCACCTGCGCAGGTAGCAGCAGCATTCTCAAACCCCCTGGGTGGAGCCCTCCTGTGGGAAATGGATGAAAGTGGAGCATAAGAAGAAACCAAACAAAAAAGACTCTGAACAACTGACGAAGGAGAGCCTAGCTTAAAGCGAAGGTGAAAGCGGAGCACGAGGCAGCCTCTCAGTCTCAGGGAGACCAGACCATGGAGGAGGAGTCTGCCCCCTCGGTAGGTCCCACTGGGGAGGGGACCCATGAACACATAGGCAAACACTCAGCAGCCGTAGGACCTAGGAGGCGTGCGGAACCCCACTCGACAAACTGACAGACTCGCTTCAGTGGTAGAGGAGAACCCGGGCTCACCGGCCAGATCCCAGAGACTGGCTCCGGCCTCACCCCAGGCTTCTTCTTCCACCGACAGGGGAGACACCCCCCCCCACCCCCCTCCCCCTTTTGACCCCTCTCCGCTGCCACCAGCCGCCCCACTTCCCGCCCCTGTTCTTCCTCCCCCCCCCGCCCAGTTCCAATTGTCATCACCCTCACCACTCGCCCCCTTGCTCTCCACCGCCCCCTTTGACCCAGACAATCCCCCTTCCTGCCCCTTCAGCATCCTGGGTTCCATCTCAAACCGTGAGTGGTTCGTCCTCTCAGTCTTCAGTTCCCCAGTTCTAGCCCGAGCGCCCTCTTTCGAGGGACTTCTGGAGGTTGGGACCCTGGAATTACCTGTTTGGCAACTCGCAATCATTTCATTCAAACGCCTCTACAAAATCCGTTGTTTGAATTGATGGAAAGCACCGAGTAGTTTACATTGGTATCCGAGCTTAGGCAGTGGTCCTGTACTCTGTGCTTTCTCTTGTTGAGTCTCTCCTTCATTGAGTCATCTTGTCATCATGGCAGCCAATGGACCTGACCCTCCTCCTAACCTGCATGAGTTGAGTGCTCTCTTGTCCAACATTGCTCAACAGGTTTAAGTGCTGGAAAGCAACCAAGCAGAAACTCATGACACAGGGCCCCAATCCCAAGGAAGAGGCCGTGCGGACAACACCAATTCCAACAAGGAGGGAAGATCATTCTCTTTTTCCCCTCCTCGAGGTAGATGGCGTCATTGGAGTCCATCTTCTTCGAGACGTCGATGGAGACGAAGGTATGCAAAGCATAAGGTACCTCTTGGAGACAAGCTCTTCAAGTTTACCAAGTACAAGGGAGAGGACAAGCCCGAGGTCTTATTGGCCTAGATCCGAGACCTTGAGTATTTCTTTGAGGGGGACGAGTACGAAGACAAGGCGAAGATCCGGTTTGCCGTCCTGCACATGCAAGACCGTGCTTCACTCTGGTGGGCAGCTATGGTCAACACTGGACAGCAAGCCCACACCTGCAAGCGCTTCAAGAAGAACTTGATGAGGCATTTCCTGCCTAAGGAGTTTAAGAGAGATACAATGGTGCAATGGGACATCCTCCGCCAACGCCAAGAAGAGAAAGTCAGTGAGTATGTTGATCGTTTTTGGGATACTTTGTTAAAAGTTCAAGCATTCAGTAGGAAGTATAAAAAAGAGCAGCGAAGGAAGTTCTTTGCTAGCCTACGGTATGTCGTTCAACATGAGGTGGACATTGCCGCTCCTACTTCTCTCGAAGATACCATCAACATCGCCTTGAAGGTGGAGAAGAAGTAGTCTTTCTCCAACAAGCGGAACGGCAGCAACAACAAGCGGAAGTCCCAGGGAACCTCTTCCAAGGAACAAAAGGGTAAGGAGACAGCAAAGGACGCATCAAAAGAGCAAAAGTCAGCCAGCCAGCCTCCTCCGAAGAAAGCAGCCCGCACTTTCAGCTCATTGTCTCCACAACAGAAGCAAAAGTATTACTCCGAAGGGCGGTGCTTCAAGTGTGGCAAGCAAGGCCACAACTTCTACGAATGCCCTCAAGCTGCCAAAAACAGAAGCAGCAAAGAAGCAGCCCCCAAAAAGCCAGCTTTGGTGGTTAACAAGGTGGAAGCACCTCCAGAAAAGGGAGGTGCAAATGACACCCATAGTTTGTTGAAAACATGGGGTCAGGTAAAGGATCGATTCGCTTTGTTTTTGTTAGATAGCGGAGCTACTCACAACTTTATTTCTCATGAGATGGCACAGAACTTGGGGATAGCCCCAGAGGATAAAGGAGAAGCCTTGGAGGCAACTGCAGCCTTCAAGAACCAAGAACAGAAGGTGTATCCCATCATCGGCAAGCTTCGGGTACACATCCAGGGGTACTTGGATCATCTACCCTTCATGGTGGCACCACTTCAAGGATCGGATGTAATTCTCGGCATGCCCTGGCATAAGCAAGTCAACCCCCGAATCAATTATGTGAAGAATATTCAAACCCTCCAACATAAGGGTAGAGATGTGAGCATTACAGCGGGAGTTTCAGGAAACACCATTCCTATGGTAAGTCATGCACGATCTCCCAATTTGCTTAAGAAAGGAGTATGTTCTTTTCTAGTGTTTGTACGCGATAAGAAACCAAGTGAAGAAAAGTCAGATCCTCTCACAAACGAAAGATTAGATTTCCTTCAGGAATTCTCTAGTTGCTTCTCTCAAGAACTTCCTAGTCACCTCCCTCCTGAGAGACCAGAAGATCACAAAATTGACATAGTTCCAGGGTCTTCACCTCCAAATAGACCCCCATATAGAGTTAGTCAATCCCAGCAAGATGAAATCTTCAAGCAAGTCCAAGAACTCTTGGACAAGGGATTGATCCAACCCAGTAGTTCTCCCTTCTGCTCTCCTGTCTTACTAGTCCAAAAGAAGGATAAAACCTTCAGGATGTGCATAGACTATAGAGCCTTAAACAAATAGACAGTTAAGAACGGTTTTCCGATTCCTCGTATAGACGATATCTTTAATCGTTTAGGAGGATTTGAAATTTTCAGCCGCATAGATCTTAAGAGTGGCTACCATCAGGTACGAGTTGTACCTGAGGACATTCATAAAACTGCCTTCCGAACCACATTTGGGCTGTATGAATATATGGTAATGCCATTTGGCCTTACCAATGCCCCAGCCACGTTCAATCAGCTGATGGAACGGTTGTTCAGGAACTATAGACAGTTCATTGCCGTCTTCTTTGATGACATTCTCATTTTCAGCAAGAATGAGGAAGAGCATAAGGAGCATCTAAAGATTGTATTTCAAATCTTAGCTGAAAATGATCTTCACATCAATGAGAAGAAAAGTGAGTTCTTTCTTCCTGAGATTCACTATCTTGGTCACATTATCTCACGAGAAGGTGTCCGTATGGACCCAACCAAGATACAGACAATTATAGAGTGGCCTGACTTGAAGAATGCCCATGAGATAAGGTCTTTTCTAGGCCTATGCTCATATTACCGAAGGTTTATTTGGCATTTTGCTGAACTTGCAGTCCCTCTACATGATCTCACTAAGAAAAATCTGAAGTTCAGATGGACCCAAAAAGAAAAAGACTCTTTTAATGCTCTAAAGCATGCCCTGACTACAGCTCCTGTACTTATCATTCCTGACTTAAGGAAAACATTCCTAGTAGCAGTTGATGCCAGTGGCGATTGCCTTGGGGCTTCTCTTACTCAGGATGGTCATGCTGTGGCCTTTGAAAGCCGACGGTTAAGAGATGCTGAACTTCAATATGATATCTATGAAAAAGAACTCTTAGCTGTAATTCATGCTCTCAAACTTTGGAAACACTATCTTTTAGGGATAGATTTTCTTGTAAAAACTGATCATGAAAGTCTTAATATTTTCTAACTCAACCTTTGATCAGAGACATATGAAATGGTCTACCTTTTTGCAATCATTTCATTTTCAGATACAATATACACCTGGAAAAGAGAATGTAGTGGCTGATGCCCTTTCTCGTAGATAACGGCTTCACCATATTTCAATTCCCTATCATGATGAGCTAACAGCCCTTAAAGAATTCTATGAGGGAGACGCTGATTTTGCTCAACCATGGGCACATCTAAAAGATGGAGGCACCCATCATGCCTACCACATCAGGGATGGCTATTTATTCATGGAGAACAAACTATGTATCACAAAGCAGCTTAGATCTAAAGTGATGGAGGAACGCCATAACCCACCCTATGCTGGTCATAGGGGTATTGTGGCCACTTTTTCAGCCATGGATAATTCTATTGGCCTGACATGAAAAAGGACACTGCTGCATACATTTCAGCTTGTCTCGCATGTCAAAAAGCTAAGTATGAGAGAGGAAAACCCAAGGGTTTACTTCAGCCCCTACCCATGGGAACACATCACCATGGACTTCATTACAGGAATTCCCAGGACCAATCAAAATCATGACATGATTTGGGTGATAGTAGATCGATTCAGCAAGCAAGCCCACTTCATTCCTTGCAGAAAGAATCTCAAGGCACTTGAAGCTGCCCATTTATTTATTAAACACATCTTTAGGCACCACGGCATGCCCAAGTCTATAGTATCAGATAGAGACTCAAAGTTCACCAGTAACTTCTGGCAGGCTTTGTTTGAGAACCTTGGAACTCTTCTAAGTTTCTCCTCAGCTTTTCATCCTCAAACGGATGGCCAAACTGAAGTTACGAATAGTACACTCTTGGATTTGCTGAAATTTTATGTGCACGACCAGCAAACCTTTTGGGAGAAATTCCTTCCTCTTGTGGAGTTTGCTTATAATAACACAATTCATTCCTCCATTGGAAAAGCTCCTTTCGAAATTGTATATGGTAGATCTTTACCAACTCCACTCATGCAAACAAAAGAGAAAATCTTTCAGCTGATCAATTCGTGGAGGATTACGACTCTGCTTATGCCACAGTTCGAGCAGCCATTCAAAAGGCACAGGAGAAACAAAGAGCAGCTACAAATAAAAGACGGAGGACGTTTGCAGTGAAAGAAGGCCAATGGGTCTTATTGAAATTTGAGAAAGCCCGGTTAAAAACCAAAGTGGGCAAAAAGTGCATCTACTTCAAGCTATCCTTTCGATATTATGGTCCTTTTTAGGTGTTGTAGGTATTAAATGATGTCTCAGTCCGATTGAGACTTCTAGAGCATTGAAAGATCCACGATGTCTTCCACGTAAGCCTGGTGAAACCCTTCATTGGGGAACCACCTCAAGATCAAGAGCCCACACTAGACGATGCACCTGAAGTAGAGGACACTGAGATCTTGTTGATCCCAGAGCAGATTATTTTGCATAACTTCACTACGGGACGTCCAGGCACGACTTGCAAGATGTACCTTTTGAAGTTCAGAGGGCTCCCATCCACCGATGCCCAATGGGTGGATAGAGCTACATTTCAGGAGTGTCCTGAAATCCTAGATGCTTATGAGGAAGCATTTCAGTTGAGGACAACCGAATGAAAGACAGAGGGAATGCTATCCTGCTTCAACAACATGTATCCACTTGCTTGGTAATATTTCTTTCTGTTTTCCAATTGTATGCTTATTAAGAAATGAAATGTTTTCCTACTGTTCAGTTACGGTCAATGGAGACTAGGTCTAGCATTTGAGGGTGGACCCCCTCGCTTGGGGTTATGAGCATTAGTGACCCACAAGAGTGATGGCTTCTCTTTGAGAGGGACATCTGGAAACCACACCCTACCTGAGTACCCAAACATGGGACCCATCAAATGCACAGATTGCATACTGACCTAGGAATTATTCAAGAGAATGTTCCCTGAGCTTTGGGTGTGGGTCTGGTAGCATGCAAAGAGTAATGGAGATACAAGATAAGACGACAAACAAATGAGCTCAGTATGGCTCAATTATGACCTTAGAGTACGTCAGTAGATAGTCCAAGCTGTTAGGAACCCGTGGGTGCGATCAGAATTGAATTCTGACAACTTTGAAATTTAGGGTTTTTGGGAGTGACACGTGGCAGACTGCCACATGGAATCTGAGCTGGCAGGTCAGTCCACCTGTCCCACACATGTGGCAGCATGCATGGCAGGTGGCAGGGCATGCAGGCCAAGTGTCTGGCCCCAAATCTGGTAGATTTGGGGCAGGTTGTGGGCTGTCCTCTTTGGGACTGCAGCCCACCAAAAATCTGGGACAAGTGTCCACCTTCCACTCTGGGCTGGGGGGGGGGGCTGAGCCTATAAAAGAAGGGCTCTCCCCTTCATTCCCTACATGAAAAAATTTGTCACTTTTCTTCTCCCTCCTTTTGGTTGATGCAGTAGAACCTCTCGCTCCTTGGGTGCAGCCAGCTTCTCCCCAGGCCATTCTCTCAGAAAATGGTTCAGCAGATGGAAAGTGGAAGCATATTTGACCATGCCGCCTGAAAAGGTCAACATGCAAGAGTTTCAACTGTCTTTACTAAGCACTTTGCGGAATCACTAGTTGACAAGTGAAAAGAGGGTAAAGCTGGAATATTACCAAGACAACATAAATCCCACATGTTGGTCTACATACATGTCCATAGAGACTCATGCTCAGTCTTATATTAGCACACCTATCCCCCTTCTATATCGCAGAAATATCGCCAGGTTCCGTACCAGATCTCATACATTTGCCATTGAGTAGGGAGCTTGGATACACCAGCCTAGACATGCTAGAGTCTGCTGTACCCTTTGTGACATGCAGACAGTTGAGACGGAGGCACATGTAGCTCTACAATGCCCCCGATATGCACATATCAGGGAGGACTACTAGCAGATACTGGGGGACTCCGCTCAGTTGACATCAGTTCTCTTCACTGCCTCTCCAGCAGCATTGGGATCTTTTGTCACTCGTCTTTTTACCTGTCGTCAGGAACTCATAGACTCCTGACCCCTGTCCTTGAGGAGACTCTTTTTACATTGTATCGAGACGGGTCCCATGGGTCATTTTTTGGCCCCCCGAGGACGCTAATAAATTCTACTTCTACTTCTACTTCTCACCTCAGCAGCACTTTCTCTCTCTACAGCAGCACACTCTCTCTACAGTTCCAGCCCCTCCTCTCCAGAAATCTGCTGCCTCTCAGCTCTTCTAGAACAGCAGTAGCATCCTCTCTCCTTCTCGTAGCCTGGAGCAGCCACAACCCCTTTCTCTCTCCTGCATGGTTGTTAAGACACTCGTGTCTTATGATAAGACACTTAAGACACGTGTCTTATCTTAAGACACCTTTAGACACTCGTGTTTTTTTTTTTTGGTGGGTGGGGAGTAACAACACACATTGAGTTTGACTTAGCCATGCTATCATTGATGGTGACTTTGGATCTAGCAGTGGCAGTGACCTCATAGATTCAGATTAGGATGAATCTTTAGAGATTTGAGTCTTGAGAGTCGAAAGCTTCCTTTCAATTATATGTATCGAGATGCAGTTTTCATTCATGTCACATGTGACAAGATTCAATTTTCAGTTTAAACCTTTTAGTACTCAAAACTTGCGAGCTCTTCAGTCGTGAGTCTTAACTTTAACTTTTAAGTCTTGAGTGACGAGTCTTGACTCTTAACTACATTGTACAAGTGCATTGTTTCTTCTTGCATTATTTAAGTGTAGCTTATTGTACTTCTAGAATCTAACAACTAGCTATGCTAGCAAGTTGTACATTTGTATACTTATACAGATATTAATTAAATATTTATTATTATAACCACAATGGCGTGTCTTACGTGTCTTATCTTTAAGACACTTTAGACACTCGTTTCTGAAGCGTGTCTAACGTGTCGTGTCTTAACGTGTCTTACAACCATGCTCTCCTGCTGCAGTCTTTCTCTCTCTACTGCAAAATTTCTCTCTCTACTGTTCCATCCCCTTCCCCTTGCAGAAATCTGCCTTTCTCTGCACCTCTGGAACAGCAGCAGCTCCTCTCTTACATCCCCTCCCTTGGGGTTAGCATTGGCACTCTCTCTCTACAGCTATCACTCCATAAAGGCTTTCTCTAGCTGTTTTTCTGAGCTGTTCTCATTCCAGCCCCATTTCCACACTCTCCTCACCCAAGGGAGCTTCAGAGGCATCAAGGACTTCATCTACAAAAGGGTCAAGTCACGAAGGGAGTCTGTATTGTTAAGTTTATCTCATTTACAGCACTATTTCATGTTGTTTCTATTATCTTTCTAGAAACTAGTGCTTGCCTCTAATGTTGGATGGAAGTGGTGATTGTTGCAGGCTTCTTCCTTGTGGATTGGGCAAGCCAAGAGTTGAAACCTGAGCTTGGAGTCGTCCTTTCTGTTGTCTACCTTGTACATATGCTCTTGAGTCTTGTATCTAGGTCCTAGGTTTTCACTGAGTTCATCAGTTTGGAAGGTGCATTGCACCTTGGTCTTGTATCTCCATTTTCAAGAATAAAGTGAGCTTGGATAAGGGAGGGGCCCCGTCTTGGCCCCTCAATCATATTGCAATTTCCAATGATGTCACTTTGTGTTGAAGCTGTATAAGTCTAAATTCCAGCTTAATTGCAATCTCTTAAGTTCAAGTATATGTGTTTGGCAACTCGCAATCATTTCATTCAAATGCCTCTGCAAAATCCGTTGTCTGAATTGATAGAAAGCACCGAGTAGTTTACACACAGGCTCCACGACCGTGCTCGTAGTCAACCATAGTACTTGATATTTCGACAAGAGTTGCAGAGGACAGTGGTTGGCCAGACAGACTCGATACAGATACAAGATGACCTGAAATGCCGCATCTAGCTGAATGGGGATGAACCAAACTCAGTCTAAATGATCTGGTGAGGAACGGATGGCTTACCGCCGCAAATCATCTGTGATAGCATGAGAACCTGTAGCCGCTCCACATGAGCCCAATCTATATCCGATAAATCAGGCCCCTAGCAAGGCTGCCATACATCTCCGCTTGGTGGACCAAGGAGTCAAAAGCAGTCCCTTGGTCCATGGATCTTGAAAGTGCGAGTGGAAGCACTGCCTCTCTAGTCTGGCCAATGAAGCGTATCCCCTGCCAAGGCGAGCCTGCATCGCAGGTCTCACAGTGAAGATGGGTCTGGAGAAGACAACCCCAAGATACGTGTATGACGAAACTATCTCAACAGGTGACCCATCAAACATGAATTGCTCCTGGTGTATGACGGCTTGAGATGTATTGAAGATCCTAACCTTGGTTTTACCAATGTTGACCTTCAAATCATGAGACTCACATAAAAACTGTAGTGCATCAAGGTGTGTCTGGAGCCCCTCTCCTAAGGAAGACAAAAGTTCCACGTCATCTGCATACAGCAATATCCGGATCAGCGTGCCAGCAAGAGAGCATCCATCCCTCCCTCGGTGTTTGCATCACTGTCTCGAGCTCGTCAATGTAGAGGCCAAACAGGGTAGGTGATAAAGGACACCCTTGTTTGACCCCAATAGTGCTCATGATCTCGTCTGTCCACCCCGACCCTGCCCGGACTCTGCCTGAGACTCTCTCGTAAAGTGTCATGACAGCAATATCCGGATCAGCGTGCCAGCAAGAGAGCATCCATCCCCCCCGGTGTTTGCATCACTGTCTCGAGCTCGTCATTGTAGAGGCCAAACAGGGTAGGTGATAAAGGACCCCTTGTTTGACCCCAATAGTGCTCATGATCTCGTCTGTCCACCCCAACCCTGCCCGGACTCTGCCTGAGACTCTCTCGTGCCATGACAGCCCAAATGATCTCCTGGTCATAACCCAAAAGGCGCCGGAGGAGGCTGGCTCTTGGAACCGTATCAAATGCTTTACGGAAATCCAATCTAAGTCTGGGGAACCCCTCCTCTCTCACCACCAATGCAGTTGACTCTCGGGGGGCCTCCAGTACTATACCAAAAGCTCGTCCAATGGAAGGGAGGATGGGCCTGTACTTCCTGGGAAGTCTTGGAAACCAAAGCGTCACCGGAAAGCGAGGCACATGTCCTCTATAGTAAAGCTGTGGTACCAGGGGAAAAGGAAAACCAAGTGCGTGGGGCGAGTCCATGTCCTCTATAGTAAAGCCGTGGTACCAGGGGAAAAGGAAAACAAGGTGCGGGCCAAGATAGATGGGGCTTTGCTCAACTAGTGCCTGGGTGGTATCGGATGAGCTCACACAAAGAAGGAAGACTCTTCGTCCATAGATGGTGACTTCCTGGATGTGGTCCCCCTCTAATGCTAAACTCGCCTATAACCAATCTCGGATCTGGCTCCTAGAAGGGGTGACTATCCGGCCCACTATTGCTCTGTCCGTGAGGGATTGAACGACTTGCTTGACTTATTGTTTGTCCTGGGGGGAAAGAATAACCTTGACGGCTGCAGGGATCGAAGATGCTGCCATTTGAGCCCTTTTGGCCGGACAGAAGTTGCCACCGGGTTCTCTTTCTTCCAAGTGTCAACAATTAACCCAAAGCTCTAGAAAGAAGAAAGAAGGCCACGCTGGTGCTGCAAATGGGCTGACACTCAGGCTGAGAAATGAGCAAACTCGAGCAACGTGCCAGCAGCCCGTGGTGCCACAACACCTCTAGACTTCTCAAGAAGCGCACCCTGCTCAAGTCCCACTCTAAGGGGGCCTAGAAGGAGACCCTCAATACTCAGCCCCAAGCAGGCTGTCCGCCTTACTGCAGCAGCTCCAAACAACGGCTAAAAAAGGGCGGGAAAAGGAATAAAAAACCACCACAAGGGGGGCGGAAAAGTAACCTCGCGGGAAGATGTGGGGGTGAAGCGAGAAATAGAGGGGAGCGGGAGAGAATGAAGAAAGGGGGAAGAGACAAGCGTGCAGGGGGAGGAGGTAGAAGATGGCGGGGGGGCGGCAGCAGCCTGCGTACGGGAGAAGAAGACCGGGCGGGGAGCTGAAGAGCATGCGGGGGGGGAGGTGGCACGGGGTGGAGGAGAAGGCATTTGGGGGGGGGGGGAGTGGAAGAGGCACAGGGGGAGGCGCAGACAAGCATGGAGCAGATGGGAGGGGAGGCAGAGAGGGAGCAGCAGGCGGAGGGTGCGCGGGAGTGGAAGCGGAGCAGGAGGGGCACGGGGGAGGCAGAGGCAAATTGGAAGGGAGGAAGGGAGGGAGGCTAAGGCGAGGAGAAGCTTGGGAGCAGTTCTACACTCCATAGTGATCATTTGTCTATGATCATAATCTTTGTTTTCCAATGTTTACTTGCATATAGGAAAACTGACAGAATCTACTAGAAGCATCCAAGTATTCTCTAGATCGTGTTTGTTCTTTGCAATGGGAACTACATCATTTGCATATAAACAGCAAAAGAACTGTCAAACCAGCAAAATTAAGATCCTTATTCATTGTGCAACTTCAATCATCTAGTACATCTACAAACAGACAAAATAGTGTGGGGAAGAGGGGGCCCTCTAAGTGACTCTGATATCAGTGCTTATGTTGACCTTGTGATCTATATCTGAGCCATCTACAAGAGATCTTAAAAGTTTCAGCCAAAATTTTCTCATACAATCAACGTGTCGCCTCTCTTAATTCTTGAGGGAGGATTTGCAGCTTCCCTATTCTCCCCCAGAGCTTACCTGTAGGCTGTGTCACAAGATTTTCAAAAAGTCTAAAAAGCAAAACTATAATACATTGTTTCCCTATGACTCCTTCTGCCGCTGCCCATATTATGATCACGAAGTAATTTATGGTAGAGCATTTTGGTCTCAAAACCAGGTTGGGATGGGGATCTTGCTCTACTTTCTTCTGCCCATTTACTGATTTTTGCTCCAGTATGGTGCCATAAAGTTTGGCCATTAGACTACTTGCCATAGCTGTCCTGTAAAAATGTTTGTGTCTTGTTTGTCTCCATTTTTTAAGATAAGGATTATCTTTTTGGTTTGCCAGTCCCTTGAAAAAATCCTCTATTGCTTGGTTAGCTATGCATGCAAGAACTTCTCTTGTTCTCTGTCCTCCCCATTTCAGCAAATCTGCCATACAACCTTGCAAGTCTGGTGCCTTACCATTTGCTTATTTCTGCAAACCCATCTCAAAATCATCTATTTTGATTTCATCCATGGCCTTGACTGAGATTGATTCCCTCCCTCCATTCACTGTTTCATCTCTTTCGTGGTTTTCTTTAACAAATGCTGCCGTATCTTCCTGTTCACCTCTCCCTTTTGGAATTTCCTTGCCTGACCTTTTCAAATAATCTCCTAGGATCTGTCATACGTACGTACATATGTATGTATGTATGTGTAAGAAATTTCTCTTCTCTCTTCATGGTTACTTTGCAATCTTTTTCTCTGAAGCATTTGTGGGCTGTTTTTGTCAGCTGAATTCTCATTTCAACCAAGCTTCCCCTATAATTAGTTTGCCTGGACCAATTCTTTTCTGATGTTCCCTCTATGGATAGAGAAAGATGTGTTATGGTCATATTTTTTTGGTTTGCCATCATTGCTGGCTGCATTGACACTGAACAAATGGTAATCTACAACAATGGAGCCATTTGTGGTTGTGCATCTATATATTTGTGTGGCTGAATACATTTGCCCCTTTGCATGTCTCTAGACCAAAACATCCACACAACATAGTAAATGTTTGCTGGTGGAGGTGACTTCACCATTATCTTCAGAGGTCGGTGCCACTTTTTTGCAATTTTATTCTTCATTATCCATCTCAACAGGGTCTCTGCCCTCCACTGTCATGATTGCTTGTTTGGCAACTGTTATTGCATTGAATTCTCCTACCCTGCCTAGAGAAGGTCTCTCTGTCCTTCCTTCCCTAGGTGCAAGAATGGATCTATTCTAGAGATTCTCATTTGGCAGCATGTTAAATTAGTTCTCTGCAATCCCCCTTTTACGCAAGCTGAAATCTCTTTTATTGCCTTTTCTAATTTATTTTCACAGAAATTGTCTGTTTAGGTCTTCTTTTACAAGTACTATTGAGTTAGGTCTTCTTTTATGCCATCTCATAGGTCTTCTTTTATGTCATCTCGTAGCATGTGATCCCACCAAAACTCTTTCCTCCTTTATATTCCTTCTTATTGAGGCCTTTGATTCGAAGATGCATTGTCCTCATGTTCTCATGTTTGTAATGCCACAAAAATCTCAGTTTTAGCAAGTACACCTTGCCCCTGCCATTGCTTGTCTATATCTAGTTCTTTATTCCATACCTTGATTTAAAGGTCCTTGAGTCCCTCTTATCCTTGTCTAGAATCTATGGCCAGCCGTCCTTGATGAATGCCACATACCTTTTTTCTGTGCATTGCGCATTATCTCTAATTTGTGTAATCAGTGAAAGTACTAACTCTTGGAGAGGTCTTCATATACCCAAATGGATGGTCCTTTTGATGATGTTTGTACTTCACACCTTTTACTTTGTTTGGGCATTCGGGAAGATTACAGTGAGGTGCCAAGGCTCGTATCGTTTCTTCCCTACACCAAAAGCATCATACCTTTGAGATGTGCATAGTGTTACCAAAGAATTCATTGATGGTGTTCTAAGAGACTTTCCTTCTCTTCTCAAGCTTTCTAAAAACCACATATTTATAAAATGACCTTGTTTCAACGTCTATATCTTTATTTAGTGTGCATTTAGTCTTTATTAACATTGCTTTGCAAGGGGAGAGCCTAGCAAGGACCTCACACGACTGCCTAGAGTAACTTTCTAGGTTTTGTTTTGTATTTTGAATCTTTGTGAGTTGATTCTTGTTCATATTTGTTACTATTTTTGAAATGGATCATCTACACTGAGACACATGGGACTCGATAGAGAGGGCTGCCCACAGTGATAGGATACACTTGGAGTCAGCTCATAGGAGGGAGACGAGGAGAGACGGTGGGATGCGAGGCTTTGGAGGAGTGTTCAGGCACTTGACATGCGACTGATTTTCATTGCAGTATGCTACTTCCCCTTGGACACATCATCATATGCACATGAGGTCACCATAGAGGCCCACAACCCATACTAGACGATATATGGTGATGGAATAGCGGGGCGCTCAAAGGATAAAAAACAGGATATGGCCGACACCTACTGGAGATAGGAGCAGTGTATGGATGACTTAATCATATATAACGGCCTTCATAGATGGCCGTTATCCGAAGGGCTCACTTGTTTTTTGCATGGAGGGGGGACGAGTATAGTGGATTACGTGATGGGCCCACAACCTTTGTGGCACATGTACATGACTTCACGGTCCCTTCCTCCCCACTTGGCGCAAACCACTCCTATCCAGCATTCAACATATCAACCACCACGCTAGCCAGGACGGGACCCGTTGGCCCCCATCGATGTCAAGATACACTTGGACCATGCCTTGGATGCGGTGTATATGAGCCACTTGTCCCGTGAGCTACTGACCCCTCTTGGAGATGATGTAGACCTCGCCCATGCCTTAGGCACTTTGGTATTAGTGGTCCAGGCTGCCGCCGCCAGGTATTAACCCATAACTCGTTCTAAAGCACATCCTCCAGTTGGAAGATGCCCCGGAATCCATGGTTTGATGATGAGTGCCAAGAGATGAGATCTCACCTCATACGTGACTGGGACTTGGAGCATCTCATGACACTGGAGGCGTAGATATCATGTCGGTAGAGGTCCAGGCTGCGGCCGCCAGGTCTTAACCCATGACTCGTTCTAAAGCACATCCTCTAGTTGGAAGATGCCCTAGAATCCATGGTTTGATGATGAGTGCTGAGAGATGATATCTCACGTCATACGTGAGTGGGCCTTGGAGCATCTCATGACACTGGAGGCGTAGATATCATGTCGGTAGACATGTTGGAAGAGATGGGCTTTCCTTTCACATAGGATAGATGAGGTGATCTGTGATCATATCATTTCGAGGAGGGGATCCCGCTATTGCATGCGGGCTTCTCTTTGAAGGTAAGCCACCCATTCCCATCACTAATCCGGGTATCTGGCACACGTATGTGATCTCGCTTTACAACGTCCTGAACTAGGCACCACCCAATATGTCTTCTCTACCTAGGCCCACCACATCCATCTTATTCACTGCACTGGATCCACAACCAGTAATCTCAAGACCGTGAGGGGCTGTGGACCAATTACTTTGCACATGTGTAGGAGGTTTTGGCTTCGATCCTAGCACTCTGTTAGATTGGATTGAGAGCACGATCGGAGTGCAGCAAGGATGCCTCCTCTCACCGACACTCTATTGATGAGATCACGACTTTTATGGATCCCCTAGAAGGGGAGGGATCCTTGCTTGCTGATTTGATGATACAGATACTATTGTACACGGATGACATAGTCCTTGCCTCCTCTTCAGTGTCAGGTCTACAGCAACAGCTAGAGGCCCTACAGTCAACTTTGGCAAGGCCAAGGTTACACTACTTCATAGATACATCTTCACTTACCGAGGAGATCCAGTTGAGATCATGCAATCATATACCTATCTAGGGATAGTCTTTGTAGGGTAAGTTTTCATGATGACTCAGGCAGCCAGGGCACGGCTCACACCAGGGCAAGGTAGGCACCCTTCTAGGACCCTCCAGTGAAAGGATTGATACACTGGTGAGGCCGACAACCATGTATGCAACGCCCTTTTGGGGGGTGACCTAGTGGCAAACTAAATGGCGGAGATTCTACAGGCTACAGGTAATTACGGGATCTAAGATGATTTGGAGCAATCCCTCAGCTCCTTATCAGATTGTATAGGCAGAGTTCACTATGATGCCTCTTGGATTGATGTTGTCTTCCAAACGATGATATATATTTACAAGGTTGGGGCCCTGCCTAGCTTGAGGCTATTGAGGGTGGCATTAGAGTCATCTAGATGACTATGAGATCTGAGGACGGTACCACTGTCTCTTTCAGGAGGGACATGGTTTTGGGCCACTTCCCACTAGGTTTGCATTGATCTCTATTTGATGGAGATGCGGTGACATAGAGAGACTTAATTGCAGCAGATTAGGCATTAGGAGGTGAGAGTGCCCCAGGATGATGACCATGCGCAGCAACATGTCACATCTTTTATGCTTTTGGGTCAGTCCCAGCAGAACATGATGGAGTTGAGGAGGAGATAGCCGACATGAGAACAGCATGGATCAGCAGGACGAGACGGCACGGAGCGGTGGAGCCAAGGACACAGAGACCACACATGATAAAGAGGTTGACCAGAGCACACACAATGGAGGTCCATCCTATCCTAGCTCTATTCAGAGGGGACATCGGCACTGCGGTGTCAATCTTGATATGGCCTACCGGATATAGAGATCAAGGAGACCACACCCCTTGCCACAACAAGAGATGACCCGATATGCACAGATACGAGACATCTTCGCAGCCCACAGGAGAGCCACCATGACACTTGGCTATGTATTTTGAGTACTAGCTTTGAGTACTAGTTTTTGAGTCATGTGTTTTCATAGCATAGCACTCAGCAAGGGCCTTAGCGAGCCCTTTGCTTCAGCTAACAGTGGCTTGTATGAGTACCCTTGGATTGTACTTTTGTCTCATAGAAGGCAGTAATACATCTCTCTCACTCTCTCTCTCTCTCTCTCTCTCTTCTTTCTTACGCACGTGCGCTCCCTCTTTTTATTAAAAAAACTTTCCACCTCAATTTGATCTAAATTATTCACTCTACAGCACGAGGCAATGCCCATGAGCACAAATGCTCTTCTTATAAACCTAAATTGTAATGTCTTAGTGCCTACCCCACATTGCAATATCTTAGTGCCTATCCCAATTACCTTTGTATGCATGTGTTGATAATTAATACATACATTGTAAGTATATCAACAGGAAGAAGGTATAATGAATAAAAACAAGATAAAAAAGTTTAAAGTGGAGTTGCAGTTTTACATGCATTTATGCTCCATGTCGACATTATGTTATTAAAAGGAACCATTTAGCCCATTGTTAACTCGTACAATACTAAAATTGAAGCATACACAAGCATGCAAGAGAACTGTCAAATTGAGTATGCATGTTGTGTACAACTGAGATTATGAATTAATTTTCACATGCAAAACAAGGTGGATTTTTCCCAAATGGGTTTATGGGATCTTTTTGGCATTTTGGATGTAGGGCTTCATGTGAAGACTTTATTATTCTTAGTTTAAGTTAACACATAAAAATGTATTGCATGTTCTTATAGCATTGAACAAATGTCTTTTTTGAGTAAAAGAAAGGTACTTTCAATTGAATATCCGCAAAAAATAAGTATAATGCATTTTTTCTAGTGCAGTTTCAATACAAAGGAGATGAAATGCTACCAGATGAAAAAACTATCGCTCAACTTGGAGCTCAATTGGCTTCTATTTACGAGGAATACATGTCAATTTTGCAATGTGCCATTGGATCTATTCAAGCCACACAAACATTTTCTCAAAATCTCGTTGAGGAGAATTAATCCTTTTGTTAATCACCTCCACTAATGCTTCAATCTAAGAACATGAAACGGTTAACAAGTCGAACTGTACATTATACCATACAATAAGAAGAGTCTAAATTGATAATGCATTGGATGAATCACACTAAGAGCATGCACTTGCAACAAGGATATATATATTTTCCTGGACGCAATGATCCTTTCAAATTTCACTCTTCTACCATTGACTTAAGCATGGGAGATCATTGCTATTGTGATAACCTGGTAGATCTAGAGATCCAAATGCATAGAGGCGATTGATTCTTTTCATTCATATCATCCCAATCCCGAATATCGTTTGGCATGACATTACACACATTGATATACAATTATCAGCCCAAATGCATAGAGGCCATTGATCATTTTCATACATGTTAGCCCAATCTCTCTATATCATTTGACACAACACTATACACTCTCTCATGGCTGCTTGGAGTAGTATTCAAGGTTCTTCTTGAGCAGCTAACAATAGGAGAACTGCTTTATCGCCTAGATGCGGCGCATTTTATTCCTTTCAAATGTCACTCTTCCTCCATTGACTTAACATAGGAGATCATTGCTAGTTTGATAGCTTGTGCATAGAGGCCGTTGATGGTTCTTATACGTATCAACCCAATCTCCCTATCATCTGGTATGACATTGTATACACTCTTCCTTACAATTTGAACCGCCACAAAATTGTCCCATATTGTGCATTCATTATCTGTCCATCATATTAAGCAAACCCATGATGAAAGATATGCATGCTACAATGGTTGGTGCCACAAAGTTGTCATATATTGTGCATTCATTATTTGTCCATCCTATTAAGCAAACCCATAATGCAAGATATGCATGCTTCAATGATTGGCGCCATAAATCCTAAATGGCACTAAATATTGCTTGCCAGTTTTACCTTGTCTTTTCAATTTCGTTTTTTTAATTAAAGGAAAGCATTTGTTGAACGTGATATTACTATATCCATCTTTACCACCATACTTATATAAAACACTAACTTGTAGATGAGATTAAAGTACAAAGTTATGGATAGCTATGTCAAAACTGAATCCATTAAGGTGCAAGGACAATGGAGGCCCAATATTGGCTGTCCACCAGCAGAACAATGACACTATGAATTTTATGTGTACAACAATCGTAAAGAGTGACAAGGTAGCTCAGATCTTGAAGGATGGGGCTCCATTGCGATGCTGCTGAGACTGCTGATCCATACCTTTGCAAACCTCAAATTGTAGAACAGGTTGTAATAAAGGAATGCAAAAATCTGTTTTTGCTTGTAGATAGTTGGGACAATCTTGCAGCACTTTCCCCCCATCTTGCATGAGTTTAGGAGAGACAAGGAGGTGCTCCTCAAGATGGCCCTTTGTAGCAAGGACAACAGCAGAAAAAACATAGGGTTCAGTAGTAGCAGGTAGGGACCAGAGAAAACAACAAGGGCCCCATGATGAGGGTTCAGCAGTAGCAGGTAGGGACCGGAGACATCAACAAAGGCCCCATGGTGAGGGTTCAGCAGCAGCAGGTAGCGACAAGAGACATCAACAAAGGCCCCATGATGAGGGAGGGGTTGGCAGAACCCATATAGGTCAAAGAGAGAGGGTGAGGAGAAGAGAGACGAAGAGGAAATGTTGCCAGGCTCAGCATAGGAGTTTTTAGATGGAGTGCGGTAGACTACTGAGGCGATGTGCAGGATGTGGTTGGGCAGCTAGACCAGAGGAAGAGAAGCTCAGACTAGGAGTGGACCCAGGGCGCTGCAAGGAGCCAGGTGCGTGTTCATGTTAGAAAATACCCAACAGAGGGTACACGCAGCGGAAGACTTATAGTCATGCCCAGGAGCTCACACAGTGTGCGGTGTGAGTGTGGAATCACAGACTTCTTTACTTATGTGCATACAATAGGTGTGCAGACTCATCAATAGACAATGAACCAACCAGATAGAGAAACCACCAAAATATTTCCGTCCACAACTATGGACACAATACAAAAGAGTCAGATCCAGAGTCCCACCAATGATGTGGTCCTCTGATCTTACCACAAGGTCCTTCTCCTATCTGCTGGCTATCTCTAGACTCGAGTCCGCGTGCTCCACCTCGAGTGTAAGTAGACTTTCCGTCTAGAATGATCCTCTCCACCTTGCTGTCTGGAAACCAGCCTAGGTGGGCAGCCTCCTGCAAGCTAGGTCTGCAGCACAAGGTACTTCTTTCTCCCCCTGACTATAGGCCCAAAGGTAGCCCTGCTGCTGCTCCTTCTGCTGGTGGATTGGCTGCTCCAGATGATGTGAAATGAGGCCTGAATGGCCTCTTTATATAGGCCCCAAGGGCCTGGCCAGCCAACCGACCCAGCAGCCCTAGAAAGGGCCGACTGCTGGTCGGTTCAGCCCCCTGCCCCTGGCCGACCAAAACCGACCCCACAGCTCCCCATTTATGGGACTGTGGGCTGCCCTTTTGGGGCTCTCATTACAAGGGCCCTTGGCCCACCTTTCAAGGGCAGATGCCCTACTATATATACAGGGTCCAGCCCAGCCTCTGCCCCCCCGCCTTGCCACGTGGCCCTGCGCCACTGTTTGCCTCCATGTGAGGCCTGTTCCAGCCTGCTGTGCTGGCCTGCTGTCATTGCGCCTTGTCCAGGGCTTGCTGCAGGTCGAGATCCTGCCTGCAACCCTTGCCATCCGGGTCGCCTATTTCGTGACTGCATCCTGCCATGAAGGCGCCTTGAGCTGCCTCTGCCAGGCCCTTCACTAGCACCTTGGTCCCATGCTTTTGTGCTTAGGTTCATCCCCCCCATGCTCTCCTCATATGGGGGCTTACAGATGGGGAGGTGACCTTTCCAACACCCCCTCTCACCGACACATCTCGGCCCAATGCCAACACGTCGATGAAAATGCTCCAGTAACTCCCTGGTCGTAGTCCTCTGGAACCTTTCGGTGTCGAAATCTTTTCCTGGCTTCTCATCCAGTGGCTCTTGCTCCACCAGGTTCGGTTCCGCTTCCGCACACCATCCTGGTACACAAGTCCATCTCTGGCAGCACCTCCTGGTACCACCTCCTTCAGTCACGTTCCCGCCTCTGAACTCGAGCAATCCAGCCATCACGATCTTCCAGTCGTCCCCCTCATAATGAGTGAACAACCTGGAGTCTTCCAGGCACCATGCTCTGAGGGTCTGTTTCAACCCGTCCATCCTTTGGCAAGGTCTGCAACCAATGAATATTTCCAGATAACCTGGACCATGAACTCTCGCTGAGTTCTCAAGCAGGTACTCTTCTGGCTTCAGTACTCTTTGTCCATCACCTTCTAGCAATCTGCGTCCAAGATTTGAAGAAGCACCAATACTTCCCCTTCTGCCTTCGAAGAAGGCCAATTCCTTCCAATCTCTTATCACCTGAGACAAATGAAGAGCAGAATCTCTCCACAGCATGCTATAAAGGCTCAAATGCAGAATATCAAATACATACCAGACTGTTGTACTGCCTGAATGTTTGCTCTGAAAGCAAACCCTGTACCTCAATGAGGCACCCGCCAAGATCCTGTGTAATCCTGTACTGTCCCCTTTTGAAGTCCAGCATCCATCTAACCATGAGACCCCAGGGCTTTCCATGGAATCCACCCTCGTGTCAGTGTCAACAGCCACACACCTGGAAGGTACTAAGCGCTCCATACTGTCCTTCACCTTCACAAAGGCATCTGACTCCTCGTCGACCCACATCTCTATGTCAGACATCCTCACTGTGATTTCTGGATCAACATATCTGACCTCGGTAACACTCGGTGATGTCACCAGGAACAACTCTTCAATTACCACATTTGTTTTGGTCTTTCCCTCTGAATCTGAGTCAGACTCCTGTTTGTTTTTCTGATCCGCCTTTTTCTTTCTGCAGTCCTTTGCAAAATGTCCGGGCGTATCACAATAGAAACACTTCTTCTTGTGCTTCCTTTTTGAAGTCCCCTCGTCGTCAGAGTCGTCTTTATTGGACTTGCCACTGTTAGGCTTGCCCTTTCCTTTGCCAGCAGAATCCTTTGCCAGCATCGCCTTGTCATCTTTATCCTCGTTGTAGAGCTTCTCTCGAGCTTCCTCCTGTAGCAGTAATGGACACAACTCCTCAAACGTCAAAGGTTTGGTCCTCTGTCCTGCTGTCACAGCCGTAACAAAGCTCTTGAAACTCCGAGGCAATCTCCTTAGTACCATCAAGGCCAGATGGCATGAGTCTGTCTTCTGACCAATTGCTGCCAGCTGATCCCGCACCACCTTGACCTTCGTCAAATGGCTATGTATCGTATCGCCTTCTTCCATATCAAGATTGTAGAGTTGATGCTGAAGAAGCACAATCCGGGAGGTATTGTCTGTCTCGTACAGATCCTTCAGGGTGGCCCACGCCTCTACTGACGTCTCGGCCAGCTGGATATGCGGAAGAACGGAGTCCGCCGTAGTCCCTATGATTATTGCCAGGGCATGGGCATCTCTTTCTTCCCAAGCTTCAAGCTCCTCTCTGTCTACTGCCATGAGTACCTCCCTTTTACTGTCCACCATGTCCTCCGGCTTCGACTCCTCTCCCGTGGTCAGCTTCCACAACTTCCGAGCCACTAAATGACTCCGGATCTTCACTTTCCAGATCGGGTAATTAGTCCCGTCCAGGTTCCCAGACTCTCCAAAGTTAGGGATAGTGAAAGAGAGAAAACTAGAGGAGGAGGAAGGGAAAGCAGGGGCTGAAGAGACTATAGATGTCGACATCTCTGCTGTATATACCACACAGCAAAGTCAACCAAACTCAAATTCAGTAAACCAGAACTCTGAACGCACCTGACTGAACGTGAGTCACCCTCCTTCTCGCAAGGGCACAATCCTCCAGTCATGGAAGTCGATTCCCTAGAGCTTCTGAATCAAGGTCGTCCTTCAGCAAGGTCCCTGCCTTCAGGCTCCCACACCTGTGAGCCTCCTACTTGGGCTCTGATACCATGTTAGAAAATACCCAACAGAGGGTACACGCAGCAGAAGACTTATAGTCATGCCCAGGAGCTCACACAGTGTGCGGTGTGAGTGTGGAATCACAGACTTCTTTACTTATGTGCATACAAAAGGTGTGCAGACTCATCAATAGACAATGAACCAACCAGATAGAGAAACCACCAAAATATAAATATTTCCGTCCACAACTATGGACACAATACAAAAGAGTCAGATCCAGAGTCCCACCAATGATGTGGTCCTCTGATCTTACCACAAGGTCCTTCTCCTATCTGCTGGCTATCTCTAGACTCGAGTCCGCGTGCTCCACCTCGAGCGTAAGTAGACTTTCTGTCTAGAATGATCCTCTCCACCTTGCTGTCTGGAAACCAGCCTAGGTGGGCAGCCTCCTGCAAGCTAGGTCTGCAGCACAAGGTACTTCTTTCTCCTCCTGACTATAGGCCCAAAGGTAGCCCTGCTGCTGCTCCTTCTGCTGGTGGATTGGCTGCTCCAGATGATGTGAAATGAGGCCTGAATGGCCTCTTTATATAGGCCCCAAGGGCCTGGCCAGCCAACCGACCCAGCAGCCCTAGAAAGGGCTGACTGCTGGTCGGTTCAGCCCCCTGCCCCTGGCCGACCAAAACCGACCCCACAGCTCCCCATTTATGGGACTGTGGGCTGCCCTTTTGGGGCTCTCATTACAAGGGCCCTTGGCCCACCTTTCAAGGGCAGATGCCCTACTATATATACAGGGTCCAGCCCAGCCTCTGCTCCCCCGCCTTGCCACGTGGCCCTGCGCCACTGTTTGCCTCCATGTGAGGCCTGTTCCAGCCTGCTGTGCTGACCTGCTGTCATTGCGCCTTGTCCAGGGCTTGCTGCAGGTCGAGATCCTGCCTGCAACCCTTGCTATCCGGGTCACCTATTTCGTGACTGCATCCTGCCATGAAGGCGCCTTGAGCTGCCTCTGCCAGGCCCTTCACTAGCACCTAGGTACCATGCTTTTGTGCTTAGGTTCACCCCCCCCATGCTCTCCTCATATGGGGGCTTACAGATGGGGAGGTGACCTTTCCAACAGTTCAAGTGAGGCTTCTTCCTCCACTGAGCTAGATTGTTTTGTTAGGGGCACCCCTCAGCAAGATGCTCTTAGGGAGGGGTGCAATGAGGAGGGATGTGACTGCAAGCCCAGATGGTGAGAGGGACTTAATTCAGACTCCTAGGATGATGTCAGGTCAGATGGAGAGGGAGAGGCCTTCTTTGTTGACAGTGGCTCCTTCCATTTTTCCATCCCACCTCAGGATCCCATGCCGATAGAGGCTTATACTGGGTTACTTGTGGCCGTAGAAAGGGTGCAGGAGGTGGCCCTTGAGCCACACAGATGTGCTAGACTCAGTCCTTGTCCGTGAAGATCCTCTCTTGGAATGTTCAAGAAAAGGCAGTGCTCATTTTTGCCAGGGGAGGAGGATCATCAAATAGGAGCTTCATAGAGTTTTCGTGGGCGGGGACATTGATTTCTTATTCCTACAGGAGCACCATCTTCCAGAGCCACGTACAGCCAGGTGTTGGAGGATTCTTCAAGGATAGAGTACAACTTTCTAGGCTCCCCTAGCAGTAGGACAAGGAGCACGGCAGGGGGGACTTTGCATATGTGTTGCAGATCCTTGTGCCAAGTAGAGCACTTTGGGTTACAGTGATAGTTTCTAAGGTTACAGTAGGACATTTATCCATTTAGCCCATTATAGGACAATAGACAAGACGAACATTTGGACCGTCATCCGTCAGACTCTACCCATCACCAATATCTTGTGTATTCAAGGTGGCTTCAATATGCCAGAGACTCGAGATGACAGGAGGGGAGGAGGAGAGGTAGACATTCTTAGACGAGAGGAGAAGGTGACTTGGAAGGAGCTCATTTTCCATGTGATAGGATAGGATCCCTGGAATCTAGCTAAGTTAGGCTGCTCACCAAGATCTCTCCTCATCTAAATGGGACAAGCAGGTGGATGCCCGCAAAGCTAGGCTTGAGAGTCCACAATGGAGGCGCATTAATCTACTTGGATCTGCCACAAGATCTAGTTTAGGCCATCAACTTGCGACTCGCCCCTTTCTTATTGTACTTTTTTTTTTTCAAAGAAAGGAACCTTCTATTAATGCTTGAAAGCTTTCTTATTGGACGTTATTCAGCCCACCCAAACAAGCTTTATACGAGACCGGAGCATTTTAGATAACGCTTGTCCTTTTTATGAGGCCACAGCATCGGCGGAGGAAAGCCAAGAGGATTAATCGGTATTGGTTTTTGATTTTGAGAAGCCTATGATAGGGTGGATTGGGAGTTTCTTGATGGCACTCTAGATAGGATGGGCTTCCTGAGACAGTGGATAGCACAAGTGTCCGCACTCTAGTACTCGGCAAATAGCCAAGTTTTTGTTAGGGAGTGCAAGGGGGCAAATTTTCATACAAGGGGATAAGTGAGACGTGGATGTCCCTTGGCCCCTCTACTTTTTCTAAAGGCTATGAGCAGTTTTCTTATAGACAAAGACTTGGTTTTTGTGGCATCAAGGTGCCCATTGCAGCTTTGGGGAAGCTTCTTGATATAGAGCTTGCAGATGATGCAGCTATATATCCGGATGGAGGGGCTTCGGGCATTTGTTTCAGCCATGGAGATGTTTTGCCTCACTTCAGGAGCTCTTACCAGCTGGCACAAGTCCTGCTGGTCTCGGCTAGTGATACACTACACATAGACTGGGGACCGCATGGAGATTTTACTTGGATTCCTGGAGGGATTGCAGTGCGATACCTGGATTCCTGGAGGGACTGCAGTGTGATACCTGAGATGTCATGTAGGGCTGGACATCACCTTAAAGCAGCAGTTGGCGCTCCTACTTCCAAGCATTCAGAGGAAGCTCTTGCATTGAAGCTCATCCAAGCTATCCTTGGCAGGTTCAGTAGTGGTTGCCAACCAGGTTTTGCTTGCTACTATGTGGTACATAATGTCTTGTTGGGCCTTTTCTAGATTATGCACTGGCCAAGTGAAGTGACATATCAAGAACGCTATGTGGTCAGGAGGGGATGGCCGCCTGGCTAGGGCGAAGGTGGAATGGGAGGTCATCACAGTCCAAAGGAGAGCAAGGCATTGTGGACGCAGATGTGTGATGCCTA
Organism: Dipteris shenzhenensis; assembly: GCF_047967505.1. Lineage (NCBI taxonomy): Eukaryota > Viridiplantae > Streptophyta > Polypodiopsida > Gleicheniales > Dipteridaceae > Dipteris > Dipteris shenzhenensis. The sequence continues at coordinate 2,145,581 of NC_141603.1, read as the reverse complement.
GTAGTGAGCCATGGAAGGAGCTATTCCTTCAGTGACTTCATGAGACCTAGTCGAAATTGGGAGGCCCTTGGAAGCTAGTACTAGGTGGATTTTTCTAGGATGAAGGCTACTCACTTGGGTAGGGGCTTGCTGCTCAGAGACAGAGAGTTCAAGGAATTGGAGGATCCCAGATCATGATAGAGGAGATTGACAGTGCAGCCTGTGAGGAGTGGAGAGCAGTTTAGGAGCCACATGTCAGCCTCATTCATGGCTTGGGTGTTTTACAAGACGAGATATTTTCACATTTATACTGCGGGATGATGGAAGGATGCAAAGTAGGAGGTCAAGATGGAGGTTTTTGGAGGATGTAGACCTTAGAGAGATAGGATAGTAGCTCAGTATCAGAGGAGGTGGTACATTGGTCCACATCCATGCACAGCAAGGGAGGTGGCTTCGAGGTTTTGGTTCGCTTGTAGAGGTTTAAGTATTTATGTCTGACCTTCTTTAAAGGCTTTCATGGCAGGGCAGTATTCCTTCCTTTGTGTAGCTCCGTTGGGACCCAGGAGGGTGGATTTGGAGAGACTCCTTCATTCAAGCTGCCCTGGATATTTCTTTTTTCAGCTATTCAATGAGATTGGGTAGGAGGATCCAGATGGGGAGGATTGATGGCATGCCAATCGTGCAACAGAGCATCGGCACAAACAAGGACTGTCTCTCAGAGATTTCTTGAGGATTTTCGCCACAGGCTCTGGGCATTAAGATTATATTTTGAGGGCGTACATGGGGCAAGCATGATATCCCATAACCATGAGCCTTGAGAAAGAGAGCATCACATGTCACAGTCAAGCAATGGAAAAGAGCAAAAATTGCATGATATTAATGAAAATTATGAAATAGAAAGTAGAAAAGAGATTGCAGGAAGACAGGATCAGTGCAGGATTTGCAGGACCCTTGGGTACTTTGCTAGAGATTGCCCAAGGAAGAGAAAAAGACCCAAGAGGTCTTCTGGTGCGGCTCCTCCACGTACTACCCCGTCTACACCTCCCCTGCGGCCTGTACCACGCACTCCAGGACTACCAGGAGCAGCAGGGCGCCCTGCTTCGTGGACCCCAGGACCACCAGGGGCAGCAGGGCGCCCAAAGCCTGTAGCACTCCCAGTACCACGTTGGAGAGCGGTCAGAGTGGCTCCTTTACCTCAGGAGGAGCACCAGCCCCGATCATTTTCGTTTCTGATCATGAGGGGGCTACCAATACTTCTCCCCCTCAGACTGTCCATGCCACAGCTGAGGGAGTGTGTGCACAGATGAGGACTACAGATCCTTCTTCAGCCCAGCCACAGGCATCCTCAGCTCCTAGCTCCAGATCTGCTCATAGAGGCCTGACAGGTCCCTCTCCTCCTTCCTCCACGAGTGCAGGTCTTCTTCGCACTCCTCGGCCAGACTTGCTTATGAGGAACTCTTTTTCGACACTGGCTGATTCGGCGACTTTCATGGATGATGAGGAGTTTGTGCCCTCCACCTTAGGGGTCCCGGTCATTGGGATTCCTTTTGACAGGGCCTCCCCCTCAGCAGGTGTAGGATCCTTTCACTTGTTGAGTTTCTTGCCCTCAGCAGGAGTGTTTCGACCCAGGGGAAGCTGGTCTCCTCTACTAGGTCGGGTAAGCCTTTCCATCCAGCATCCTCCAGTCGATGAGGATAGTCAGCTGGAACATACAGGGCCTGGCAGCTGATCTGAAATCAGCTTCATCCAGGTGTCATTGGAGATACTATTGATATCCTTTTTATCCAGGAACACAAATTGGATGCCAGTGATTGTTCTAAGTCTGGCAAACTGCTTTCTGGTCATACCTTTTGGTCGTCGGCCTTGGGCACCAGGGGGGGCACTTCTATTTCAGTTTCGCAGTCGGTTCTCCCCTTGGTTGTTGGACACGGAGTCATTATCCCCTCTAGAGCTCAGTGGATTATTCTCTTGATTGGAGGGTGTACGGTTGGTTTCCTTAACCTATATGCCTCCAACATTAGAGGGGAACTTGTCTTTATGTGGAAGGATTTGCTCTCTTGGGCCCCCATTGCGGATTCATGGGTGATTGGAAGGATTTGGAAGGATTTGCTCTCTTGGGCCCCCATTGCGGATTCATGGGTGATTGGAGGTGACTTTAATATGGTTTGAGTTACCTTCAGACAAAAAAGGGGGTAGAGAAGGAGGACTTCACTCTTTGGAGAGAGCAGCTTGGGATGCCTTCCTTTTTCACTATTGTGGCAGAGATACTTGGTTGGACGATGCATTTCTTATTCAGCCACAGTCCTTCCTGTTCTCTTGGTCGAACAGGAGGCAGCAAATGCCTATTCATGCACATATTGACAGATTCTATGTAGATGATTGGGCACTTGATAGAAATGGATCGGTATGCATTGCTGCTGGGGTTTCCACTTCAGACCACTTTCCTATTGTGCTGGCTATCTCAGAGCCTCACTTGAGAGGCCGATCTGCCAGCATCAGGATTCCAGATGCCTTGTACACATAGGAGGACCTTACAGAGGCAGCCTTGCAGATATGGGTTTCTCATGTCCAGGGTGGGCAGCCATTACCATCACAGGTAGCTGCTGCCCTTTCTGGTATTAGCGACTTCTACCTCTCAATTGCTCGTACCAGGAGACGAGATATTCTCAGACGTGAGATTGGTGTTCGCCAGCAGTTGGCAGCTTTGCAGAGGGAAGAGCAGAAACGACCTTCAGATGCTTGGATTCAGGAGCGCCTTGCTGCAACAAGGGCAGGTATTGCTTGATCAGAGAGCAGAGTATGCCTTTCATGCACGAGAGTCCTTCTGGATTCAGATGGGTGACAGAGTCAATAAACACTTTTTCTCTACTCTTGGCCCTAGACATAGTAGAGAGAGTGTATCCCAACTTATTGACTCACATGGGGTTTTACAGACAGATCCTGATGATGTCTTGCGCATAGCTTCAGATTTCTATGCCGCCCTTCTTACTGCTGATCCTGAGACACGGGATAGAGGATGCTAGACAGGTTATTTGGCAAAGCATCCCTTTGTTGGTGAAACCTGATATGCATGTTTTGCTTGATGCACCTTTCACCAACACAGAGTTCAGGACTGCACTTTCAGCCCTTCACAAGGGCAAGTGCCCAGGTTCGGATGGCCTTACCCCCTCTTTTTTCATTGCATTTTGGGATATGATTGGAGACTACATTACTTCAGCCCTGCAGGGCATTTGGGACTCTGGTGAGATGCCCGGGTCACTTACAGAAGGTCTCATCCACCTTATCCCGAAAGGAGGTTGCAGAAATCTAGTGTCCCAGTGGAGGCCTATCACACTTCTGAGGACTTGTTACAAGATTTTGGCCAAGGCAAGCCTCCGATTGCAGCCCCTTCTCCCAGATCTTATTCATGACACTCAGACGGGATTTGTGCATGGCAGAAGCATTTTTTATAACATTTTCTCTTTCTGGGAAGCTTCAGAGTGGGCCATGCAGAGCGGCCAGAATCTAGCCATTCTACTTTTGGATTTTGAGAAAGCTTATGACAGAGTAGATTGGGGTTTTTTGGAGAGCACCCTTCTACGTTTTGGCTTTACTGATGCTTGGATCAGAGGTGTTTCCTCCTTGTACAGATCAGCCCACAGCCAGGTACTTGTCGGTGGGGTAAGGGGTGAGAGATTTCAGATTTCCAGATCAGTCCATCAGGGATGCCCCCTTGCTCCTTTCCTTTTTTTGTTCATGGCCGAAGCTATGAGTATCTATATTCGATCTCAAGCTGACATCTTTGGGCTGAGACTTCCCATTAGAAGGGAAGAGGAGTTACTTGACAGTGAGTTGGCAGATGACACTGCAGTTTACCTGGATGCCACTCCACAGACGCTCTTTTCCTTCAGAACAGCATTGGATTTATTTTGCTTGGCAGCGGGGGCGCAGATAAATTGGCATAAATCCAATGGCTTTTGGATCAGTGATGAGGACACTCCAGTTTGGGGGCTTGACATAGGATTTACTTGGGTTCAGAGGGGTGTGCCTGTCAGATATTTGGGCTGCCAGGTCGGCTTGGATATTTCTTCCACGCAGCAGTTTGCTCCCGTGTTGGAGAGCATCAGGAGGAAGCTCCTTTTTTGGAGCTCAGCCAAGCTGGATCTTGCCTCTAGAGTTGTGGTGGTCAACCAGGTCCTCTTAGCCACGGCCTGGTTTGTTTGTTCTTGCTGGTGCTATTCTAGGGACTGCATCACTCAGCTCAGGAGACCGATCAGAAATTTTCCTTGTAGTGGGCTTGATGGCACAACAGATACCTTAGCCAGGGTGGCTTGGGAGACCCTCATCCTCCCCACACAGGAAGGGGATCTCAATATTATTGATCCAGATTTGTAGTGTAGAGCTTTACTTTGCAAGATGGTGGTGCGGGGACTTATGCCAGGGCAGGAACCGTGGAAGGCCTTTCTTATTAGCAACATTCAGAGATGCACACCTTCTTCAAGAGGAGACTGGATGAGTAGTATTAGGTGGATCTTCACCACAGCACACCTCAGATCACCTTCGTCCCCTCTCATGGTTGCCATTCTGAAAGCATGGGCCAGTTTTAGGAGCACTCTTCGGAGGATTCCTCCTTCCTCTCGTGAAGAGATTGATAGGCAACCCATCATGTGGAATAACAATATTTTAGATGATCATGGCAGACCACTTGGTGCCTCACTCTACATGCAGTGGTCCAGGTAGGAGAGGGGACCTGCATCATCTTTGGGGTCTTGGAAAGCTTTCCGGAGGCTTCCAAAGGAGACCAAGGCTCAGTTGACAGGACATCTCAGAGGGAGTGCAGGGAGGATCTTGCAGATTGAGGCAGCCCTTCCAGAGGAGTGGGTAGACACAGATGATATGCCACTTACTTGCTCCACTTGGGCAGGTACTTTTACGAGAGGCGGGGTTCCGCTTCAGGTTTTGGCCTTTCGAGATGCACAGGAGGATGCTTTGGTTTTTACTGTGCAGGATGGTGGCAGATTGCTCAGATCCACAGAGGACATCTTGCTTGAGTCTGCTTTTCAGCCTATCAAGGTTGTAGGTCTTTTGGTGCAGGGATCAGAATCAAAGTGGTTCCTCGACCGAGACCCCCGGCTTCTCTCCACCGGGTCTTGGAGGCTTTGGCTTTACGGGGGAGTTCCCATTAGGTATTTGCAGTGGGACCCTGGAGAGTGGGAGTGGATTGACGCAGGGCATCGAGAGAAGAGCATCCTCTTCTTTCATTACACGGTCAGTAATGCCAAGAGATTTCAGCTCAGTGGTAAGGGTTGGAGACCTTCCAGAGTTCCTCATTGGGAGACATTTGGTATCACTGCGGATCTGCAGAGGTGCTTCTGAAGGAGACTCTGGAAATCCCACAGGAATAGAAAGATCACTCTTTTCTTTTGGCTTTCTATCCATGGTGGGATTGCAGTGAACCTTTGGAGATCCAGGTTCGGAGCCGACCCTACTTGCCCTCGTTGCCTCTCTGCTTCGAAGACTATTCAGCATTCTTTATGGGACTGCAGACAAGCGAGGATGATTTGGATGGGGGTAGCCAGGATTTTCAGTCACTTTGCCCACTCCCCATTCTTTTTGACATGGGGCTCAGTGGCTTGGCTTTCTCTTACAGGGCCTCAGGTATTCTATGAGAGACTTGACTCCTCTCGGGCCATTTTGGTTCGACGTCATCAGATTGAGTCCTGTTCGTTGGATGTGGTACCACACCTTCCTTTTACAGATGTACATGTCTCGGTGGATACTTCTTGGGAGATTTTAGCGAGCATAGCATCCTGGCATATCTGGAGGGCTAGATGTACAGAGGCTATGGAGGGTACTTAGGTTCATCCCTCGCACACTTTGGCTAGTATCTTGACAGATACCGTACATACTTTGATGGCCATATGGATGAGGATACAGGGAGACTCCCGTGCAACCTCAACTAGGAGGGCTTCTTTCTTCAGGGAATGGAAGGACTCTCCTTTCTTCTCTGAGACTCTTACAGGGTTGAGGTGGCACTTTCAGCCTCAACCTTGGTTGTTTTCCACCTCACTTTGAGGGGGTTTTATTTATCCTCATGACTTTATGATGTTGTATTTTCGCTCAGAGCTTGCTCTAGCGAGTTTCTTTCTTACTTAATAGAAGTCTCTTTTTTGAAAAAAAAAAGAAAGTAGAAAAGAGCTACCCATGTGTATGAAAGAGTAGGTGCAAAGATGATATAGTACTTGATCAATCGTGCAAGTTGGGGTAGTTGTGCATGGTCCACATTAAACTGCCCATCACATAAAACACCTCTCGACTAACTAGTGCAGGACTATTGTAGAACCATTTTTTCACTGGACGATATTGGTTCTAGGCTGTAGCAAGCCATATAACCATATTCTTCACCTCATGCTTGATTATCGCTAACACGAGGTGTCCCTTTTTTATTTTGAGCCATGGTGGGATGTTATAATTAACCATAACCAATAGCCATGTTGACCAAGAGGTGGACGGCGGGATTTACATCAACCATTGCTGTCAATGCAAGGTGAAATGTCATGGCTACTCTCGTCCCCATAGGCTCTCCACATTCCTTCAAGACTTCTTAGTTATAGGCCAAGGAAGATATCCTACTTTCTTTGGCCATTGGCACACAAAGCCGTTGTAGTAGACACCTGGGCTCGGGTTTGGTCGTTTTCTAGTTACATGCTCATGGCATGCATTCGCAAAGGAGTCTCACTGACACTGCATTTGCGATTGCCCGCTGGCAGCACAGGAGGCTTGAAGGAGATCTTTGAGGATGGTCTTTTCTGGGACTGAGGAGGATGGTCTTCGTTGGGACCGAGGATGAGATGGTGATGACCTGGGGGAGTAGTGGCTTGGGTTACAGACAGAGGACCTCCTTGTGGATATGAGGACATTCAGGCGAGTTCGTCCTTCAAATTGGTAGGGCAGGAGTCGATACTCCGAACTTCATAGAGAGTGTGACACACCTAGACACTGTCACTGATGGGTTAGTGAGCATCATTTGTTGGTACATATGAACAGCTAGGTGCAGGCAGGCCCCCCATAGAGCAGCAGATCACATCAGCCTCGGAGACACTAGCCAGCATTTTTTTGGTGAAAAATTGCGGTTTATATTACATCAACAAAAGAGTACAAAATTCAACCACCTCTCTGAGGTGTCAATCCTCAAGATACAAAAAATACAGCAAACCTCGGTATGCTTAGCAGCCATTCCTGCCATTCTTTTTCTTGCTGACATGTCCCTGTGGGCTGTATACATCCGCAATCTGCTTGACAGGGATGTTAGCAAGCCGGGTCTTGATATTACCTGCTTGCTTTTCAATGAGGTTGAGGGTTGATGTTAGGTCCTCGTCCAAAAACCCACAGCGGAGTATCAGGCTCGGCTGTCACCACCTCTTTGTCAAGAGGTTCTCCGTCTTTGTCCTGCACGACAGCCATTGGTTTGGCTTGCTCTATCTCTAAGCTTCCCAGTGTTTCCTTTGTCTCCGTAGCCTTCTTAAGAGAGAGCATTTCCACATTATAGGCAGCCAGGTCTTCCTCAAAAGATTTGCCCATCGAGAGTGCCATTTCTGATTTGAGATCACTTGGCAGAGCAGCACTGACTGCTATGTTGCTCTCAAATCTGACTAGTCATTGTTTGTAGCACACAAGTGCTCAAAATTCTCTTTATCCAACTGTTGTAACAGGCTTAAAATATTGACGGATTTTTTCCCATTCAAAACTACGTTCTCAAATTTAGGAGGTTTCGCCTGAGCAGCCCCTTTAGAAGTAGACGTTGCTTTTGCAGGTTTTCTAACTGCCTGCCATTCTTGCGCAGGAAGTGTGCTGCACTTCGCTGAGGTAGAAACATCCAAGCTCTTTGCATTAGAGCCTTTTCTGTTTGGCCAGCATATCCCAGAAAAAAAAAAGGGGGCAAGTTTTTTAAATATATAAGCGACTGCACTCTTGGAAAAGAGATTACTTGGAGTAGAGCAGCAGCATGTCAGGGAGGTCTTCAGCCAAGTCCATTAAGAACACAAACTTGTGGGCAGGTTTTTTGGGGTTGATGAATTGTTCTTGCTTAACCCTTATCACCTTTCTTAAACTCGAACAGATCTTCTCTGCCTGGCTGCAAAGAGGTAGATTCGGAAGCTCGACCCACATCGGAGCTTTTGAGTCCGGGGGAGTTCCAGGTCACAGGAAAAGGACCAGCTTTCCAAATACAACGATTGACTTCTTATCAACCAAAGAGCATGGTTCTTCACACCCAAAGCCATTTCTAGCTTCTCTAAAAGAAAGGCAAGGTATCCATTCTTGAGATACCTGATAGTTTTACCTCGCAACCTTTCTTGCTCCAATTCAATCTCATCCAATCATCTAGGAACAAGGTAGGTGGATGTGGACAGGCAAATACCCAATAAGAGAATGCGTCTCTAGCCATTGAGCAGAGTTGCAAAGCATATCTTCATCTAGTGCAGCAGCGAGAGTCTTACCTTCATTTGTTTCTCCTTTTTTGGACGATGAGCAGTGCTCAAGAGCCTTGAATCCCACCTGAAACGGGGACCCATTGCTAGCTTCTGTTCCAGCGTCACTTAAGCTGGCATTGATTAGCGAATAAGTGGTGCCATGCTCTGGTTTCTTGAAAAAGAGGGTGAGCGTAGGGGGAAAGGCGTAAGCCAGGAGGCAACATGGAAGGGGAAGGGGACCGAGAAGAAGAGAGAGGGGGAAGAGGAGGCAGCTCAGGCAGTTGCCCCATCTCCATCACTAGCCAGTATTTGGCTAGATATCATTCATACTCTCAGAGGTAGATAGGATGGTTTCCAGGGAGATTCGGATTGTGCTAGGTGCAGGAGGGAGGCTTTTATCAGTATATGGGCGCTCTGCCCTCTCTGAGGGGAGGTCCGGTCTCTTCCGGAGGTTTTACCGGAGGTCAAAGGCCACTTGTGTGAGGTGCAAGGCGTGCATAGTAATTGGAATTGTGGGACTAGTGACTTCATTTAAGTCACAATCCAATGGATCGCGCAGTGATTTTTTCTACCTCTTTTTGAGGAGCTTTTTTGGCCATCTTGAGGCCTTATTTCATCACTGCATGTTGTATTTCCGCTTTGTGCTAGCTCTCGTCGGTTCTTTTTCTTGAGAACAATAAAAAACAGTAATGTAGCAGACCGAGATCAATCATCTCTCAGTTTAGTGTAAATCTTTTTCTTGAGAACAATAAAAAACAGTAATGTAGCAGACCGAGATCAATCATCTCAGACTGAGAGAAAAGCATGCGTACCACTGAAATTTTCTGCTCATCGGACTAGACTATAGTGCTGGTGATAGTGTGAGTGCGGAACGGAGCAGAAAGAAGAAGAGATGGAATGAAACAAGGAAAGATCAATGCTCATGCTTGTAAGAACCGCAACAAGGATATGCTTGCTAGAGTGAAATAGGACGAGAACTGAACAACCCAGTACACGATTCCACCTCTCCCATGGTACAAAGTTCACTCACTGAGAATCCCCAAAACAATAGGCGGACTTGTAGCTGCCTCTTTTCTCTCGCACTCTTCTCTCCCTCCTTGTATGACTGATTCCCTCCTATCTTCATCTATTCTCCCCCCCTCCCCCTGATAATTTGCAGTGTAAGCCATGATTATCGTCTCCCTCCATTGGTAGATGGCCCTCTGCCCTTGAGGATAACGGCTCACTCCTTGATATCTCAGAGTATCTGTTGCGTCAGGCTACTTCACCATCATTCGATAATGCTTTGGCTTCTGCAACTACCCGGCATCACCTTCTACACCTGCACCAACTCCTTGGCAGTGTCATACTCTTGCATGTGTCATATCATAACTCCTACGCGGCCTTAGCTTCTGCACTTGGATCGACTTCTTCGTGGTGTCATAACTCCTACATGTGGAGGACGACATCCATGTGCACTTGGTCTTGGTCCTGTTCGACATCTGTTGGGACCCGTCGAATTGCTTCTTCGTGGACACTTCCAAATGGTGGCTGGACTCCCAAGATGTTGCTTCTGTGCATCTCCAAATCGCCATGATTGATGTAACACGTCTACCCACTCCAGGGCGTGAAGCAATTGAAGAGCTTTCTGCTTCAACATGACTAAGCGTGGGTGCCATGCGTTGAAATGCTCCTTCGTGGACACTTCCAAATGATTGACCGAAGACCCATGTTTTTGCCTTGCTCCCCTATTTCCCGAGATGTTGTTCCTATGTGTCATGAAGATCCATTTCCAAATCGCCATGGTTTATATAACACTACTGCAGGTACTGAAGTAGTTGCAACAGATGAAGGGCCTCTTGATTGAATAGGAGTTAAGTGTGGGTGCCATAGGGGCATATGGTTGAGAGGCATGGATAAGGCAAGGACCCCTAGGAAGGACCATAGTGGTGAAGTCACTACTGATGTAACCATAGACGATGAGTACATAGAAGATATTGTAGGTGTTGAAGTCACTACTGGTGCAACCATAGATGAAGAGTACGTAGAAGGTATTGTAGGTGTTGAAGGCACTACAGATGCAAACACAGATGGTGAGAAAATAGAAGAAGTGGCAGTAAATGAGGATGCAAGAGTAGTTGAGAAAGAGAGAGATGGAATGGTCTTCATCTATTCTCCCCCCTTCTCCTGATCACGGCTTGTGTTTCTATTCGAAGCCATGATTCTTCTCCCCTTCCATTGGTAGATGGCCCTCTCCCCTTGAGGATAACGGCTCACTCTTGATGTCTCTAGACTGTCCGTTGCATAAGGAGACTTCACCATATTTGGTGATGCTTTGGATTTTGCACCTAGACGGCATCATGTTGTGCACCTACAGTGACTCTTTGGCAGTATCGTAACTCTTGCATGTGTCCTCTCATAACTGCTGCACCAACAACTCCTTGGCGTGTCATAACTCAGCATGTGGAGGACAGCATCCATGTGCACTCTCTTTGTGAATCCTTGGACTTGGTCCTCTTTGGCATCTATTGGGACCCATCAAAGTGCTCCTTCATGGACTCTTCCAAATGGTAGGCTAGAGACCCATGTTTTCACCTCGCTCCTCTAATTCCCAAGATGTTCCTGTTGTCGTCACGAAGATCCATCTCTAGAGCTCCGAGATCGTGACTATGCTAGACATGGGTCTATACCACACAAAGTCCGGTCATCGGCTTGACCCAAATATTGTCTATAGCACATGAATTTCGGTCATAAGCTTGAACCAAATATTTTCATGGCTTGGATCAAGTCTAGTCGTTGGCTTGGACCAAGTCTAGTCATCGGTTTGCACAGTAACCGATCAACAGGTTTCCCACTGCTATCAACAAGTTTTACCAGATTATGACTAGATGGATGGCTAAATACCACATTATGACTCATTGTCCACCTAGAACAAAAAGGAGTGTATGAAGAGGATTCCCTTCTTTGAAGAGAGTACATGTTGCTACGTTTAGAAGAGAAAGGGATGTTATAATCATGGTTTGCAATGCTAGCTTTCCTAATGCACAAGTTGGGGGAGGAAGCACGAGGGGTAATTACTTGCCTTGGATGGATGAGAAATCACATGAAAACATGATCGAAAGGAATATCTCCAAGAAAATGGCAAATTTTTTAAGGCACATTGAGGTGGTGTGCTAGACAATGCATATGCATGGAGAAGGGTAGGAAATCACATAAATGGGCCTTCCTATGCAACAAATCTTGGTTTACATAGCTAAAACTTGCTCATAGGAGATGCACTAAAATGACCCATAAAACTTGTATCCATTACAAACAAAGGTTTCATAGGGATGCTAACTAACCTATCACCAAGTTAGCTTACTTGTCCAAGTATCATGGGTGAATCCAACTAATAATGATGGCTCTAAATTTTGGCCTAACTATGTGTTTGATCTTCATATGCACTTTATATTTTTTGACAAGAGTAACAATCATCTAGAGGAGGACATTGCATGTAGTCTAGGTTCCTAAAAATCTATATCAAGGGGGAGGGGGAAGAAAGATATTTCCCATACCTACTTAGACAAGATCTCCTTAGCAAAATCACAACCTCATAAATGAGATTAAGGTGGTGGTGAATTTAATACATGCATGGGCATAGTCCTCTTTGTGGATGATTTGTAACGTCAACGCTAGCATGATCTCTCCTTAGAACACAAAATTAAGTACATCCTAAACTAATACAAAAGAAACTTGTCAAGCATCTTTCATGCTCTAGCTGTTACCAATACACCAACTATGACAATTGCAAGTTTGTCACATGTAAGCCAAGTTGAGATAATAGATCTACCATAATCAATTTCAAGTGCAATTTCAACCTAAATGGAAAATTTTAGATGGAGAGGTAAGAACACTCCCCCTTGGAGAAACGACAAGGGTTCAGAGAATAGTTGCCAGGTGGGCTTTTTGCCATGTCAAAGGAAGGCACAAGGTGGATTCCACAAGTGGATATCGCATGTAGAGCCTCGAAGCATGAAGGAAAGAGATGGAGGGAGTTGGGGTTCAAGCATCCACACTGCTATGAGATGGCTATGGATAGGGTGTTGTCAAAGTTGGATAGGTTGGTGCGAGGTGGTGTGTATCTATTTTTCACGAGTCAAGTTCCTTCCTCAAGAAATTAGAGAAATGTTTGGAGTATGAATGTGAGTTTCTCTCCAATGCTTATGATGCAAAGTTGTTGGGCAAGCATGTCTACCTTCTTCATAGAAGTCCTCTTGTGCATGCGGGTGCTATGCTACTGTGTTGGTCATTCCCTAGACATCGCCTTTTAGCTTGGATGAATGTCCTATTTGGGTTCAATTTCCAAACTTACCACTCTAGCTGGGGGAGTCCTTGGAAGTTTTGGCATGTTCACTTGGAAAGTTTGATATCCCAATCAACTTAGATGCATTTCCTTTGATAAGTAAAGAGTTCTGTCATTTGGTGACTACTATGTGGCTAGGATGTGTATTGGATGTGATGGATCCATGACTCTAATGGGATAAGGTACGGGGGGTGGTGAGGTCCGCCAAGGAGTGGTCAAGCTAGTTCAGGAAGCACAGACAACAAGAAATTGCAGTATTGTCGGAGTGCAAGGAGGATATCCTTTTAGCAATCAAGTCTTGCCCTTAGGATGTGATTCTTGCAAATATTTTGGCAAAGACTAACGAGGCAATGTATGCCTGGGAAATAGAGAAAGTAGAGAAGACACGTGAAAAGTTGAAGACCTATCTGTAACAATCTTTCTTACAAAAGGCTTTTATTTGCCAAGTGAACTTTTGTTTTCAACATTCCAACATTGTGATGCATGTAATCCATAGAGTTTCATTGATAATATATTTAAACTATTGTAGTATCATGTAATGCAATTTTTTGCTTTTATGAAACTATGTAGATGTTGCGTGTTTGTGTTTAAGATTCATAATTTTCATTTTTGGCCCAACCATTAAGTGTTTCCATGATTTTATGGATATGTAGGTTTTTCTTTAAATTTAGTATTTTAAAAATCTTATGACGACAGCATCCTTGTATATTAAGATTTTAAAATATTATTCTGTGAATTGTTGTGGTTATTTGCATCAAACCATTTTATTTACTTTTTTCATTATAGGAAAAAGTAATTTTTGTTATAACATTTTCAAAAAAATAACAAGTTGCAATTGTAATGTTTAAATTATTGAATTGAACCCCTAAGGGTCAATAAAACTAGCAAGTGATATTTAGTGCATCAAATTTAGGACTTAAGGCATTAATGATTGTAGCATGCATATCTTGCATCATGGGAAAATAATGAATGCATTAAGAGCTAGCAATTGATATTTACTGCATCTCATTTAGGATTAGGGCACCATGGGAAAATAATGAATGCATTAGGGTGAGTAGAGCTAGCAACTGATATTTAGTGCATCTCATTTAGGATTAGGCTACCATTGTAGCATGCATATCTTGCATCATGGGTTTGCTTAATATGATGGGCAAAGAATGAATGCACAATGTATGACAACATTGTGGGGGATCAAACTTTATGAAAAATAAATCAATGTTATCTCCTACCTAGCTACATTGATCAATTTGAAGGTCTAATGGGTCAACTTCCAAGGCCAACAATGTGCCAGTCTTTGATAAAGGCATATCTAGGGTATTTTTCCAAATTTATGTGTTTTAAAAAAAGTCTCCAAGACTCAAGTGCCAGGAGAACGGGATCAAGATCAAGATACCACTGTGAATCCGTGCCCCACTCCATGTACCTTGCAATCCTAACGAGCTGGAAGGCAACCTCCAAAAGAATATCATCTGACAATCTGAGAAGTCTACCTCCTGACTAAACATCAAAGACAAGGGTCTCTGCGTGTGCATCCGTAAGGCAATGACTTGTAAAGGGACACCCATCCCCGAAAAGGCTCCCAACCAAGTGGACTTTGTGATCGGTAAGTCATCTGTATCTATCCACTCTACTGGTATGGTTGCCTCTATCCTACTGCATCCTGACTGCACTCCCTCCGAGGTGGCCAACTGATAAGAGTCTCTGATCCTCTGAAAGCTATCTAAAAGCCTTTTAGTCACCTACAGTGGATGCAAGTCCCCTCTCCCATCTAGACCACTACAAATCATGTGACACTCCCAGTGATCTGCCATGCTCATCCAATATGGATTCATTCCACATAATTGGCTGCCTGTCTATTTCTTTGCGAGAGGAGGGTGCAACTCTCCGAAGAGTGTCTCTGAAGCTACCCCAAGCTTTCAGAATGGAAGCCATGAAAGGGGAAGAGGGAGACCTAAGATGGGCTAAAGTAAAAATCCATCTGGAGCTGCTGTCCATCGAATCTCCCCTGTGAGAAGGAGTACAAGACTGAATGTTGCATAGGAAAAAGTCCTTCCAAGGCTCGTGTTGAGGCATCAAACCTCTCACTACAAATTTGCAGAGCAAGGCCATACACTGCAAATTCGGATCAATAATATTGAGACCTTCTTCCCCAGTGGTGGGGAGAACGCAACAACCTAACATATCTCAATCAATGGAAAGGGAAACTTCTTAGTTTCAACCTACCCATGGCTTATATCATGGAAGTCTAAGCCCTTACATAATTTATTCAGCAAAGCTATCATGGAAGTCTAAGCCTTTCTAGAAAACTATAAGAAGAGGACTCAAATTTTCCCAATGCCTAACTACAACTGATAATGCAAATGCAACAATTCAATGACACTTATGGCAAAGTCCCAAATCTTGCCATGGTCACCTCTATCCACTTTTTTGGCTACTCATCATTTTGCTATGCAATATACCTCTCCACGTGCCCACAGTCAAAGAACGATAAAGGCCAAACCCTCAAGCAAATGCTTTGCATGTACCTTTGAGTCTATAATTTCCATACACATCATATACAAACTTCCAAGGACATGCACGACACACATTTTTTGCCTCTCGCATCACATTTTCTACTGAATCTCCCAACAATTGCTCAACTAGAATCAAGTCATATAGGCTTCCCAATCTTCAGGCATTCTTTGCAATCCTTGATCCAAGGATGGATCAACATTAGGAAGGGGGAATGTTATCCACATTGGTTAGCACGGCCAATTTTGCCATTTTGAGAGTTTTTGTTGTTGTTGTTAAATTCTATTTTCAAATTGTCTACTTTTTTCTCTTTTCCTTTTTCCACATACCCTTGTGGTTGATGCATGTATATCTATTCATCTAGGTTCTCATTAAAGAATGAATTTTGACATCAAATTAGCACAGATTCCACCTACTATTGGTCACCACTGCTACCAAAATCTTCTGGAATCCATTTTTGATACTGAAAGATAAGTTTCTTCTATTAAAGTATATGGGTTATTGGGTTTGTCCCACCCATGTATATATAGTTTAATATATGTTCATATGATGTATAGATGGGTAGATGGTTAGGACATAGAATTGTCTAGAGGGATCCTAAGTCCTTGTGTGAGTAGTCCTTATGGACTTAGGGCAATCCACCTAGGGTTCTGTATATATTGTATCATCTTTCTCTATTTGGTGATGCTAGAGAGTATACAATGTGTATAGCACACTTGAGGGGTTTTGCAATGTAGATTGGGGAGGTGTCCTCAACTACAAGTCTATTTTAGGATACGTATTCATGTAGAATTCTCACTATGTATCTTGGTCTAGCTAGAAGCAAGCCATCATGGCATTATCTACAATAGAGGTTGAGAAAATTTCTCTCGCTTACTATGCATGTTAAGCAATTTGGCTTCACATGCATCATTTATAGCATCTACAAAGTATGAGTACATTTCTCTTGCTCAATATGCAAGTAAAACAATTTGGCATCGAAGGCTCTTGAAGGTAGTCTAAGATGTTTTTGCTGTGATCTTTTGTGATAATCAGAGTGCAACTTTCTTGGTAAAGAGTAAAAAATTTATGAGTGGATAAAGCAATTTGACATCCGCTACCACTTCATCCAACATCAAGTGCAAGAAGGAGCTACACTACCAAGCAATAGATTTGTTCACAAAAGTAGTTTAACAGTTCAAAAATGGTTCATCTCTATGTAATATTTATAAAGACCATGCAATGATGTGGGAGGTTTGAAGCATGGGTCATGACGATGATTATCATCCATATACATATGGGTGGATGTATGTGCATATGTTGGCATAAATGGTTAGGAATATAGAGAACTCTAGAAAAGACTTAAGTCTAGGTGTGAATATATGGGTCATAGAAGGGACTTAAGTCCCAATGTGAATAGTAATTATGAAGTTAGGACAATCCATGTTACGTTTAGTATAAATTCTATCATATTCTTTTTTCCAGTAGAAGGAAGTGTGTACATTTGTATAGCCAATAGGCTAATGTCTCTTCCCTCCCTCTTCATCGTATGTGTAGAGCGTTTTATGTGTGCGCATTCATTGAAATTACAATCATAAGAAATGCATGTGTGTTGAGTAGCGACAAAGTTCTACTTGTAAATAAAGTGAGCTTGAGATCATACTTGATGGTCTTGATAGCATCGGCATAAACAAAACATCTCTAGAGTACATATGGCCACTTTTCTATATATTTTCTTTTTATGTTCTAAGAGAGAGAAGAGTAGATTAGTGAGAGGATGTGTTAGAGAGCACTACAGTGTGCTACAATGATAAATCCAATACAAAACTTATTATTTTGAACTTATGATTATGTTAGGTGGATATAGGACACCTAAGGCATATTGGTATGCTAGATATTAGACAGAGAAATTAGACTGAGTGAGAGAGAGAGAGAGAGAGAGAGAGAGAGAGAGAGAGAGAGAGAGAAGTTTTATGCATAGATACCCCATGAAGGAATAAACCCCACACTCTTTGGGGTTTGTTTTCAGCTCACTTTCTGTGGACATGCACACTCTTTTGTGAGTGTCCATGCTCCCTTAGACTCTCAACTGTGTACAAGTATGCTCTAGCCCTATAACCCGCTCTAGAACCTTGCAATCCTCCTACTACTCCTCTCAAACTTCCTCCTCCATGCAATTTCAATCACCCATTCCTCTCCTCCCCATGCTTTTTTTCCATTCTCCCATACTCTCCACTCCTATTCTCTTTTGCAAATGGAAATTTTCAACTCTAAACCTCCTCTAAAACCTCCTCTAAACCCTAAACTATAATTCTTAACTCAAAACCTATTCTAAACTACAATTCTTAACTCTAGCTACAATTTTCAAAGCTAAACTTGTTCTAATTCCTGCAAGCCTTCTATCTCTTATCTCTAATTCTCAAATCTACTCTTCCCCTTTGTACCAAATCCAAATCCATTTCTTCAAACCAAACCCCTATTCATGATCTACACTTTCTAACCTTAACTCCTACATTTGGTTCTGACCCCACCCCTTTAGATTATATCCCTAACCCCTTTAGATGGAAATGAGTTCTGTCCTTTTTCTCAACTCAACCCTTTCTGATTAGTCAAGCTTTTTTTATTCATGAAACTTCCTTTTAAACCTTAGCACTATGGAAATAAATACCTCTAAATCCAAGTTGATTATTTTCCCCTTTTCCCTCATTTTATTGCCTTTGCCTCTCCTCTCAAAGAAGTATGACCCAAGGCCCGTTTTTTCTATCAATTAGAGTTATTGCACAACAACAACACGTTGCTATTAGGTACCCAAAACCTCGTAAATGCTAAACATGAGACAAATTGGACAAAGAAATGGAGTTCTTTGAAATCGCTTAATTGATGGCATGTAAAAGTATTCTATGGCCCTTTTATGTGATGTTACCAAATAAGTTTTAACCTACTCACACTGATCCTTGGCTACAAATGATCATCACTCTATAACGATTTGAATTGTGGGAGGCTTTGAATTCTATGGAGAGGGAGAAATTCTTGAGGCTTTTTGTAGCTATAGAGAGGTTGACTATGGAATTTTTTGTGGCTTTCTACAATCTTGTTAAGTAGGACTTTGTGGCTATGGCTAATGAGGCAGGGAAACTTTGTAAATATGTCAATGTTGGGTTGTTGAAATTATTGCATGGATGAATAAGTAGGCAAAAGATGGGTCATTGGTGTCCTGTTACTATGCCTAATACTTCAAATAAAAATTTACCCACCAACGCGTGCCCCGCAATCCTCAACAAAAGCAACTTAAAGGCTTCTTCACCATGGTTGCTCATCCCGAGAAATGGGAAGTCGTTTCTCAAGGAAGTTCTAAATGAATCCATTCTGGAGTGCTCTAAATTAGATACTCAGCAGTGTTTACATTGCCAACTCCGAGATTCTTACGACTACTCCCATGAGTATTCTTGTTCTGTAAGGTCTGATGAAGACGACCCCAATGTCTACAGCCTTATGAATTATCCTCAGCGCCGCGGCCCCTTCCATGTCAACATCGAAATATCTTCTGGTAGTTCTGATGATACACCAAAGGAACCACCTCTCCCAGAAGTACATGCTCCAGCGGTTGGTCGCAGTTCCAGACGTGGCAGATCCCGAGGTCGAGACTTAAGCAAAAGTCTCTGCACCAGAGATTTTGAGACCTCGAAAGAATTATCATACTCTTCTCTCGCCACTCTAGTTTATCGTCTTCCCCCAGTAGACCAGTGTTCTGGTCCGTCAGTCTTCAGACCTCCCCATAGTGTACATGATTCTTCTCCTCGCTTTCTTCCTTCTCCTTTTTGGAAAACACCTATTACTACACTTTCCGTTCCTGCCCCTCCTTTCCAACCGTCCAGTAGTTCAACAATACAACGCCCCACGTTGGTTCTGAGAATTGGGGAAATTGATGGTTGAAAAGGAGCATGATAGTTTTATCACAAAAGAAGGGATATTTTAAAAAACGTCTTGATTACCTTGGACTATCCATGTTCCTTGGGTCAAAGGGCTATCTTTTTTGGGTTTGATTTACATAAATCATATGATTAAATTAGATGGGACTACATTTGTAGAGTGCTGAAGCATTTGGGGTTTGGAGGTGCCTTAAGGAGGATGGTGAAGTCTTTGTTTACTATCTAGATGCCTTGGATATTCTTTGTTTGAATGGAGGAGTTGTGGGAAATTTAGTCTCAAAAGATCCATTAGGCAAGGGTGTCCATTGGTCCATTGCTCTTCACCATTGGCAATGCTCTCTTCATTAGCATTATCGAGAAAGGCATTGCAACAAAGCAAAGTTGGGGGCATGAGACTATCCTTTGGGAGGCATATCTATCCTCAATTGTTTGTTAATGAAATTGTGGATTTATTGGGGTTGTTGTGTTTGCTTTTTGGGGTTTCAATCTCCCTCTATAGTTGGGGTAAAACTATTGCTTTGTGGATAGGTGCTTGGTTGGTTAAGGACACAGATACTCTCAAAAGAGTACGTAAGAGGTATGACAAGCTGTTGATTCCTATAGATTGGACAAGCTATTGATTCCTATAGATTGGACAAATCTTAAGATGAGGGACATACTGCTTATACCACCTCTGCCAAGGAAGCCGACATATGAAGACATCAAACTATAAGACTTACACACAATAAGGGCACTAGAGCCAAGGTGGCATATGAATAATCACTAAGGGTGCTGAGAGAAGCTGCCTCCAAAATCCTTGTAAATTAGACTACAGCACGAGAATTTGTAGAGATTAAGGAAACTAGGGTGAAATTTTGTGATTGATCTAGAATGTCAATTCAGCTAGAGAACTTCACTTAGGAAAGGATTTTATAAGTGCATTAAGGCATAGAAATGGGGAAGTGATATATTCTAGCATCCTCACAACTCTCTAGTAATTCTCTACTTGTTTTGTAGCACCTGAATTAGCCATGTTTTTCTTTTATCATGCCTTACCAATTTGGTATTCCGAGGGCTTGGCCAGTCCCTCACACTCTCGTCCTTATTGACGTCCACTCCTATTCCAAAGTTGCTAACAATATGACCGAGATATTCTACTTCATTAGCCATGAATGTACACTTGCTCGCCTTAGCAAAGAGCTGGTGGGTCCTCAATGCTTCAAGGACTTGCTTTATATGCATTAGATGCTCCTCCTTAGACTTGTTGTAAATGAGTATAGGTAGGGTTGTATGATCTTATTCATGAGGGCTTGGAATATCGTTGGAGCATTAGTGAGGTCAAATGTCATCACCTTGAACTAATATAAACCGCGTTCAATTGTGAAGGTTGTTTCTGGCTCATCCTCCTTCATTCTTCTTTGATAGTAGCTTGATCTTAGGTCTATCTTTGTAAATAACTTGGCTCCCCTCAACTCTAGTAAATCATCAATTCTAGGAATAGGAAATATGCTCTTTACAATCACTTTATTCAGATCTCTATAATCAATGCATATGCTATAGAAGCCATCCTTCTTCTTAACAAAGAGAAGGGAAGCAAAAGGAAACTAATTGTGTGTGATATATTCTCTGCCCCACCTCCTCTCTTCAGCCCTTGAAAGCCTCTCGGGTGCTTTATTTACTGTTTTTGACCCTGGCTCAAGATTAATTGTGTGGTCAACATCCCTCTAAGGTGGTAAGTGATGAGGAAGATCATAAAAAATATCTGCAAATTGTTGCAGCAACTCTTGCATATCCTTTTCCTCCAACAATAGTCCATTGTTGTCCTCTGTTTTCTCTAAATGTATAGCATACAGTCCACAAACACCCTAGACGTCCCTTGCCAATTTTCTGGATGATATCACTGTAAGCTTAGGAGATTTGAAGCCCATGAGTGTGACATGTTTGCAGAATGCAGAAACTTCATAAACATTTTGTCCAAATCCATAGAGAAGTCACCTAAGGTCCTACAGCCCAATGCAACATCAATAGGACCCATATCAAGAACAAGTACATCTCCAATAAAGGTAATCTTTCGAAAGTTTGATGTTAGCTTAGGAGATTTGAAGCCCATAAGTGTGACATGTTTGCAGAATACAGAAACTTCATAAACATTTTGTCCAAATCCATAGAGAAGTCACCTAAGGTCCTACAGCCCAATGCAACACCCAATGCAACATCAATAGGACCCATATTAAGAACAAGTACATCTCCAATAAAGGTAGTCTTTCAAAAGTTTGATTTGAGTGGCCTAGCAACAATGTTTGCTGAAGGAGTGCTCCCCATTAGCCACCTCAAATCTAAGCCCATGATCAAAGGTTGAGGGGTCCAATTGATGGAGTTATGGGTACTCTCTCTATCAACCAATATGTGGACAGATCTGCCATTAATAATCCCTTCAATATACTTTGGGAACCTCTAAAGCCCATTATGACCTTTGGAGAGATGTTGTAAAAGTCAAATCGTCTGTCCCAAAACACTTCATCGTCCTCAACGCAAGAATGACCCTCAAAGTTCTCTGCCATCATTCAATCGTGGTGTTTCCCAAGGTAAAGTCACCTGGATCAAACGGAAAAGAGGACACTTTTTAGGATTCTTGAATAACCTCATCATCATCTTTGCCATCATTCTCACAATCATGAAATTCTAATTCTGCCACCAGCGGTTCATTAGAGGTCAAATCATCATCAATCTCAAGTATCAATCTGACCTTTGCCCTTGATTTGGCTTTGCACACACTCTGATGCCCCACAGTCCATTTTTCACCACAAAGATAGCACAGATTCTTTGTTTAATTCATCGATAAGGGCCTGAGGTAATTGCTTCACCATCTTCTCTTTTTTATCAGCAGCCAAGCCATCCTTTAAAGGAGATTTGAAAGATGCCTTTGCGTCCTCACCCTTATAAGCCTTTGTATGCCCCATATTGCTGCCATACACCGTAGGATATGCAGGTGGCCTGTCTTCATCGCTTGGGCTGCCTTTGATTGAATGCTTGGTGCCAAAATGGCCAAGGCTTTGTGTTGCCACATCTGAGGCAATGTTAGGATGCAGTCCATGAATGAATTTAAGCATTCTATTTCTATCATCAATGCCATCAATGAATAAAGCCAACTTCTAGAGTTGTTTGATATAGTTCTTCATAGATCCTTGCTGAGTCAAATCATACCCTACAAATCCTTGGCTAGAGGAGAACTATAAGTCTGGAACATTTCCCTTTAAATCCTTCCCAAGAATCAATTCCTGTTGCAGATGCCGCCACAGTCTTGGAAAAGTCTTTAGGATGAAGCACAACAAACCTTATTTTACCCTGATCCCCTTTCGGATATAGTAAGAAAGTCTTCCGAGAGAGAGAGAGAGAGAGAGAGAGAGGATTTCAAGGGTGAACAAGATTCCCCTTTGAAGTTGGAAAGGAAAAATCTTATCTTTACCACCCTTCCAGCTCACTGGGTGAACAAGATTCCCCTTTGAAGTTGAAAAGGATAAATAATCTTTACTGCCCTGATGTAACCCTCCCCTAGAATCTGAAGGTCTCACAGCCTGAACATATTGTTGTAATGTAAGGACTGACTTGATATC
The DNA here is from genome assembly GCF_047967505.1 of Dipteris shenzhenensis. Taxonomy (NCBI): domain Eukaryota; kingdom Viridiplantae; phylum Streptophyta; class Polypodiopsida; order Gleicheniales; family Dipteridaceae; genus Dipteris; species Dipteris shenzhenensis. Next base: position 2,122,819 of record NC_141603.1, on the reverse strand, counting down.
AACAGCAAGGCCTTTGTATTCATGAAATCTCTGATGTAAGACTTCAATTTCAGAACTACTAGTTTTATGAGTTATACTTGTGAAAAGTCTTTTGCTTTAGTTGCCGCCTCTTTATACCTATGGCAAGCCCTTCTAGCAGATGCCATAAACCCTTCAGAATTTGTCACATGATCAGGGTCATCATCTGAGTCAACGGTTGCTTCAGAAACTATTTCTAGAGGTCTCTTTCCTTCTTGAATCTAACTTCTCTTGAGATAATCAAATCCTCTGTTCATTGTGGAGACAAATCCTGCAGCCTTTAATCCATCCTTTGATCTTGATTTCACTAGTTAATTCTCTGAATTTGTAGAGTATAGGGTCCAAACAACTGTGAATCAATTGCTCCTGAATAAATTGCATCTGATTTTGATGAATAGCGTCCACAAAAACTTGATTGTTGGTTGTCCACGAAATCCTAATTCAAAGTGAATGCTCAACCTGCTCTCCTAAATAGCTATTGAGCCCAATCTCACAATTGCAATGCCCTCAATTGCTCCTCCCACCATCCTAGGGTCTGGACTCTGAATCTATCATTGCTTGCTTTCTAGACTGATTTCCAAGCTTCTTTTAAGGCATTTCAAAAGCAAAGGGCCCTTGAATTCGTTAATCTCACTGCTCTAATACATATATTATTCAATTAAGCATCAACAAAGGATGAGAGAGAAATTCCAAGATAGCTCAGAATTAGCCGGACTTATATGAATCTATCAACTGTGTCTGGCAGAGAGACAGTTGCCTTTCAAAAGCTAGGCAAATTAAATATAATTGAAGAAAGCTATTGCAACTCAACTGGTGGTGTCAAAACTAGATTTGAAGCAGGAATTTCAAAATATCGAAACAAATTTAAGAACTGCCTACCCACCTTTTAATGCAGGCTTTCAGCTCCAGTTAAATATTTTTGCAACGATCCGTTTAGGTGCTTCAAGGATCCACATAATTAAGCTTTGGCCTTATTTGCCCATAAAGGGACACTTGGCAAGATGCCATGTGTGAGGGTGTTTGGCTGGGTATGAAGTTTGTTATGTCGTTCAACAGCTTAGCATAGGTTACAACCGTATGAGGGGGTTTCTGATGTTACCTTTTCATATCAGTGCATTGGGCGATACTGACTCGACATGGAGGATAGAAACGAACATTGATTGAGAACCTGTGTAACCATGCTGATGTTTTGGTGTTGGGCGATTTGATGGCTTTTATTCAGGATAACCCCATCATAGTGATGTAAAAAATGTTCAAATCTAATAACTTCGAACTTTCCGCGACCAAATTTTGCAGAAAGATGTATGGAGAGAGAGAGAGAGAGAGAGAGAGAGAGAGAGAGAGAGAGAGAGAGAGAGAGAGAGGGAGGGGGGGGGGGGGGGGGCTGGACTTACGACGACTTGTGAGGGGCTGCACAAGGACAATCAAGGTCAACTCCTTATTGAATTTTAGCTTGAGCCAAGAGCTCTGCTGTAAGAATCCAATTTGGTATATATAACACTGTATCGATGAAATCTGAGTACAAAGGAGGCAGCCCAGGAATTTTATAGGATTAAGTCGGCTGTTTTACAACTTCATTTATGTGATAATACCCCAAAACTGCCACGTGGCATCTCCTAACAGCCTAAAGTATGAAGTACTAGCTACAAAACCAATTTAAAAGCCATTAAACTAACCGCTTTGCTACACAATTTCCATCATTGGCATAAAATTTTCAAATGGCAATGTTTTAATACATTTTATTAATACAAAATGAGAAATTGAGCCCAAACCATAATTAAATAGAGCCATAAACCCCACGCCACTGCCAGCCTCCCAACTACAGCACACCTACCTCAAAAAAGAGGGAACATTACTCTACAGCATGTAGCTACAGAGACACCAATCCACATAGAGTTACACAATCTGCTATGTGGTTAGCTATGGGACATTCTTTAATCAAGAATATGTTGGGAGTCTAATTGGTAAAAATGACCTTTTTGCCTGCATGAAGCACAAATACAAGTACAATCTTCTGATTGCAGGGCCTCTCTAAGGGGAGACAGCTAGTAAGTGCAGGCACAGAATTGATGACACAAAGAAGTTCACTGTTCACACCGGTAGGGCAGATTTTTATACTCACTTTGTACATGCCCACCAGCTTACAACAATAAACCGCATTAGGAATAAGCCAGACCGTTTGAAAATGCAGCAACCATCTTTGCAACAGTAATACCCATCGACTTGGTCCTGGACTGTGTTATGCGTGTATCATTCCCTACATCTTTCTTATTATCTTGGTCTCCTTTGAGAGGCAGTCGAGTCCTTGGGTGAGCCTGAAGCGGCCCTGTATGCTGTGATAGACTAACACTTGCACTTTTGACTAACTTTTTAACATCAGAAATATCCTTCCGTACATCGTTTTCCGCAAGAGCACTAGATCCAACTACTTTATTAGCCTTCAAATGTTCCCCTGCCTCACAATCAATCCAAGCAACAGATATCAGATAGCCATACAAGGAGATACTCAAGTGTATGATCATGTCAAACAGAGAATCTGCAACTATTTCTGTGTAATACATTGATCAATAGGTCACATGCTCAGATCAGAGCTAGAAGTACCTTGGACTTTGCGGGGTCCTAAGGGAGCCCTAGTCTGAGTATTTCTATCTGGCCCAGTATCCTTGCCCTTAACGAGCTTGCTTGTTTCCTCTCGAACTTCATAGACCCGTTCCCTGTCAAGCAATTCAATTCAAAGCTCAATCAGCTTGTCACCTAGGTGCCATCTTTTAGCAAGGTTACATTGCAATGTGCTGTGATGATGATGCTTGGAAGGTGTTCTGTTTAACGTAAAGTTCTGAAGAAATACTCTCATTTATATTTCCAATAACAACCAAATGGCTTGGGACAAAAAGATCCAATACATCTACATCAAGGAAGAAGCACTTCAAAGTAGCAACATTCAGATCTAGAACCTTTTTCCCATACAGATTTATCCAAAAAGGCAGCAGTATCAAATACATGATAACTATATGTTGCTGTGAATATGAGAGGTGCCTGGCTATGAAGGAAAGAACAATAGTCCTGATGGAAGGTACTGATGGGACCCCATCGATGGTTATTAACTACCAAAAATAATACAACAGATAATTTTAAACCTACCCAGAACAATTTCAAAGATTTACTTGGATCTGTAAATAGAACAGCAGAAATCGCAGCACAAAGGAGACCTTTATAAAACTCCACAATATGTGGCTGAAGGTGTACAGCCAAGATGCTGAACAGAAAGCCTAGAACTTGAACTGCTTCTCCTCAACTCCTCTCTTGCATGCCTTTGCTAAGGCTTGTGTGGGACGAGGCTGTCAAGCCCTCCTTTCTAGGAGAAGGAAGGGCAAGGTAACCCCCCACACAAAGCTAGCCGAACCAGAGAATGGCCGACTAGAAGACAGGCCAATCTACAAGTAAGGCCTGCCCTGGAGGAGTGTTACTTTGGCCAACCATATGGCCGACAAGATTTTCTAGATCTGGGCCCTGTCCGCCCTAGGCCTGAGCCAGTCCTCAAAACAGCCCATTTGGGATTGCCAAAACAGTCCCTAGATGGGCATGAATACACACCCCTCCATGTGGGCCCTAGATGGGCATGAATACCCACCCCTCCATGTCGGCATGTATCCCTCAATCTAGCCTAGGTCTACATCCCCTGATGTCCTCCTCATATACAGGCTCACAGATGCATTTTGCTTATTCTAACAAGGAAGAGGAAAGTCGTCCTCATATGCAGGCTCACAGATAGGGAATTTTGCTTATTCTAATAAGGAAGAGGAAAATCAATATGCTGTACGTGTAGTCAAACATGATACCACAACAAAGTAACAAAAAATTCAACTGCCCAGCAAAGAATATGCATAGATGAGGAATCAAAGTCAAAACCCTACCTCGGTAAAGAGGTATGCTTCCTTTCAATCGGTACCTTTACAATGTCCTTGGATTGTTTCTGAAGATGATCAAATTGTCTCTTCAACTGATCAACAGCACTGCCAGAATAACGAAAAGGGTCACTGCTACTCAGTAGATATAAAAGCAACATAAGTAGCAATCGAAAAGGGTGAAGACAACAACCTCGGATACATGAATTTCGATTGATCTCTACTATTTGTATATTGCTTCTGCATCTCAGGATGATACTCAAGTATCTGAGATCAAAACATTGGATAAAATCACAATTCACAGCACAGGTTAGAAAGACTTGACCCTTAACAAAACCGAAGTTCTATGTAATTCAAAGATCATTAATTCACCAGCTAAAAAAGCTGGAAGCCTGGCTGACCTCCCTGTAAATTAACTCTCGAACATCTTCCTTTGTTAGACGTTTTCTTTCAAATTCAAATTCAGTTTTTGATGCTGGCTGTGAGCAAGGTTCCCTCTCCACCTTTGCAAGACCCTTAAAATAGGGATCTGCCAAAGCCTGTTACATGAGGAATTCCTCACTCTGAGATGTTAAGTTAGGCAAAGTAGAGAACTTGAAACCTCACAATTCAGGAATCCCTGCCAAAGGAAAATATATTACTTCTTCTGCTGTTGGCCGATCTTTTGCATCAAATGCAAGGAGCCTTTGCAAAAGACGAATTGCTAAGGGGTCAGCATGTGGAAATTTATGTTGAAAATGAGCAGGCTGCTTCTTTCGCATGCTGCTTAAGTATCTCCTTGCTTTTTCATTGCGAATCTACAAAATAGATAAAAAATGCACCAAACCAAGCAATGAGTTGAGTGGGTAAACCATAATGAATTCAAAAGAGCAACAACAGTCTTTGACATAGCCTCTCTATACAAAGGTTCATGACACAAAAGCACTGCAACCACATTTTAAAAAAACAAGGGAACGAGACATCCACTCGTGGTTGATAAGGGATGTAGGTCCAGTAGATGCCAGGAAGTTGGCACCCGCAAAAATAATATATTAACCCAAAAAACCCGGAGGCTGCAAAGTTGGAAGGGGAGAAGGCAAAGATGACGTCAAGTTGAGCAGGTTTGAAGTGCACTGATATTCTAACTATGACCCCTGAAGCTGAAGAAATGCAATGCAATCACTAATCACAGCATTGGGACATCTGCTCATTATGGTTAAGAGAGAATGATTTTTAAGGTCCAAGGATCGCTAGCAAGTTTGCAACAAATTACCACAAGCCAAACCTCCATGGAAGAATGCCTGATTGGGCCCTTAGACAAACCCAGAAATATCCTTTCTGGCTGCAAAGGCGAGAAGCAAGAAGAGAGAGCCAACCCTGGCAATAGCATCTGGAGAGGGAGTCCCCAGCATATCTGTTATCAGGTCCAGCTGATGCACAACATTCTTCCCTGGAAAGAGTGGCTTCCCGGCCAACAATTCAGCAAAAATGCACCCGATGCTCCATATATCAATCGCAGTGGTATACTGCAATATAAACAATATAGATTTAAGAAACTAGTATGGACTGTGTTATGATGTCCAAGATTTTGCATGTACTTGCAATATGAAGCTACATCTGAAGCACAGCAGAACTGAAAAGACACTTTATTTCACTCAACTATGACAAAAGTTTGCTTAACAAGACCAAGATTAAAAAAAGAGTCTGCCATGCATTGCAATAGGACTTTATAACATAATGGAATAATGGTTTTTTAAACAAACACACACACACACATATACCTTCATGAGACTAGAATATATCCAATCTTACAAATTAAAATTGTATAAAAACGAGCAAAAGAACAAGAAAAGAAGGGCGTCTGTAAGCCACTTTAAACAAAATTATGAATACATGAGAAAAATAAAAAATAAAAGCCACTTACTACACAAAGCTACACGTATGCTCTCATCAGTACCCAAGTATAGGCTGAATCTCAGTCCAAAATCTCTTGGGATAAATCCAGTCTGCCATGCATTGCAATAGGACTTTATAACATAATGGAATAATGGTTTTTTAAACAAACACACACACACACACACACACACATATACCTTCATGAGACTAGAATATATCCAATCTTACAAATTCAAATTGTATAAAACGAGCAAAAGAACAAGAAAAGAAGGGCGTCTGTAACCCACTTTAAACAAAATTATGAATACATCAGAAAAATAAACAATAAAAGCAACTTACTACACAAAGCTACACGTATGCTCTCATCGGTACCCAAGTATAGGCTGAATCTCAGGCCAAAATCTCTTGGATAAATCCACTCCTTACTATCTTTGAAATCCCAACCCAAACAACAAAAACTTCGATAGCAAAAAGGAAGCAACAAAGCACAAAATAAGAAAAAGAAATGTGTGGTACGTGCACACGAGAGAGAGAGGAATTAAAGTAGATTAAGTATCCACCACAACACACCCCCAAAACAAAAACCAACACCAACAACAACTAATGCTAGCACAAGGGAACGAAGATAAATCAACGTACATAAATGAAACACCAACATGAACACAAGGAAACAATAATTGTCTTTATTTTTTGATTAAGTAGTTATATATTTATTTATTTAAATTTAAAATAATAATAAATAGAACAAGGGAGTGGGGAAAAAACTAAACTATACTAAACTAACAGGTACCTAGGAGTAGATGGCCTCCAAAAATAGAAAAACCTAAGAACTAAAAAGGAAATGGGCTTTGAAGCTCCCCACTTTGGATTTTGATTCTATGCAATGAAGCCCAAGTATTATCATTCAACCATCATGATTATCATTCAACCAGCTCATGATGAAAAGAATTACATCATTTTACCATGCTTACACAAGCTTTCTGAGACTTTACTCAGTGACTGCAGCTAATGGGGTGTTGAATAGTTAAACTTAGAAAGAATGGCCGAGCTGTTTAAAAAATCAAATTACCGCAATACGTACTACATGCACACACATGTGCATGTGTGCATGCACATGCGCATGCACACATACATAAATAATAATATACTATAGAACGAATGTCCACTGCCTGAACATGAAACAACCATCCAAATGGGTCAATCGCAACTTTGTTTCTCTCTCTGAGATGCACAAGCTGAAGATAGATTCATAATTTCACAAAACTCTGCTCATCAATATGATTTCAATATGAGGAAGCTTTGTGTAAAACTGATCTGCCTGCCAAGATGATATAAATCTAGATAAACTACATTCATTTCAATCGTTCGGCTGCTTTACTTAACATACCTTTGAGAAAAAGGACCCACAAAGCTCTGGAGCACGATACCACCTTGTTGCAACATAGTCCTGGGAAATCACACAAACACATTCTCTACATCATTTGAATATCAAAGGACTGTCCTCTGAAAGCCAAACTTCAACAGAAACCTTACTCCTGATCTACTATTCATTGAAGTATTTTGGCTGTATCCAACGTCATGCACAAACTAGATACTTACAGTCCAAAATATCGCTGAAGAAGAACCATTAAAAGTCACACGCGCTAATCCAAAATCACAGATCTTTAATTTGCAATCCGCATTGGCCAGCACATTCTTTGGCTTTAAGTCACGATGGAATACATTGGCTGCAAGACCATATAAACCAAAGCAGTCTGATCAAAAGACTGTAAATTATGGCCTCACCACAAAAGTCTATCCCTCATCGTCATATGCCAAATGGCTTTCCTCTCTTTACTTGTATCCTCGAAAGGTATTGGAAAACAACAAAATGCTATAAAAGAGTCAAAAGTTCTTTCATTTGCAAACCCTCATCTGCACCAGAAGTTTTTCAACAAATCCCATGGATTAAACATGATCCTACTCAAATTATGCGCACACAAGCAAAGATATATAGACAGCGATTACACACACATACACAAACACACAAATCCCATGGATTAAACATGATCCTACTCAAATTATGCGCACACAAGCAAAGATATATAGACAGCGATTACACACACATGCATATTCATTGCTCCGAAATAGACAAATCCACAGTACAAGATACCATGAGTAGTACACCACAGACAGCTATATTGCTGCTCCACTGGATAGGGTGCTGTGCTCCTCCTGCAACAGCTCCTTCGTGGAAGAACGAAGTGCCCCTTCCTGGATGGCCGACAAATCTGCCATAATGGCCTACTGGCTGGCCAACCCTCAGTCAGACCCTGGCCAACCTGCCAAGTTGGCCGACCTGTAAGAGGCCGAGCAGGCAGCCCCTCCACCCAGCCATATGCTGGGCATTTGTGCCAGCCCCTTGCAGCTCGTCTCCTGCCCATGAATTGCACCAAAGCCGCTTATGTGACAGCCTGTCATGCTGCACATGTGATGGCAACCCATAAAGCTGCCCATGTGGCATCCCAATCAACCCTACTATCTGCCCACATGGCATGCTTTGTTTCTGCCAATGTGACAATCCTCACTCCTCATACCGAATGTGACAATCGTCTCTCCTCATGCTGCACAGATGGACTCATGCATAAAGCTGCCCACGTGGCATCCCAATCAGCCCTACTATCTGCCCAAATAGCATGCTTTGTTTCTGCCAATGTGACAATCATCTCTTCTCATACTAATGCAGGTGCCAGTCCCCCATATCCTCGTCATCTAGGGACTTAAAGGTGAAGAGCTGACCCATCTATCCAACACCCTCTCTCACCGACCCACCGCAGGCCTACAACCGATGCTCCATCAGCTGCAATGGAAGATCTCTTTGGGTGAGGTCAAAGGCACCTTCAAATATTGGTTCATGCAACTCCTTCACTCAGAGCTCCACAAAGCCGTCAAACTTTTTGAGCCAACCTGGATCATAATAATCACAGTGCCCACCAGACGTGGCACTGCAAAACAAAGTTGTGTCCTTGTCGGAATTCTTAACTACCCAGGCACCACTAACAGCTCAATCCAAAAAGTCAACGTCACGCACTCCACAGATGGTTAACCATCCTTCAACTAACAGATAATAATTCATAAGTTCCCCTCACGAACCAAGAACTCCCTAAATCTCATCGAGCACTAAGCACTTAAGGTCTGTTTCAACCCTATCATCATCCAACTCCATCTGCAAACTCTGTTATGTACTTCACCTCTGGTTTTGACTCTTTTTTCTTAAACTGGCCATTCTCCTTTTGATTATCCTTCATATGTATGCAATCTCATGCAAAATGTCCAGCCTTATCACAAAGAAGCGCTTCTTCCTCTTCTCCTTTTCACCCTGAGAAATCGTCCCTATCCTCTGAATCTTCTTGGGCTTCCCCGGACCCTCATCATCCTTCTTATGTATGCAATCTCGTGCAAAATAAAAATGTCTAGCCTCTACACAAAAGAAGCACTTCTTTTTTTTCTTATTCTATTCACCCTGAGAAGAGAATCTTTCTTGGGATTTCGCCGGACCCCAACCAAGCTTACTCTTACCATTTGCCTTTCCTATGCCTATGCCAACATAAGCTTTATCATCACCACAAGCTCCCTCTCTATACATCTTCTCCTAGGCTTCCTTCTACAAAGGCTACAGCCCAAGCTCCTTGAATGTCAGAGGTTTGGCTCAGTCTGTTGTCATCACAAAAGTGACCAATCTGAAGCTCCTAGGAAATGTGTTAAATTGTGTCCACCTTCTGACCCACTCCTGGTCCCCGATCACCTTCACTTTCATCAGGTAATCATACCCACTCTCCTTCCTCCATCCTGACAATAGGACTCTCCCTTAGTTATTAGTCCTTCAAGATAGTCCATGCTTACGCCGTGTCCGTGAACTGGATGTGTGGCATCATTCCAGTCGATGTCATCCCAATTATAATTGACAACACCCCAGAATCCCTATCTGCCTCCTATTCCACCTTCAATACGTCTGCACCATTCAAGCTGCCCTCCTCCCCGAAATTAGATATAGGTCAGTGTGAAGCCATCAACTGCACTTGACAATTGGCACACTTGTCTAAACCTGAGTCACCTTCCTTCTCACAAAGGTTCTCGTCCTTCAGATGTCAGAGAATATCTCTAGATCCTCTAGCTGAATTGAAGTCAGCTTCCTCTCAAGAAAAAGTATTCGTCCTCAGGCAAAGATACCCCATGTTGACGATCCCTTGTGCTCTAATACGATGTTAGATAAATTGATGGGGCTTGCTTCTTAGCCAAACCCTCACCTGAGGCAGAAGACTTTAATCCCACGGATCACACATGATTAGATCCTACTCAACATATGTGCACAAAGCAATACTAGAATCACCCATGCATCTGGAAATATAGACAGCCAAAACAATATTTGCATCAAAATGGACATATCTGCAGTACAAAAAACCCCACATGACACATGTACCACGTGGACAGCCAAAGTGGTGCTCCACTAAGTACCAAACTAGGGGTCTCACTAGGAGCTGCAGCCTGTCATGCTGCCCACATGGCAGCCCATAAAGCTGCCCATGTGGCAGCCACATGCTGCCCACATGGCATCCCAATCAACCCTATCATCTGCCCACGTGGCATGACTTGTTTCTGCCTCTGTAGCAGTCCTCCCTTCCCCATACCTCATGCAGCTGTCACTCCCCCATGTCCTCTCATCTGGGGGCTCACGGGTGGGGAGTTGAACCATCTATCCCAACAAGGAAACTAGTAATCTAACTGCATAATTAACACTAGTTGATGATCATAAACATTGGAGCATGTAATTACAGCTAAACGAACGCATGGCATTGTTTCTTGTGAATACCTTTGTAATACGATCTGCACAATGCATTCCATTGTCTTACTATTTCGAAAGCTATCTGCTTGAGGTTAGGCCAGACAAGATAATCACACCAACTTTAAATGTCTCCGCTCTTATTCCTCCTGTCTTAAGCTTACAAGCAAAATTAGTCCAGCTAGAATTTTTTGACGATTCCTCTAACCCCTCTTGGCAATCCTAAAAGCATGCTGAGATTCCCTTGAAACCATCTTCATGAACAACTTTAGTTGGTCATGAAAATCCACATGATGCTCGCTTTGTTTTCATGACTTAGAACCACATCACACATCTTCCAGGTACCGAATAGGCATAAGAGCACACCCAATCATCATCAATGAACCATTGTGATGTGTTTATCCATCGTAAATTCACTATCATAATATGAGGTTAAACACAGTGTTTCAAGTCGATCACTTACCTACATTAGTTCATCCTTTTCCCTGCGAAGTAACCTTTGGGAAAAAAATAAAGACAACAAGTGCTGGTTTTTTATAACCCCTTGTAAGAAATAGGTTTTGTAATTGAAAAGAATTAACCCACATTTTGTTGCTTCGAACAAATTTGCAATAAGAAAGAAGTATTCTCCAAATCTAACCTTAGAACTGCCTTGCTTGAGCCACATTTCTAATAACAAGAAGCGTTCTTAGAGTTTACCGTGAACTGTCTGATATGAGCTACTTTTCAAAGGTGTCAATGTGATAATGTCTTAAAAATAAGATAGTCGTTCAACTACATTCTGCAGGTATCCATCCCTTGTACTACAAATATAGAAATGCAGAGCTTTACATACACACTGGATAATCGGGAAGACCAGGCCCATGCAAGTTCGACCGAAACTTTAGTCGGGCATGCATTGCCACTTTTCTAACACTTGGATGGGAATGACGTAAAAAAGACTTGCAATTACGAGGCCACCCTGATAACGAGCACTCAAATTGAACAGATCAATCAAATTCTTTTTCAAAGACTTAAATTTAAAAGAAATCGTTGTCCCCTAAAATCTAAAATCTAAAATCTCCAAGCTTCAAGCGGAAAACAAATGAGTTTTGGCCGTCATCTCTCAAATAATTTTGAATCTTTGTTTCACGCGCTGTATAAGTCCCTTGTAGTTAGAAGTGTGTTTTGTTCAGACAATAAAGGCGTTCTACAACCTTTCTAATCGGCATACATTCGACAACTTGATGAAAAATATGATTCATTGGAGGGAATGGAGCTGTCAAAATAAATCAGTCATAATAGCTGCTGACGTGTGTTTAAGAAACATACCTGTATGAATGAATTTTAACGCCCGAAGTAGCTGATACAAGAAAAATTGAAAATGTTCTCTTGTCAAGTCATCGTTAGCTTTGATAACTTGATGCAGATCAGACTCCATCAATTCAAACACAATGTAAATGTCTTTGAACTCCCGTGGAGAGGGGGGTAGCATAATGTGTTTGATTTGCACTATATCAGGGTGGCTCAAGAACCGAAGAAGCTTAATCTCTCTCAGAATCCGTGTTGCATCAGACACATGCTCAAAGATGTCATTGATCTTTTTGATCGCTACCCTCTCACCCGTATATGTATCAATTGCCGAGCATACCAATCCATAACTGCCTTTGCCGATGACCTCTAGGATTTGATAGCGATTTGCTTCCCCGTACTCAGTAAAGAAGTCAATGTTCACCATTCTCTGAAAAGTACATTAATACTTACAAGTAGGCTATTTCGGTGTGAGTTGAGAACGCCAAGGCGTTCAGCATCGTAAGTCCTTCGAGTAGTGCTTATGGAACTAGCGCCGGCCAGACAACCAGAATTATGAATCGGACCTAAAGATGATCGATTAGCAGGAACGCACGATATTCTCTACTTGGCAGCGAAAAGCCTGAAATTCCGGCTCCGATCCGCAGGAAGCGATCTGCATCGAATAGGGCGGAGCTGAATAGAAGAAGTGTTCTGCCCGACTGTGTTGATTGCGGCTCGGAAGGGCACTAAGGCGAGGCAGGATCGTGGTCCATGTTGCAAAGATCTAGGCTGGGGCGAGCTGGAAAGGTTCCGAGAAGGCAGAGAGAAGTCGCGAGAAGGAGCGCCCATGGGCGCAAAGAGGAGGAAAGAGAGAGGAGGAGGAGAAATGGGTGATGGGTCGAGCAGTAGAAGAAGAAGAGGACGAGGAGGAGGAGTAGTAGGAGTCGTCCTTGCGATGTGACAAAGTGGTTGTCGCCTCACCCACCGCTTTGGTCACAAAGGAGTGCTAAAAAAGAGAGGCTTTGGGTCCCCTTCCCCACATGCTCTTTCATGCCTTCGGTTTCGCATCTTTGGCACCGTGCCTAGATATTTTCTCCCTTCCAACTTCTTTGCAACTCCGACCCCTTTTCGGCAGGCCTTATGAATGACAAAAGTCATTCAACTTGTTTCTCCAATTTCAATAGATCCTAGTCATCCTTTGCAAACATAAAAACGACGGCCTTAATTTAACAAGACACCCACATAGGGATATTGTTTCTTTATTATGACCATATACAGATCACCTTACAGGTCTTCTTTTGATAAAATTTGAAGAAAGAAATGTAGGGGTTCAGGAACAATTCTATGTCATAAAAGTAAATATTCAATTTGTGAAGCTCTGTTTCTTTGATAAGAACATCCATTTTGAATTGCAGCATATGTAAAAGATTGGGTTACACGTACCTTTGGAAAAGTATATTCAGCCAAACAATCAAGCTCGTATCGAACTTGTGAACTCTAGCAAAGACAAACAAGAACAAAGAGACTTAGTAGGTCTAGTATGCAATGCTGAAGCCATATAAATGTGTATGAGTATAAGGTGATGATCAGCGTGCATGGATAAGGAAAGGGAAGGGAGGGGAAAAAGGGGGAAAAAAAACCCATACATGACATATGGCAGAGAGTCAGCACAACTCTCTCCATAAATTGATAATCATAGGGGAATGTGCCTTTCCCCCGTTTAGTAAAATATCACATCCAGTGTTGGAGGTGTAGAATATAAGATAGCGCATCCAATATTGGATGCATTGCGCTAGAGAAAAAGCAGTGGTTGGCATATCATACTTACGTAGAGGGTCAACTCCATCTCTTTGGTTGCCTAATTAACTCTTCTTTTTGCTATGGGACTAATACTACCTGCGAAGTAATATATAGGATTAAATGTCAATGTCAATGTCAAAAAGCCAAAATAAATTTATTTAAATGTCTACTATCCCACTATGATCTATATGGAGGTACAAACAACATGGGAGGATACTAACAACTAATAAGCACATGCCCATAAAAAGTATGAGGTCATGTCTGCTATCTATAAAGCCATGATTCCCATGCGATTGTAACATGACAATAGATATGCTAAGTTACATAGCCTTATTTTTATTGGTTTCACCTCCTAGATCTAGGCAGAATCATAGGAGCAAGAAATTTTCATGTCCCTGTCTTTGAAAAATTTTAATGCATCATCTTCAGCACAATTCCGGTTGCTTTGCAAAAGATAAAATTTTAATGCACCAATTCCAATGCCTTCAACAAAATTCTATTTTGATTTGCAAAAGAGTTCTCTCATGTTAAGGGCCTTCGATTCCTTCATTCAGTTTCTTCCATATGTGAGACTCTTGATACACGGCCATCATGGCCTTGAGCCTCTCCAAACAGGGCTTGCTACAATTGATTTGAATGCCATTTTTACTCATGGTGGACGATGGATCCTATTTCAAGAGATGGGATGACTTCCACTAGGTATATCAATGGATCACATCATCTAGATTACACAGAACATGGCCAAAGTTGCCTAGGCCCTAGAGTCACAAACGCATCATGTATCATATCATTAAAAGTTAGAACTTTGAATCGTTTGCATTGTGTGAACGAAAATCCATAGAGTTTGAACTTTGAAGCGTGCTTTTCTCATTGACAATGTCGTCGATTTTCCTAGTTGGCACTCTACGCCATACTCTATGTAAAATCTTTGCACTCTACTCGATATTCTAAAATGGTCAAAGTGTATAGGTGCTCAAGAAGTTGCATGTACATGAAGAGAGACCGACTAGTTGATGCTCACGGGAGACATTCCAAAGCTCAACATTGTCTACCCTATGAGAATGTAGCAACAACAAATGCAACCCATATTCAAGATTTTTTATTGTTAATTTGTCCTCATTCAAGTCTATACTTTTGCTCGGAATGATTTTATCCTACCGCTTGAAAGTAGCTACACTAGCCCACCTCCAGTGTTGAGGGGCTGTGAATTGATGCTCACGGGAGACATTCCAAAGCTCAACGTTGTCTACCCTGTGAGAATGTAGCAACAACAAATGCAACCCATATTCAAGATTTTTTATTGTTAATTTGTCCTCATTCAAGTCTATAATTTTGCTCGGAATGATTTTATCCTACCGCTCAAAAGTAGCTACACTAGCCCACCTCCAGTGTTGAGGGGCTGTGAATTGTAGCCATTGAAATCCAATTTTTGGATATGCACCCCTACTGTAATGTTGTTTGGAAAGTTGAATGTTGACCCATTCTTTGTCGTCCAGCTCACGAAACGTATGTTCCCTAGAACTATCTAGAATTTTCATGACAATGTCATAATCAAAGTCATGTATGCCAAACGTATGTGTTCTCAAAGCTCCAAACTCCATCACAAATCCCTCAACCAAATTGCTCGAAGCTCTCGTCCTAAAATGGGATCACAAATAGACTTGGCAATCTCTTTGATGCATGAAAATTCTGATAAGTTGATAGAAGCTCTCTATGGGACTTATCCTCTGTGTTCATAAGGTCTTATCTTCACTACAAAGCCAAAGTTTGTCGCCTAGATCCTTGTGTTTGAGGGCTTGACTCCTTCGACTCGGCTGAACATACAAGTGACAACACCTTGAAGACTTGATTTGGTGGCACTTCATCAAATTCTATCATTGCCGAAGTTCTTCAGTGGACTCGTGTGGAAATGGCTGCCAAATTTTCATAGACAGAAGTCCATGAAATCAGATGAAGCTGCACGAATTTGAAACAAGAAAGATATCATACGAGTGCAGCTAAAAATGCTTGCAAACCTGAGATTCCAAGAACATAGCCAAATATGAGTCCTTCGCTAGTGGCCAAGACACAAGCATAGAAGTTGAAGGTGGTGAATTGTTATGTTGGATGTTCGCCCTTATGCGCAGCGAATTTCAAGCCGTCAATGATCGCCATGCTTCCTCAGATCGATGATCCACCAACACTAGATCACAAAGCGTCTCTCCTCGTTTCTAGCTGTTGTAATCTCTTTGATGATCTTGTTATACTTCTCTTGGTTTTATCGTAAGCCCTTTCTCATTTGAACCTCGTCGTTGACCTCAGTTGCATGGTCACTAGACTGGTTGCGATTTCCAAATATCTGCGCTATTGTTTTTGCTCTCAATTCCAAGTGCACGTGATTAGCTGACTCTTTTCCTTTTTGCTCGATCATTCCTTTCCTAACTTTGGAGGCCAATTAGTCATGGGTTGGTGTAGCTTTGGACTTGCCGCTTATGAAAGATCTCACTCAAAGCTTAGATTTCCACTTCTCTGCCAATGTTTACAACTTCGATCTATCAACACATACAGTGAATTCATTTCTGCATTCAATTCTGAATGGTCTATCAGATCGTGGCAGATCTTCACCATCCAGGCTCAACAAGTTTAGTGATTAATTTGCTAATGGCGTAGCTAAGATTTATGGAAAAACCTATGTGACAGTGGACTACCCTTGACTTCTAAGCACAAAGAGCAGTGGCTCTTGATCTTGGCATCTTTATACATTGTGCAATAGAGGAAACAAAATTCCAAGAACTTTAGCTCGATGATAAAGTCTCGATCATCACCTTCTAAGGAGAATATGAAACCCATGCTCTGATATAGATCTACTCATATAAATTTTCAAGTGGAGCCATGGAGGCATAGTTGTCAAGGTTGGTGTCTTCTTTTTTCATACTTAGCTGCTAATCCGAAATCCAAAAGCTATATTGAAGATTGGAAGTATCGTCACACAGCATCTGCTATCAACTAGAATCAAGGATGTGTACCAAATCTCTAATGAATTCAAGAGAGGTTGTCAAATTTTGACTAAGGTAGCAATGGCGCACACGATACTTATGATGAGGTGTCATGAGTATGATCATTATATTGACCTAAAAAGATAATGGAGGCATAAAACTAAAAGCGTTCCTACTTCAAGTTGTCTCATTAATAATACAGAGCGGATTATGGAGGAGAAAGAGCTTATCTTTGAGGCATTTTGGAACGAGTGGGTTTTACAAAAAAACCACTGAAGCTAATAATGTAGCGATCTAACTATGTACAATGTTGCACATGGCTTAATAGGATTCAAGAATTGGACAAAATGGTTTATTGCTGGCCAAGTAACTATCAATCTTTGCGGTATAAACTCACTACAAGTAGCCATGAAACATACATCTCACTACAAGTAGCCGTGAAACATACATTTTCCTTACAATTGTCTAGAAACCTTACGGCTTCGAGCACATGTGTCCTTATAAGAGAAAGAAATGTGACTAACAATAATAAGGCCCATTCTCATCTTGAATGAGGCACTTAGGTCACTGTAATGGCATGGTGATGGTTTACATAAAGATCCAAGTACAAAATAAGCCACGTTGATAGAGCCTTCATCAACATGATATTACCTCACACATCTTGAAACTTTATGCAATGCACAAGATTTTAGATATGATATTTTCCAACATTGCCTCGAGCATAGTCTATAGTACATAAGTATGCGATAATCACTAAAACAAACCTAGTATCTAACTACATGCTCTAATCCCTCAAAAAACTTTAGCATCCAAGTACATGCTGTAATCCCTAGAATAACCATAGCACCTAAACATGTACAAAGCAAAAATATCCTTATGAAAAATCTTGATCATGTTTGATATGAAGTGATCCTTTTGGGGTAGTCACACATGAAAAAAGAGAATTGGCCAACAAAACTAGAGGGCACACTACCCATGCCCTACGCTGCGAACCAACATGAGGAAAAGGCCCTAAAGGAGACACTTGATATCTTGAAGGAAACTGATTTCCCATAGACTCCCTACTCCTGAGCCCATTGTTAATTAACAAATTGCTCTTCACAGAAGCCAATGACGGACCACCATTATACCCAAGGAAACACCCGCATTAGACACCAACTTGTTCTTGACAACCCATATCACAAGAAAGCCATAGACTCTTAGAGAAGAGGTGAAGCTCTTGGGGGTCCTCAACACTCTCTAGTTACTCTTGTAAGAGAAATGTAACAACCTGCCCTATTAATTGCACCCTCCAACCACCTCCACACATCCCTAACAACTAGACAGCCCTAGAACAGATGCCTCACAACCTCTATGGAACACTAACATGGTGGAAATAGCAAGCTAACATTAATCCCTCTCGCCAAGCTACTACTAGCCAAAAGCTACTTGCGTGGTACTTTCCAAAGCAAGAATCTGGCTTTCCCAATGTTGTAGCATTTCCAAATATCACCAAATCTTCTCTTCCACCAGCTAGAACCTTGTCTCAAATTCCACTTGTTATTCAATAGTGCCATAAGGGACCTCTTTGATTAAGTTTTATACATGGCTTTAGCAAAGATCTTCCTCAGTACACAACCACCAACCAACAACCATTGATTGACTATCCAATTAGAGCAGATGGTAAAGTTAGTAGGCCATGATTCAAGTGGACAACTAACTTATAGCCTCAGCCAACTCCAACTCACACAAGTTTAGACAATTGTCAATGAAGGGGATCCATTGATTTTCAATCCGCCTATCTATAACCCCACAACTATTCCCTAAAGGTCAGCGATTTCCTCTACAATCTTTTGGACCAAGGTAGGTCAATAAAATCCAACATCTTGCTATTATAACCCTATACCGCTAGATATTCTGTTTGAATCCCTTAAGCCCTTCCTACCGTTCCAAAGCGAAAAGTACTTGCTAACTTTCTAGATTGAAACCAAACCTAAGACAAGATCAGACCCCATAAACTTCAACCAGCAAAAAGAAATCAATCTATCATACCAACTCAAATGTCTCTAGGATCCACTGGATATCCCTTGCCTTTGTTAACATACCATTCGGTAATCTCAACCCAAGGTGCATGACACTCAAACATCTTTGGCAGCCACTTACTTATCAAATTTGTGTTTCTCAAGTAGACATCAAGAAGCCCAAGCTCTCTTAGGCTTTAGGTACTTTCAAGCCTCCCATAGAATGTAATGGAATCTCCTCTCACCTTCCTCATGCCATAGAAGCCTCCTTAACAACTTTTCCACCTCCAACTAATGACCTTTCCTAAAGCTCAAAACTATGACCAAATATGCAGTGGTAGTCATCAAGACATGCTAAATAATTAAAGCACAAGCATTCCATCCTAGACACAAACCATGCCGACCATGAAACTCTTCCCTTAATTTATTTCAAAACCATTCAAAATACTACTTCAAAGTAAGTCCCAACCCCAAGGAGCCCCAAAATATCTTACTATCACCCCTCTACCAATCCACTAGACCAGTAAAGCCTTTGCCCAACCAAGTTTTACACCATCATCTATCCACAAAGAAATTGTTTTACCCCAACTACAGAATCACCATCCTCCCCAAGGCATCTCCAAACCCCAAATGCTTCAACACTCTACAAATGTAGACCCATCTAGTTCTATCATATGCTTTATTTACATCAAACCCAAACAAGATAGACCTTTGACCCAAGGAACACTAATAATCCAAGGCAGTTGAGACATTCGCGATATTATCTAAAATATCCTTGCCCTTGATAAAACCATTTCTAGCCATCGACATATAGATTTCTCTAATTCTCAGAGCCAATGCCTTGGGTAAAAGGTTACATGGAGTATTTTGCATAGTAATAGAACATCAATCACCAACTTTCAGCCTACTTTGTCATTTAGGTAACAATTTCTTTAGGCTAGCATTGACATCTTCAAAAAGATGCCCTCTCTTGATAGCCTCATTAGCCATAGTCATAAAGTCCTCGTTAACAATATCCAAGAAAGCCATGAAAAAATACATATTCAACCCATCAAGCCCCGAGTATTTCTCCCCCTCCATAGAATTCAAAGCCTCCCACAATTCAAATCATTATAAGTGATTGATCATTTATAGTAGCCAAGGATCAACAAGTAGGTTAAAACTTATTTGCAACATTACATAAAGATGTCATAGAATACTTTTATGTGCTATTAAGCAAGCAATTTTAAAGAACTTCATTCCCTTGTCTAATTTGTCTCATGTTTATACCTTATGTGTTTTTGATTACCTAATAGTAGTATGTTGATGTGGTATAATAGCTCTGATTGACAGCAACATAGGGCCTTGGTTCATCCATCTTTAAGAGGAGAGGCAAAGGTTTAAAAATCAGGGATGCAAGAGGCAAATAATTAACTTGTGTTTGAGATGTCCATCTCCATGGTACTAAGGCATAGAAGGATGCTTCATGAATCAAAAAAGGTTGACTAATCAGAAGGGGTTGAGTTGAGAAAATGGGAAGAACTCGGTTACCATATAGAGGAATATAATCTAGAGGGGTGGGGTAAAAATCAAATGTAGCATTAAGACTAGAAAGAGTAGATCATGAGTAGGGATTTGGTTTGTAGAAGACAGATTTGGCTTTGATGCAAAGGGAAAGAGTAGATTTGAGGATTGGAGATAAGGGATAGAAGGCTTGTTGGGGTTTAGATTTAAATTGTAGCTTAGAAGAGTTTTAGAGTTAAGAATTGTAGTTTAAAAGGTTTTGAGTTAAGAATCATAGTTTAGGGTTTACAAGAGGTTTAGAGTTGAGAATTTCCATTTGCAAAAGAAAATAGGAGTGGAAGACTGTGGAGAAGAGAGAAAAGGCATTGGGAGGGGAGGAATGGGTAATTGCAATTGCACAAAGGAGGAAGTTTGAGAGGAGTAGGAAGAAGATTGCAAGGTTCTAGAGTGGGTTACAACATTAGAGCATACTTGTACATGGTTGAGAGTGTAAGGGAGCATGGACACTCACAAAATAGTGTCCATGTTTGCTAAAGGTGAGTTGAAAACAATGCCCAAAGGGCATGGGGTTTATTCCTTCATGGGGTATCTATACATGAACCTTGGCACTCTCTCTTTCTCTCTAAGTCCACTTTCTTTATCTAATATCTAGCATACCAATATGCCTTATGTGTCCTACATACCAATTTGTGCCTTAGATGTCCTACATCCAACTAGCATAATCATAAATCCAAAATAAAAAGTCTTATAAAAGATCTTTTTCATGACACTGTAGTGCTCTATAACACATCCTCTCACTAATCTACTCTTCTCTCTCTATAGAACATAAAAATAAAATGTATAGAAAAGTTGCCAAATGTACTCTAGAGATGTTTTGTTTATGCCTATGCTATCAAAACCATCAAGTATGCTCTCAAGCTTACTTTATTACAAGTATAACTTTATTGCTACTCAGCACACAAATGTAGTTCTTATGATTGTAATTTTGCTAAATGAACTCACACTTTATACACACAATGAAGAGGGAGGGAAAAGACACTAGCCTATTGGCTATACAGATGTGCACCTTCCTTCTACTAGAAAAAAAGAGCAAATATACTAAGTCTAATGTGGATGGCCCTAATTTCATAAGGATTATTCCACACTCGAACTTAAGTCCCTTCTATGACCCATATATTCACACCCGAACTTAAGTCCCTTCTAGAGTTCTCTAAATTCCTAGCCATTTTACCCAACATATATACATACATCCCACCATATGTATGTGGATTGATAATCATCCTAATGACCCATACTTCAACACTCTTATGCATTGCATAGAGAGAAACCATTTTTGAACTTTTCAAACTTCCCACAAGGTAAGACTTTTGTGAACAAATCTACTGCTTGGTTCTGAAAGAAATAGGGAACTATCAGAATAGATTCTTCTTCCACTTGATGTTGGATGAACAGGTAGTGTATGTCAATGTGCTTTGTCCGCTCATGAACTTTTGGCTCTTTTCCAAGACAATTGCATTCTAATTATCACAAAAGATCACAGCAATGCCATCTTAGACTTCACCAATCTCCTTCAAGAGCCTATGATGCCAAATTGATTCACTTGAATATTGGGCAAGAGAAATGTAGTCCTTCTCTGTAATCTCTCTATAATAGTGCTACGGATAATGCATGTGAAACCAAATTGGTTGGCATGTAGATCAAGAAAGAGAAATGTACACAGCCTCTATTGTAGATAATGCCACGGTGTCTTGGACCAAGATACATAGTGAGAATTCAGCAAAATAATAAGTTTTGTACTGGATTTATCATCGTAGCACAATGTAGTGCTCTCTAACACATCCTCTCACTAATCTACTCTTCTCTCTCTTCTTAGAACATAAAAAGAAAATATATAGAAAAGTGGCCATGTCTACTCTAGAGATGTTTTGTTTATGCTGATACTATCAAGACCATCAAGTATGCTCTCAAGCTCACTTTATTACAAGTAGAACTTTGTCGCTACTCAACACACATGCATTTCTTATGATTGTAATTTCAATGAATACACGCACATCAAACACTCTACACACATGATGAAGAGGGAGGGAAGAGACATTAGCCTATTGGCAATAACAAGGATCTTCATCATGGCCAGCTTTCCAAAAAAATCACACATTATGCATTTATTTGAATAAGGGCGTCTAGTATGGTTTCCATGACCAACTTGATAATTTCCAAAAGCTTTTCCACTACCAGCTTGATAATTTCCAAAAGCTTAGTTTCTACTACCAGCTTGATAATTTCGAAAAGCTTGGTTTCCACGACTAGCTTGATTTCCAAAAGCTTGGTTTCCATGACCAACTTGATAATTTCCAAAACCTTGGTTTCCACGACCAACTAAATAATTTCCAAAAGCTTGGTTTCCATGACCAACTTGATAATATCCTCTTCCACGAAAACGCCTTGGTGCTGCATATAAAGCTTGTTCATTATTTGAAAACGAATCAAACAAACATTTTTTTACTTACAATTAAATTCCGGTTCTTTCATAGGTTCTAGAAGCATCGCAATATGTTGATCCTTGGCAACTGGAGCACCTACAGCAGCCATCTACTCCAAAGAGGATTAGTAATCTTGTAATCAAAATTAGAAAGACAATTTCAAAGATGAAGTACTTCCAGAATAGTTCTTTTCAGAAAGGTTCTTTCTAAATAATCCCAAACCTCATGCGAGTGCTCCAAACTTTCAACGTCCATTAATATTGAATCTTTTAGAGCATATAGAATTAATCCTCGAGCGGATTGATCTTTATCATCCCATTGTGTAGTCCCTTCTATCCATGCATTGTAAACATCTCCCGTTTGAATTGGATTACCATTTCCATGGATTGGTTGTAGAGGACGTTGATTTTTGCCTTCAACAATATCGAAAAGTTTGTCACTTTGAAGGACTAACTTCATCTTTGTTTTCCATGCATAGTATCTGGTCCCTTCAAGTATGTACAAGGTCTTTGTCCCATTAAAACCTTTGAAAGAAACGGTGTGTTGTTCTACCATGGTTCTAATAAAAAAGACCGTTGTCTACGAGACAATATTCTTGATTAGACAATTTTGAGCCTTACTAAGGCTAGCAAAGTCGTCAGCCCGAAGTCTCCTGCATCGGGTAAGAATAACGCCGAGAAAATTGCACCAAGTCTATCTGAAACGGATCCAAATCTAGACTTTCACGGGCATTTGTTTGCTCAAAATCACGCTCTCGCTGTATCCGACCAGTCCCGCACCCTTCCTGCTTCCAAATCCAAGAATAGATTTGCTCCTTTGAAAAAAAAACTTTCACCTTGCGCTGGACTTTGTCCGTTTCTTCTCAAGCGAAGCAAGCACTTGCATCTGGCGGCAATCCTCAGTGGTAAGACTTCTCCTCCTTCGCTCTTCGTTACAAGCTTCAGATAGATCAAATCAAAATCCTAAGACAAGGCTTTGATACCATGTTAAACATGATAAGAATAATGAACAGAGAATTCCCTGAAAACAATACTTGTATTAAGTTGCAAATCGATTACAATTGATCTCCTTTTATAGGAGATGGAAGGAAAGCATGCGATGCTTTTGCTTTCTAAAAGCAAAGCTTTCCAGAACCAAATAGCTTTCTGAGAAAGCTAAGACTGCAATGCTTCAACAGAGAGAAGCCACGAATACCTGAACCAAAACAAAGAACAAAGAGAGGGGGAGACCTCCACGATCTTAAGATGTAGTCACACCACAGGATCATATGTACATGAAGCACGAGCTGCTACATGAGGGCACTGGGGAAGCCAAGGCCAACGTATGCTCAGCCAAGGAGACCATGGAGCCTCAGAGAATCAAAATGTAAGTGCAAATAGTATTCCAGTATACCAAGAGAGAGCAAACTCCACCACTCCCATCGAGCAAGATGCAACCAAAGAATGCCAAGTCAAAGAGTTCACACAGAAGGAGAGGCGGCTCCTATAATTAAAAATGATCCAAGCAAATGGCAAAAACTTCATAATTGGCTGACTCCATAGGCAGTAATCATTATTATCATTCTATCTAAATGAATCTGCCTCTATCTTATTCATGAAATTCCATTCATATTTTATTAGCATTTTAAAAAATACAACAAATCTCATGTAAAGCTTGAGCATTCTTCTCGAACCTCAACTTTAGACCAACCCAAAAGTAATTAACCCCAAGCAAATTGGTCTCCTACGAATTTCAATAGATCAAGAACCCAAAAACTTACTATCAACTAACTTTATACAAGTAAACATTTAGTTAAGTGAATCTTTACTTCACCCTTAGAAGATTACAAAGTCTCTAATTGATGTTCATAGCTCGAGATCAAGCACACTTCATTCACTACTTTGATCTACCACTTAGAAACTTTCAGCTAGCCAAGGCATAAATTAATTCAAACAACTCTTACAATAAGCTACAACTCATTTTGCTACCCACACTATTCTTGTAAACTTACCCATAAATTTTTAACTAAACCTAGAATAGTATTTTTTAGCACAATAAACATTTAAAATTTTTAACCAAAATTGGGTTAAATATTTTTTAATTTACTTTATGTATCTAGCAATAGTCTAGGAGGATACCATTACTTAGAGAAGTAAACCACCTGCTTCTTTTTTGTCTCAACTTAGTAAGCTGAAAAGATCAAGCAGATGCACCAATAATCGCGAATGCAAAAAAGTTAATCGATAATTCTTAAGATGCTTACCTTAAGAGCAAACCAAAAACTTACACTTATAAACCACTCCACATATCTAACATCTATAATGCCCTACTATCTTCTGATTGAAAGCAAAACAATTAATTGCTTAAACCATTATAACAAATAAAGAGGCCAACTTTAGAACCAACCATGTTAGAACTATCCTCTACACACATTCCCAGAAAGCAACCACAAAGCAGAAACAAAGGCACATCCAGATGATAAGTTTACTCCATATGCTCAAACAAGACCAAAATGCCAACCATATACGATCAGCATGTAGTAAATGGTGGCATAGTAATTTCTAGATGAAATATGTTTATGGTGCAATATATAAAATGTTCACAATGGATATCATGTGAAAATTATCTGTTGTTCATGCAGTAAGCATGAAAGCTCCTTTGCAAAATTTCATGAGGTGGAGTCTATTCCTTCACACCCCACACACTTGCTCATGGTCTTTTGTAGTTGCATTGCAGTTTCCACATTTTTTGTGCATACTAGTTTGAAGCTAGTAATATTCTATTACGTCTTTTTTCTTTTGATCTAAGTGTGTGTGTGTGTGTGTGTGTGTGTGTGTGCACGTGCGTGCATGCACGTGTGTGTACGTGTGTGCATGTGCACGTGCACGTACGTGCATGCATACATGCATATGTGTGTGTGTGTGTGGTAAATGTACATATATCTCACAATGTATATACATATACAACAAGTAGATATTTGTATTGAAATGCAAGAAAACATCGATGGGCAAATGATTCACCCACTTGGCTTTTGACTTGGCATAAATCAAAGGCACCACTCACCCAACCAAAAGATTATCTAAGATTCGCTAAGGAAGATGACAGAATATGTACTTGCATTGGGGAGTATGTATGTACGGAAGCATATAAAGGATTCCCTAGATTTGGGGGAATTACAAATATAGAGATCTACTGGAAGATAGATCTAATTCAAGTAGAAATCCATAAGGGATGACTCATATAAGGTGAGATTCTCTAAAGATCAATCTCTTGATGATCAACAGTAATATGGAGAGTAAGGAGGGGCATTCTCTCATTCATCTTCACATTCCAAAAATTTATTCCAAAGTTTGGATTTTCTTGTCCAACTAGATAATAAAGATTTCAAGTCCTTCCCATTGTTTCCATTGAAAGGGCTCCAAAGACCCTGATCCTTCGGGGGATGGACCATCTAACTGAATGCCAAATTTTTGTTCATGCAAATTCACTAACAAGGATTCTTTGTGACACCCTAACTAATGCTCTAACTAAATACTAAGATTTTTTGTCTTAGTCTAGATGCTTGGGTCTCGTGACATAGTTTCATCACACTCTAATTGGCTACAACATTTTTTAGTCCCACCTCATGTACTAGGACTTTGAGTCCCCTTGAATTATTTAAAGTCCTATCTGTTTCAAGGATGTAAATTCCTCTAAAAGGATATGAAGTTGTTTTAAAGGATTTGAAGTCCTTTTAAAAGATTTGGAGTCATCTAAACTTGGATTTAAAGTCCCCTGAGAATTTCTAGACCCATTGAAAGATCTACTTGGATCTCGTTGAATCTTAGGATTGTAAGTCCAGCCTCACTTGAGAAAGAATAAAAATTTGTTGCCTAATACTTCTTTAGACAAGAGAAAATATTATAGTCTCAATAGTCAACAATCAAAGGATTTACATCCCCATGCTTGAGGATTGTGCAGTGGAAAGGCCAAAACCCTTTGCAGATATTCATTCCTATTAGGAGTTTGGGAGGCACAAGAGAGACCAATTTTCTCTTGATTCAAGGAGGCACTTTGAGTGATCTTGAGAGATAAGCCAAAAAAGTGCTTGAATGTGAATTTGTAGTCCATCGGTGATAAACAAGATAAACAAAAAGTCTTTCAATTTCTAGGAGTATGAGACCTCCTACCTTGAGGAGAATTTGGACCTCCACACTCTTTGGCACCAAATTTGGAAGATGTTGTGTCTATCATCAAGGCTTTACTCCTTACTCCTTAACTTTTCCTTCCCCATGTCCCATGTTTCCGCAGGGGGCCTAAAATCTATATCTATGAATTAGACCCAAGTCCCTCATCAAAAGTAACCCTTTTGCTATCTTTTCCAACCTTATTCCTTCATCTCTCTATATCAAAAATTATTTCTATTCCTATAGAAGGATTTCCACTCCCTTGGAAGGATTTTCAGTCCTCTAGAAGGATCAAAAAATCTATGGTGTATCAATCATACCTGGTTCCCTACAAAGCCAACCCATGTATTCTTTATTTCTAATCTTATTTCTTCACTTCTTTATATTGAAAAGGATGATCTCTAGTCCCCCTAATAAAGGATTCCTAGCTCTGTTCAAGGACTTTTATTCCTCTTGTTAAAGGAATTTAAGTCTTTGGGAAGGAGAAGATAATGGGCTTGAAATCCTTATCAAGTGACTTGAAATCCTTATTTTAGGACTTGAAATACTTATTAAGGACTTGAAATCCTTATCAGTGGACTTGAAGTCCTTGAAGGTAGGGGTTGGAAATCCTTGAAGGCAAGGGCATTAAAATCCCTTTCAAGGGACTTGAAATTCTTAAAGATAGGGGACATGAAATCCTTGAAGAGAGCGGAATTAAAATTCTTGAATATAGGGACTTCAAATCCCTGAAGAGGACCTTAAACCCTTTTAGGGGACTTTAAATCCTTAGAGAAGACAAGACTGGAAATCCTTGAATAATATAGGACTTCACATCCTTTTAGAGGACTTCAAATCCTTTGAGAAGATAGAACTTCAAATCGTTCAAGTCCTTAGAGAAGTCGAGACTTCAAATTCTTGAAGAAGACATGACTTCAAACCCTTTAAGAGGACTTCAATTCTTTGAAGATTAAAGGGAACTTAAAATCCTTATAGATTAGAGAGATGAAGAAGTAGGATCACTAGAGGAGGAGAAGGGTTTTCTCTTGATGAGGAGTTGGGATGGAATCAATGCAGAGCAAGTTCATGGAGGATATTAAGTTCCCCAATAAGGATGGCAAGTCCCCCAATAAGGATTTAAAATCCTCCAACAAGGATTTAAATTTCCCTGTCTTCAAGCATTTTCAGTCCCTCAATAAGGTCTTAAAGTCCCCTGATAATGATTTCAACTCCCCTAGAAGGATGTATGAATCTATTCTAGATTCATTATATCAAAGAATACCCATCGGGTGCAACCCCTAGATTTCTTCCTTTTCCTTTCAATATCATCTTTATCTCCCTCTACCACCACAAGAGATTTGATGATTATGATTTGAAGTCCTCTGAAATGACTTGGAGTTCCTTGATAAGAATTTCTAGGCCTCTACAGAAGTATATGGATTTGGTTTATCTGATTATATCATAGCTTCCAAAGCCCTTGTTTTGTTTCTTCATCAAATTGTCCCTCTAAAATGACTTGGAGTTCCCTGACAAGAATTTCTAGTCCTCTATAAGAGTATATAGATTTCTTTTATCTGATAATATCATAGCTTCCCAACCCCTTGTTTTGTTTCTTCATCAAATTATCTTCATCTCCCTTTATTGAGGGAGATTTGATGATAAGGATTTGAAGTCCCTTGAAAGGACTTGGAGTCACCTAATAATTCCGAGTCCTCATCAAATATTAGGAGTGCGTTAACAAGACGTTCTAGACCTCATCCATTTGATCTTCCCTGGTCCACTTTCAATGCCTATGCTAATTTAAATCTAGAACAACTAAAAAACCATGGAATTACTTCTTTATAATTTGTATGTCTCGACAAGAAAATATAGCAGGATTGACGGGCCTCAAAGCCACAACTTCTACCTTCACAAGGTGGTGCTCTAATTGATTGAACTACAACCGTAGCAATTTAAGTATATGTAGTGGGAGATTAAGTGGCAATGCTCCATTCCATAGTGAATTAAACAAACCATTTCTACTTGAATCCTATTTTGGATCTACAAATACAAGAGATATTGACCCTAAAAGCACCAATTGTCTTTATTCTTTGAGGAGACATTCGTTTCATGCTAGTTCCACCTGCATGTGCTCACTATGGATATTCACATGAGTATTCAAATCAGGTCCATCGTGGGGGTAATCTCTACCCACATCAACCCATAAGAGGGAGGGAGGGAGAGAGAGAGAGAGAGAGAGAGAGAGAGAGAGAGAGAGAGAGGGGGGGGGGTGGAGGGGGATATCTTCTAGTAATTGATTCTTTGATCCATAGATTCTTACTAATAGTGCTTCTACATTCATTTTCTACCATAGAAGGATATCCCTCTCCTCTTGTGAGAGTAGCTCTTCTACCTATTATTGGAGCTCATCTTGTTGCCTTGAGATCCCCTTGAATACCTCAGAACCTTGATTTTAGTTAACTTACTTTGAGATCCATTTCTCTATTGTCGTGGAACGTTTGCGGAGTGGCTTGCCTTTCGATGATCAGGAAAGCCAATCCTGATATATGCTTGGTCCAGGAGCTGAAATGTGGTCCGTCTGATCCGTTTTGGTTTGCTTTCAAGATGTTAGGATACGATCTCCTCATCAATTGTCCAGTAAGGGGTCGAGGAGGATGTGCTGTTGCAATCAAAACGTCTATGGTGGCTAAAGAACTGTTTCGCCATGAAGAAGGTTGGTCTATTGCTTCCAAGATTGGTGGCTAAAGAACTGTTTCACCATGAAGAAGGTAAGATTCAGGTTGATAGTTTCTCCTTTAATATTTTGTGTGTCTATCCTCCGAATGAGTCATGCGACACATCTACTTGCCATGCTGAAAGAAAAGATTCATGGCGAGAACTGGTTACTGGCAACGGCGGGAGACTGAATTTTGCAGAGGCCTCTGAAGATTGGGTCAACTGTGCTTGATCAACCCCTTCCCCCCCAGATCTTGAGGCTTGGGAGGATCTATCCCTTGAGATGGGGCTTCTGGGTTGTCTAGAAATAGAGTGGACAGGGCTTGCTGGCTTTTCCTGGTCGAACAGACGGAAGGGTGAGGAGTTTAAAGCCTGCAGGTTGGATAGGGTATATGCCTCTGGGGGCGGCTAGTGGATGTGTGCTCCCAGGCAAGGGCAGTACCAGTCGACAACTTCGCTCTCTATTCACCTCCTAGTGTATTGGTCTTTCAGTACCCCGCTGAAGGCTGGTAGATCTCTTGATATCCCGTTCCACCTCAACAACAAATGGCTGGAGTCTGAGCAGTTCTGTAAATCAATTAGGCTTGCTTGGATGCAGAACAAAGCCTTAGCAGACGACCCATGTTCCAGATGGGATTTATGCATTAGAGCGGTGCTTCGGATTGCCAAGGAGTGGGGCAAGTAGCAGGCTAAGCATAAATGGAGCTATAAGCAGTCAATATTGATCAAAGACGCCCTGAGACTCGCAGTCTTGAGCACCCTCAGGATCTCACGGTTTTAACTCTGAGCCTGAGGCGAGACAGAAGTATCACAAACACTCTTCTAGGGTAGTAATTGAGTTAGCTTTTTCCCTACAGACAGCTAGCAGGTCATCAACAAGCATCTATATACTCATCAATGAACTCGAGGGAAGGCGGAGACCTTCCATCCGACCAGCCTGTCTAGCTAGTTTAATTTTGTGAATAAGTGGAACCGAGGCTAGGGTGAAAAGGAGGGGCGCTAATGGGCATCCCTATCTTATGGAGCGTTTCAGGGGGAAGCACCCTACCACTCCCCCATTTAGGCATAGTGCCGCTGAGGCATTCCCAGACAAAGTCAACACCTTCCTGACAAAGGCATCACCAAACCCCAACTTAAGTAACACTGCTTCTATAAAATCCCAAAGTATTCGATCATATGCCTTATCCAAATCAATCCCGAACGAAATGCAGTTCTGATTTGTGACACAGGCATAATCAATGGTTGAGCTCACATTTAGAATGTTGTCAAAAAAATCTCTCCCTTTCACAAAAGCTGTTTGCTCTATATCCACAACCTGACTACAAATGGATATGATCTTGAGTGCTAGGGCTTTAGCCACTACCTTGTAGGATGTGTTGAGCATAGTGTTGGCCGCCAATCACCAGGAAGGATCTGATTCAATCTCTTGGGAAATAGTTTCACTAGTCCCATGTTAACGTCCTACGAAAAGAAGCCTTTAGTCACAGAAGCATTTGCCATGGCTACCAAATCAGGGCCCAAGGTATCCCAGAAGGAAGTGAAAATTTATGTTGTCATTCCATCAGAGCCAGGAGTTTTGTCTTTCTTCATTTTTCTCAGGGCCTCATGGAGCTCATTCTCTGAAAACTCAACTGCTAGCATATTTCTTTGCATCTCAGAGATCCTTGGTTCCATGGCATTGAGTATCTCTGCCAGATTCTTTTTCCAAGTCTCATTCTGCTTGGCGGGGCACCCACAATGCTACTAAGATGGTTACGAAAGACTTGAACAATATGCCAGTATTTTGTCACTAGTTCCCCAACTATGGATAAGCGGAGCGTTTCTTTGTGGACACGGTGTAGGGTCAGCCCCGAACCTGGATCTCCACAGGTTCACCACGGCTATGCTCTCCCTTTAATTGATGAGAACATCAATTCTTTTCATATAGCCTTGTTTTAGTTGTTTTCTATGGACCCCATTCAGATTTTGATGAAGGAGTTTGAAATTTTTGGGAATATTTTTCTCATGTTTTCCCTTATTTTCATTAGCATCCACGTTGTATTTATGTTTGACTTGCTCTCAAGGGGTGCACTACTATGAGTTTGCAAAGAGTTGTAATGAGTTAGCCAAGTATTAATGCAAGGAGGGTTGTTTGCAATGGTGATTGTTTGAGGTCAAATTATTTGAAACGTTTGGAATTATACATTTGTCCACTATGCTTTGTCATTTGAAACTCTTGAGGAAGTCTGGGGATAGATTTACCGTTTTAGAACTTTCATAAGGTGGTGACACCCTTCCCTCTATTAGAAAAAGGAATATGATAGAATTTATACTAAACGTAACATGGATTGCCCTAACTTCATAATCACTATTCACACTTGGACTTAAGTCCCTTTTATGACCCATATATTCACACCTGGACTTAAGTCTTTTCTAGAGTTCTCTATATTGCTAACCATTTATGCCAATATATGCACATATGTCCACCCATATGTACGTGGATGATAATCATCGTAATGACCCATGCTTCAGACCTCCCACATCATTGCATGGTCTTTATATTACATAGAGATAAACCATTTTTGAACTGTTAACTACTTTTGTGAACAAATCTACTACTTGGTAGTGAACTATCTGAATAGCTCCTTCTTGCACTTGATGTTGGATGAAGTGGTAGTGGATGTCAAATTGCTTTATCCACTCATAAAATTTTTACTCTTTACCAAGAAAGTTGCACTCTGATTATCACAAAAGATCATAGCAAAAACATCTTAGACTACCTTTAAGAGCCTTCAATGCCAAATTGTTTTACTTGCATATTGAGCAAAAGAAATGTACTCATACTTTGCAAATGCTATAAATGATGCATGTGAAGCCAAATTGCTTAACATGCATATCAAGTGAGAGAAATGTACTCAATCTCTATTGTAAATAATGCCATGATGGCTTGCTTCTAGCTAGACCAAGATATATAGTGAGAATTCTACATGAATAATAGACTTGTAGTTGAGGACACCTCCCTAATCTACATTGAAAAACCCCTCAAGTTGTGGTTCTACATATGGGATCTCTTTTAGATATGCTAGCCTTTGGTTGATTACCCCAGTAAGGTATCTAAAAATATTCTTTACTCCATTCTAGCGACGTTCACACATAAATTTCGAGGTAATGTCAATGTCATTTGAGCTTACCAAATGCTTGTCGGTATAATGTAGGATCTAGAAATGGAGAACTTTCCAATTTGTATGTGTTGTACCTAGTTTTCATAGGTATACTCAAAGGAAGCATAGAGCCAACATACCTTATTTAGCTCATAAATACACCCTCCTCTGTTTTTTCTATATGGACACCCAAAACATAATGCAAGAATCCATTTTAGACTATTTGCAAGGATTGATCTTGACCTCCTTGATTTGCTTGTCCTTGTTACACACTATGATGAGGTTATCCACATAGAGTGCAATGATTGTAAGAGCATGCATTTCTCTTCATATGGACTATGATCAAGTTCAGTTCTTGTGAAACCTTGCTATACTAAGCCCTTTAGGTTGCTTGAGACCATAAAGCGCTTTCTTCTAATTGCATATTAAATGCTCAAATCGGTTTTCCATGAATTCTTGTTGGCTTCTCTATGTACACCTCCTCTTGTAGTTTTCCATTGAGGAAACATCCATTTGATGCAAGTGTATCCCATACTATATGCAAGTGAGAGAATAAGGTAGATTGTCTTGATCCTTGTGACCAGTAAAAAAGTTTCCTCATAGTCAACACCCTCCTATTGAGCATATCCATTTTGCCACCAATCTCACCTTAAGTTTGTCTAAACTTTTGTCAACTTTGCACTTGACTCATAGACCCAATTGTAGCCAATGAAATTAGTTTCCTAGGTGGTTCCACCAACTCCAAAGCCTCATCTTTCAAAATATCATTATATTCTTGTTCCATGTTCCTTGGATTTTGTACCTCTGAAATAGATCCTTTGATCTATGTCACACAACATTTAAAGATTACTTCTTGTCCTTAACAATATACTCTACTTCATCCAATGACTTCTTTGCTTGCTAAGGCCATGGATAATGTGAATTCTTGCTCATATTGACCATAATATGCATTATTAGGCTAAGAACTTGGGATGTGGAGAGCTCATGGAGAGAAAGGATCTTTGATTAGTACATATCCATACTTACGATATGCAGTTTTACATGTGGAATTATCCACAACACTAGGAGAGCCACATGTATGCAAGCCCATGATTTTTAAGCCTCATTCCACAATTATTTGGCCTTTATTTAGGCCCCCTTTGAGGTGTTGAGGTCTATGTCCCAACAAGAAATGCTTTTCTCAACTACAATACAGAGGTACATGAGAAAAATTGGGTATATGCTCTTTTGCTGCAAAGAAAACACTATAACTTTAGATTGACTCAAAAAGGTATGATTTGAGATTATAATGTCAAGTTCGCATCATTACTCATATGGAGAAGTTGAATTAGCCTATAATACAACCAACGACAACATGTCACTATTTTCAATGGCCTATAATACAACCAACAACATGATAAATTTCACTTCCTTTTGACACATGATTAAAGCATAAACTATTTGCCATATTTCATTTGTTCCAAACAAAAACATGATTAACTAAGCCAAATTTTTTGTAGCCTCGGTCATTTTTTCTAGTACTTAGATTGTGGTCAATATTGGGATCCTTCCAAAGGTGAAGGGTTGTGGAAGTGTTATTAAACAATGAAGCATTTATTGCAAAAAAAATAAAATGTATTCCTTAATCAAGGCTTTCTTAATCCACAAAATTTATTAAAGATGATCACAATGCAATCCAATAAGTCTAAATTGTCTTAAAGAGAACATATGCTAAATTTGATCCCTACTTATAATAGATAACTTCATGTTCATGATCACCTAATCATTTTTCTTGGTGATAAAAGTATCTATGCTCCCATATTCCTCTTTCATTAATCCAAATGAAATCTTGTTCACATCCTTGATAGACAAAGACATACATTTGGTGGTGTTGTTTAAGGTTATCAATTTGGTGAGCTTCAAGCTTGTGTCATTAAGGCCTATTTACATAATTTGGTGAGATTTTATCGATTTGGTGAGCTTGTTTCATTAAAGGGCCTATTTATATAATCAAATCCTTTCCAAAAGCCAATAAATCACCATAGTTTTTCACTAAACCATACTTTGGAATAGGCAAGCTTGCCCTTATTACATTTCTAACAATGTGAGATACACTTGGAGCCATGTTCTTTCCTCAATTCTATCCTTTTTGGAACGTGACATGTATGTCGATCTCTAAACATGCGTTGCAGCTCAATTGTGTGCATATGTTGAAGTGTGATTTAAGGGTTAGTGTGGTCCATAGGCACCCATAAATTTGGTGTGGCATTTTTTCACATGAATGAAGCCTTGCTATCTCAATAAATATCCACTTATCACAACTATTTGTCTACAAAATATTTTCAAACTAGTTGTGAGACATTGCTCTGTGACATCACATTTCTTGGGAGATTTTCAAGAATATTTCCTCGTAGGACCCTTGTTGACATTGAGAAAAGTAAATAAATTATGCACCCACTTACAATCTCCTAACAAGTTGTCTTGTCAATTTGCCCCATAAAAAATTAAACTAAAGAAAGATAATAGAAAATAGAGGTATAAAAGTTACTTAACTAGAAAGTTAAACAAACCTAAACACCAATTGCATAGATGCATGTGGGATCTCTATTTGTTGGGTATATGTTGAGTTTGATCCTCTTGATGGATCTTCATTACTCTTTGAAATGGTCAATACACTTTCTTCCTATATATAGAGGCTTTATATTTTGTAGAAATCTATAATTTTATGATGAGATGGTAAAAGAAGTGGTGGCCCAATAGGTAGTGAGAGTCCATTTTGGTGGCTCCAATGTTCCAAAATGGACTCTCTCTATTGTAACCACAACTCCTTTGTTGCCTAGTGTACAAAATCCTTATAACTCTACAAACCAAGCCAATGTAACCTAATCTTTTTAAGAATTTATTCTATGGATAGTTGGTAAAGCTTCTCTAGACTAATCACAAAATCTTGATATTTAAGACATCAAGAAATGCATAAGTATATAGTAAATACAAAGATCCATATGTCTATCTCTAAACATGTACATATATCTCTTTCAATTAAAAAAAAAAAAACATGTGCATATATCTCTCGGCTCATAGTGATGAAAATAGAAAGCAAAAAGATCATCACTTACTCTCAACATCTTGTGGCAATAATTTTTGGCAATTTCTCTATTGATGGCTATAATTTTTTATTGTGTTGTCATTGGAAGACAAGCCAATAGATATTAAGGCAGCCTATCCTCTTAACTTTGATTAGAGCTTATTTTGTGGGAAACATGTAGATAAATGAAAACTGAATAAAAATATATGCCTTCAAAGAGAAGAAAATTTTATTAAATAATCAAAATTCAAGACATCATCAAAATACTATTCGAGCTAATAACATCCTA
Organism: Dipteris shenzhenensis; assembly: GCF_047967505.1. Classification (NCBI taxonomy): domain Eukaryota; kingdom Viridiplantae; phylum Streptophyta; class Polypodiopsida; order Gleicheniales; family Dipteridaceae; genus Dipteris; species Dipteris shenzhenensis. The sequence goes on along the minus strand of NC_141603.1, from coordinate 2,086,840 downwards.
GAGAGTGGATACTGAGACCTCCTTCCAATCTTTGCCTCTTTTACTCTCTAGAATAACTTTCTTAGCTTCTATAAATGATTTGAAAAAGCTAGTTTCATCATACCCACAAATACTATTTTGCCCCAAATAAATAATCCTTTAAGTTTGGGTATGGTTAATATTTTCATCTTGTAATGTGTGCGCGTGTGTGTGTGTGTGTGTGCATGCATGTGCATGTGCGTGCATGCATGCGTGTGTGTTTGTGCATGAATGCACATGTGTGTGTGTGTGTACGTGCATGTGTGTGTGTGTGTGTGTGTGTGTGCATGCGCACGAGCGAGAGAGAGAGAGAGAGAGAGAGAGAGAGAGAGAGAGAGAGAGAGAGAGAGAGAGAGAGAGAGAGAGAGAGTTGGGGAATAGACCCCTGGAGAGAGAGAGAGTTGGGGAATAGATCCCTAGACCCCTATCCTCATGTAGCTTAGATATGCAAAGAGGGATTAAGGCCCATAAGTTTTGGGTTCCCTTCACATAATCTTGGTTTTTCCATTGATTTAAACATTGATATCAAAGCTAATGGTTGACATGGCAAAGTAGTCACTATTCCTGCTTGCTAGCTTTCGTTGGGAGGTGATGACCAAGAGTGTCTTTTCAAACTGAGGCTCATGGATGTGAATTAAGATATGACGAGTGGCTTGAAGCGACTTGTGTGGCATGAAGGTCTCCATGCATTAACAAAGGAATTTGAAGTGGCCTTCTAGCTTGCATGTGTAAATGTAGCTATAAGGGATGCACCATCAAATTAACTCTATTACATGTGATGCCTCACATAAGGAAATCTTCATGTCCACCCAATGATGACTCCCTATCAAGCTTAGATAGGGCTTAGATTAAGAGCTTCTTTACCACATGCCAGCTTGTTATGCATTCCTAGTCTAAACAATGAGACTAAGTAAGTTGATACTTGACATCGCTTCACTCAGCTTCCGTTCAATAGCTCGAGCATCACCTGGCCTTGTTCATTCACCAACTATACTATACCATTATTATTGAACACCTTGTTTAGCTTGTAGGGACCATTGCATCCAAAATTTGAGATTAGCCTTTAGGAATACCAACTTGGTATTATACAATAAAACAAGCATTATATAAAACAAGCATACTTTCTTTTTCCACACAATGTGTCAGTCATGCCAAGCTTCTCTATATTACCTATTGCGACCAGGCTTCTCAGATGTGCAGCTTAGCTTGCTAGTCCAAGGCTAGTCCAATTGTCTCTTAATTGCCTCAAGTTTCCTAATTTGATGCTCGACTATTACTCAAAGACTTGAAACCAAAAATTCCAAGGGCACTTACTGCTTCCAAACCAAAATCTTGTGGATGTGTATTGACTATCTTGGTGAGTATTAACTTGAGGATTTTATTAGTTGACTTGGCTTACTTGTAATAGTGAGGAAAGATGTAATTTCAACTTGGTGCACGAAAAAGACCTTACTAGTCAGAATCTATAAGACTTCATTCATGAAATGTGTACAATGAGCACTAAAAATTTGGATCGGGTAGCCATGCTTGCAAACTGTATTCTCAAATAGAAACTTGGTTGTGCTACAAGCTAAGTTATCTTAGAGGGCCTTAGCCTCTTTCCACTTTCTAGCATAATTTGTGGTAACAACCCGGTAACAATAATGTATTTGTTTTGCATGTATTGTGCCATGGTCTTGAAAGGACCCATGAATTCCAAGCTCCATCTCTAGAATGCTTCCCATGGTTGGTTTGGATGAAGAGGCATATGATCCTGTGGAAGTAACCATCTTGTTCTTTGACAAATATCACATTCCACACATCGAGCATGTGCACTTGCTTGAACAAGAGAAAATAGCAGTCTAAGGCACTTTCCCCCATTGGAAGGCCATATCTAGCATTCATTTCTCTATCCCTATACTCTTGTTTTTTGCATAGCTTAAGAAAAACAAACAATAATGTGAATCATTTGCAAAAGAAAGAGAGTACTTTGATTTCAATATTGTTATCCTTTGTCACTACAGTTTTCCAAGTTGTTTGGGGGTTTTGCGAGGGAACGTTGCCAGGGTCAATACCTAAGTTCGAGGGAACATTGCCAGGGTCAATACCTAAGTTAGTGGGATGGTTAGGGTCTAGTTTAGGCCTAAGGGTTGTTAAATATATCTAGTTCTAAATACGTTGGAGCTACCAACCACTCTGATTAGGGTCAGCCAATCGATCCAACCCAGACATGGCCTGGTCAAGTTTTCCAGGTTAGCAGTATGTCCGCCTACAAATAGGGTCTCTTGACTCTTGTATCCTACAACTCACAAGTGCAATCTATCATGTGTTTAGATTCCTTCAAGATGTATATTTCAGCCTTGGAGTTGATCTTCTAATTGTGGTTTTACTCAATAGTAAAGGCAAGCGTTCTTTTAGCACTTATGCCTTGCAGTACACTACAATTTGCTGCGTAGTACTTTCTTTCTTTCATGCTTTTTTCTCCCCTGTTTCACTACATACTGGCAAAAAAAACCTCTAGAGAGTATGCTTGGGCCATATGTTTCTTGTAACAATTTGATTATGAAGTGCTGCTTCCTATGGTTGACAATGAAGTGTTGCTTCCTATGCTTGTGCAAAAAATACTATGACAAGCTGATTCCATTCATTTTCATGTATGGATTTCAACATTAAGGCTCCTTTGACCATTGGGCTATGAAATATGAGGGTGAGAGTAGCCTCTACTTTCTTAAAATGTAACAGGACTTGTTGTAGCATGTAAAGGGGAATCTTTGCATAGATCGTGATAGAGCTTAGTTTTATGTGAATAAAAAACACTCACTCAAAGTGTTCAAGGAAGTTCAATTTGTTATTTGAGACTCCCAAAAGACAATTCTTTGTTGTTGTAATTCATTCTATTTGTTATACTTTTTATTTGGGAGAGACTAAAATGTAATGAATATTTAAATTTTCCTTTGCAACCCATTGTAGCATGAATTAGAAGTGCTAGCCTTCATTAAGGTTGTGTTTGTCTTGCATATTAGAGCTAAACTCATTATATAGAATTTTTATAGAAATGTATGCTCTTGTGTGCATGCATATATATTGATACAAAGTTCCACACCCACTATTGGGGGCATTGATGATGTTAGTAGGGATGCCATAGTAGCTAGTCCTTTCTATGTATGATGGAGTTGATGGTTTATTGTCTTGTGGATGAATTTCATGAGGTTATAAACTATGCGTTCTTATATGGTGAATTTGAACATGTTCTTGGAAATCTTGGATTGGTGATGTCTAAATTATCAGCTAATTTCATGGGCTATCTCGTATGATCAAGACGATGAGAGTGCTCTCAACAGAAGTGGAAAGGAAGAGGGTGAGAGAGAGAGAGAGGGAGAGCCAAAAGAGAACCACCCACATTTTGGTGGGTGTAGAACACCCTAATCTTCTATGTCATTCATATATATATGTGTTTGAGTATTGTACATAACTAGGGTTAAGGCAGAGTGGCCTTTAACCCCCACAACCTCCCACTTAAAGGCCAATGTGCCTTTAAGAGAGGATAGCTAGTGAGTACTATCCAATCAATGTCCATCAATACATAACAATACTCAAACCGCTGACTAGGTAGACTCTTCGTCAGCATATCTATAGGATTATCATCTGTATGAACCTTGACAATCTCTGTGCGCTTGTCCTCAAGTACCTCCTTGATGAAATGGTACCTAACCTTAATGTGTTTGGTCTTTGCATGAAAGACCGAATTTTGTGCTAGGTGAATAGCATTCATGGAATCACTATGCAATGTCGTTACACCTATAGGAATCCACAAATCTCCCACTATCTGATCAAGCCATATAGCCTCCTTGCAACCCTCTGTGGCTGTAACATACTCGGCCTCTGTGGTAGACAAAGCAATGCACTTCTGTGCGCGAGACATCCATGACACTGCACCACCTGCAAATGCCACCCACATAGCTATATGGATGAAGAATGAACTCCTGGGCTCAGCTTGACCACCCACAAGTGTCAGATAGGCTTCGATACCAGTTGAAAGTGCTCTCAACAGAAGTGGAATGGAAGAGGGAGAGAGAGAGAGAGGGAGAGCCAAAAGAGAACCACACACGTTTTGGTGGGTGCATAACACCCTAATCTTCTGTCATTCATATATATATGTATTTGAGTATTGTACATAATTGGGGTTAAGGCATAGTGGCCTTTAACTGCCAGAAACGATTAATTTTTTTGAGCAAAAAAATATTTTTTGTATTTTGTCTCAAAAGACAAGATATAACCATGTCATGTCCTATTTACAGTTGGTTCAACCAGTAAACAAAATAAGAAGCAAACAAATGCAGATCATACATCAATTATAGACTAAGGGTCTATTCGTTTAACTTTAAAATCCTTGATCAAAACCTTCCCATCTCTGTAGAAGCCCATTTGCCTTCTTTTCTAGCCGCCTTCACCCTTGATATTTTGAGCTTTTGGTCCTTAGCTCATTCTTTGTGAGTTCCTCTGCAATCCACACATGTAGACATTTCAACTTGTTGGATTTGTCTTAGAACTTCCATTTTTTCAGCCCTTGACTCAAAGATAAGAATTCCTGTGCTCCTTGAGCTATCTCAAAGTTGAGATCACCCAAATCAATGCTTGATAAAGCTTTGCTAAGTTTTTCACGGGTCTCATCCCAAGAATCCTTTGCTACATTCCAATTGTCTGGTAGTCCTCCAATCCTGAGCTTCTTTGAGTTGAGCAACCTTTCAGCTTGCTCCTTTACTACCTTCTGTAGTCGTGTAGAGTCTAAGGAGCTCTTTACTTCTCCTTTGATTTCTCCCTTGGAGATTCTCTTGGATCTCTCCTTTGAGCTTCTTATGCATCTCTTCAATTTGTCTAGATACTAGTTCATCATCTAAAAGTAGCTTCAACTCATTCACTTTCACTCTCTCCTCTAGATCTTGAATCTACCATCAATTGGTTAAATGATGAAAGATAATATCAACTTTCAAAAAGATGGATTCTTTGTTTTGAAGAACTTAATGATCCATACATTCCCTTGCAAAAGGAGCACAAATTGGTAGAATGTCTAAATTGACTTTAGCTATTCCTATTTAGGGAGCACTTGTTACTGTTGATTACCCAAGTCACAATGCATGTTTATGTCTTGCTTCATAAGAGAATTGTTCATCTCAATTTCTAAATTTTGTTCTGTAACATGATTCAAGGGCTTGCAATAAGACCTTTTTAAATAGATGTTTGTAAGTCTTGTTTACATTTACAACTATTGTTTACATTAGTCTAGGACTACATGTACTTCCTAGATCATTTTCTCCTAACTCAAAGGACCCTTGACCCTCCCTTGGCATTATTAGCTGGAAAAGAAATCAAGACCAGAGGCTAGAGGCTAAGCATGGCGACACTCGAGGGCCATAGAGGAAAGGAGATCGTGAGGGCGAAACATTATCATGGGAGGGGAAAAGGAATTAGAAGGGGAGGGAATGAAGAGGGAAACTATGACACAAGGGGAAAGGGAGAGGGGGAAGAGAAGCATGTACATGATAGGAGGAGGAATGTAAATATGGAGACATCAAGGGAAGAGGACCGTGCTTTATTTGAAAGAAAGGATGAGAGGGAAATATCAAAGTACTAGCTAGGTGGCTTTACAAGAATGAGCGTGTCTCATCAAGGAATAGCCCCCTCCTTTTATAGCCAAGAGAGGGGCTCTCTCCCAATAAATGCATCCTCCCACATGTATGATGCGTGTGGAAAAGTCTCCCATGTGGGCTAGGCGGTTATGCACTCTCAATTGTGTGCGACAACCCTTTGCCTCATTTTTCCACAAAAATCAAGTCCCATATCTCAAGTCTATGATACTCCCTTGGTCTCTCCCAATTTTATAATATGTTCAAACCTCTAGGAGGACAAGTGGAGGGTTGGCACAAGGAATCTTGCCACCTCATCCTACTTTCCCCATTATTTAACTTGCATCCTTGGACTATCTATACCTCCCCCACATGGGCCTATCCTATATGGAGGGAATAACCCAATATAATATCCATCTCCACCTATTTTATATTACTTTTCCCATGGACTTTGAGCCATATCTCACTAATGCAGCCTAGGTGGAGGGGTGGCACATGGAGGAGCCATGCCACCTTACATTTTATAATATTACTACCATGGATTATGTACAACACACGTTATGGGTCCTCTTACGTGGAAGGGTGGCACATGGTCATGCCCTGCCACCTCAACCTTGGGCCCTATGCACACCATATTTTATTATACTATTGCCACACATACAAACACACACTCATATTTATGCCTTTTTCCTTAGACAAATTTATCCATAACAGTTCCCCCCCCAGGCAGGGAATGCACAACATTTCCATGCCTGGGTCCATCACGCACAAAGAAGGGCTTGAGGTAACGCTTGTTGATCACCTTCTTGCCATATGGTTCATGTAGCTCCTGAACTTGTACAGACCCATTGCTACGTTCCTTGATGACTTTGTATGGACCGGTCCACAGTGGCAGAAACTTCTTATCCATTTGGTGGTCCAATCTGTTATCAAAGCATAGCACAACATCCCCCTCAGCAAAATGTCTTTCCCATCCTTTGCGAATCTTAGCATCCAAGCGGGCCTTTTGTCGATTCTTTTAGATCTCTGTTTGATGTAGGGCAAGGCGTCGGGTTTCATCTAGCTTCTCAAGTTGCACCAATCGAGCCTCTACATGTTCATCTTCCGTCATCCTCTGTTCTTGTGCCAATCTCAAAGCTGGAATCTCTATCTCTAGTGGTAAAACGGCCTCAGTACCATATACCAACTCAAAAGGAGTGTGACCTGTAGATGTTTTATGAGTGATATTGTAAGCCCATATGGCTTTTGTGACCTTCTGATCCCACTGGCTTCTGTTTCCTGTGGCCATCTTTCCCATGGTTTTACAAAAAAGGCCATTGGTTCGCTCTGTTTGACCCATGGATGCTGGATAATAGATGCTAGAAGTGTGATGATCAATACCCATGTGATCCATGAGTAACTCCACTGCCTCATTTAAGAATGGACTCCCATGGTCAGAGACAATTTCCATGGGTGTCCCAAACCTTGTGCAGATACGTTCGAATATGAAATTTGAAACTACCTTACCATTTGTAGCGGGGAGGGCGATAGCTTCAGCCCACTTAGTGACATACTGAGTGGCTACCAAAAGATACTTCTTTTTGTGGGCCGTCATGGGCAAGGGCTTGACAAAATCTATTCCCCACTTCTGAAACGGATGGATGGACATCACTGGGTGATGTTGCCCAGGATGCAAATCCTTCCTACCAAAGAATTGGCATGGTTCACAGGTTTTGCAATACAAAGTGACATCCTTGAACAAGGTCGGCCAATAGTATCCAGCATGTAAAATCTTCTTAGCTATATAGTCATTGGCATAGTGGCCTCCACAAAATCCATCATGATAATGCTTTAATACCTTAGGCACTTCATCTGCATCAATGGCCCGTCTTAGTACCCCATCCATGCCTTGACGGTACAACACCCCATGAAGGAGGGTGTAGCGCCTACTATCTCTGCGGATCTTCTTTCTCTCATAGCTAGTACTTTCTAGAGGAAAGGAGAAAGCAGTCAGAAACCTGTAGATACCACCATACCATGGATCCCCAACTTCTATGGCCGTTACAAGGGTTACATTGAGGCACTCCTCTAAATCAATCAAAGCATTCTTCAAGTTGGAACAACCCCCTTTTATAATTTTGAAAGAAAAATCATATTCTTGTAGAACTGCCAACCATTTGGCCAACCGGCCCATGGGATTTGGTGATTAAAGAACCTGCTTTGCAAGACCAGTGCTACTGAGTATAATGAAGGACTTTCCAGCCACATAATGCTTAAATTTCTTAATGTAGAACACCAAAGACAAGGCAAAAGTATCAGAGATTAGGGCCCCTGCAGACCGATGCTTTGCGCTCGGAGTTGTAGAAGCTTGTAGAAGCTGGGTTTATTGTTCCGGTTCACAATACTGAATGGGTTTCACCAGTGGTAGTCACCCCAAAGAAAAACAACAAGTGGCGGGTTTGCATCGACTATAAGAAACTCAATGCGGCCACCAAGAGGGATCATCATCCTCTTCCCTTTCAAGACCTCATTCTTGAGAAGGTAAGTGGTCATGAGATGTATACTTTCTGTGATGGTTACTCTGGGTTTTATCAAATCAGAATTGTCGAAGAAGATGTGCTTAAAACCATATTTGCCACCCCCTGGGGGACATTTGCATTCAAAGTAATGCCATTTGGCCTCACCAATGCCCCTGCTACCTTTCAAAGATTTATGTAGATGGTGTTTGCTCCTTATTTGGGGGATTTCTTGGAGGTGTTTTTAGATGATTTTTGTATATTCTCATCACGTAAGGAGCATGTCATGAAGGTTAGATTGGCCTTCCAAAGGGTCAATGATGCGAATGGCAGTCTCAACCCTAAGAAATGCACCATTGGAGCCACTCAAGGGAGGTTACTGGGACATATTGTCTCATCTGAGGGCGTTAAGCCTGACCCTGAGAAGGTAGAAGCTATCCTCAAGCTCTCCCCACCAACAACCAAACGTCAGGTACGCTCATTTGTCAATCTAGCAAGATACTATCGCCACTTCATTGATCAATATGTTGCTTTGACACGACCCATGACTATGCTATTAAAAGATGGGGTTGATTTCTCTTGGGATGAGGATTGTGATCATGGGTTTGCACAAATCAAGAATGCTCTAGCTTCAAAACCCATTCTATGCAATCCAGATTGATCAAAGACTTTCTATATCAATCCTAGGTTTGGTTCATGTATCCCGTTCTAGCACACTCTGGCAGGTATTCTTCTCCAGCAAGGGGAGGATCGGTTCATGTATCCCGTTCGATTTGCTTCTCGACAATTGCTCGACACTGAGCGATGCCATAGGCTTCGCATCAGGCTTTAGCTCTATCTTGTGCTCTATGGTAGTCACATGGCAAAGGTGGTGGTAGCTAGTTGCAAAGAGGTCAGGGAAATCTTTGAACATTTCTAGGAACTCGTCTTTCTCACTTAGAGTGAGGTCTAGGGAAAGCATAGATTCAAGCTATTGAGGACTAGCTATTATCTTTTCTGCAGATGGCGGGGTCGGAGACACCCCCATCATGTAAACTTCTTCCTCTGAGAATTCCTCCCCCCCGTCTGATTCTTCCATTGATTCCGACATCAAGGATGAGAGAGTATCACTGTCTTGCTCCTCTTCTTCTTCTGGTTCCATGGCACCGGGATCTTCTCCTTAGAAGCACCAAAAGACATGTGTCATGTCTTCCAATAGCTGACTGCATCACTCTTTCTCAACCATGGTCTCCAAAGTATGGCTGGGTAACTCCTGCCTGTATCTTCAATGTCCACTACATAGAAATTGACGGTGGTGGTCAACCCATTGACAGTGATGGGCAAATCCTCAATGACTCCCAGGGTGGCGAGTCGTCGACCATCTGCTACCTTGATTCGAGTGGAGGAATGCCTTGTACACTTCAAATTCAATTTCTTCATGATTCAGGGCACCATGATATTACATGCAACTCCCCCATCAACACACACATTTTTGACACGGCAATTATCTATGATGACATCGACTGTATGTGGGTGCCGATCAATTTCTTCAGAGATAGAGGATACCTCTCTTACCTTTCCCTTTTTCTTGTTCCTCCTTGTTGAGAGCCCTTGCTGTAGCTCACGTCTCAACTTAGGGCTTAATGCTATTAGTTGAGGGAGCGTGATGCTCAAAGAACGATGAGCAAGGTCCTGAACGACCGAATAGTCTTCTTGCCCTGAGCCGATGGGAAAATCCGAGGGTGACCACTTACTCCTGTGGAATCTTTTAGTCTTCTCGATTGGTGGGTCTGCTACCTCAACATCTGAGGGCTCTGAGAAGGACACCTTCTTCCTGGGGCGGCCCGGTGAGGGGGTCCAAGGTGGTACGACTTCTTTTCCCAAGGTCAAGGATCTCTACATCAGAATCCTCAGTGCCAGATTCACTTAGAAGGTTCACCCTTGGAATATTGGGGCATTCCGTGCGATAATGACCCTTCTGGTGGCACTCGTAGCATACAACATTAGCACGGTCTCTTGGAGGGTGGTTGGCTTGATTTCTGATGCCCACCATCTCAAGCCGAAGATCATTCAGGGCCTTGGCTAGGTCATTGACTCCAGGTTCTATTGCAAGGGGGGCCTCTTTAGCTGGAGGGGCTGAGGGAGTAGAAAGGAGGGGGGCTCGTGGGCGAGGCTAGGAAAATCTTCGAGGCGGAGGGTGAGAATATACACCTTGTTGAGGGTAAGCATCTAAGGGAGGACCATACATTTGAGGTGGAGGCGGTGGATACATCCCTGATGAGGGGTGGGGGTATGCCCCTGAGTTAGACCCCCCAGGTTGTTGTTGCAAGAATTGAGGGGGTTGCGGAGGGACAATCGTCTTCTTTGAAGCGGGGTCAGATTGAACTTTATCAAACTTTTGAGCAGTCTCATGTGCTAGCTCCATAGTTTCTGGATTCTCCCATTTAAGCTTGAGGCGAAATTCATCACTTGCTCCTACTACAAGGTAGCACATGCTGAGTCATTCCAGCTCGAAATTCGGCATTGTCCTCCTGTGTGGCAATTAAACGGTCCAGGAGCACGGCCGCTCGATCCACATATCGACGCACCATCTCACCTTCTGACTGCTTCAAGTTTGCCACCTATAGGTACACATTCTCCGGCTCCTCTTCTTTGCCGAAATACTCAATCATCGCTGCTGTCAACCTTGGCCAGCTTTGGCGAACGTCTTCGGCCTGCTTCTCATAGCACACTTGAGCCAAACCCTCTAGAAATGTGGGAAGAAGCAACAGCCATCTGTCTTCAGTAAGAAAGTTGAGAGAAACACAACGGTGCTTGAAGGCCACAAGATACTCATTTGGATTTTCTTCCACCCATCCACAAAACATGGGAATGTCAGCCATGCTTGGAAGATGGAAAAGAGAGAGATAAGAGGAGGCTTATCTATGGACAAACAATAGAAAGAGGAAGCTTGAACTGAAAATCGGGTGAAGATACATCCACAAAGCACACATAGGCAGGGTAGGGTGTGACTGGTGTATTGTGAAATACTACACGGGAAGAATCTTCAGCATAAAATAGTACATAGACAATCTTAAAAGGACCAACCCTCATGATATCACATCCATCTTTACAAGCGAGGATTCGAGACACGACGCTGTATGAGGTTGTTCATCAAGGCAAACAAGAATGCCATGACAAATGTCAACAGTTGGAGAGCTTGCACATCACCTTCAGCTTCTTCCAGTTCTTATAGTCGCCATGCTATTTCTTTAAGGGGTGTGCAGTCTGGCATCCTTCTTTTGAGCAATGTCGAGGACCTTTCTGATGATCTTCCGAAGTCGGTGAACTCGTATCAAGTATGCCCAACACTTAGTTTCATGATGACAACAACCTTTGCATTCCTTACAAATTATCACCCTCCTTTGTGGCTTGCGGCTTTGTTGGGGTGGTGCTTCCACTCGCGTCATGCGTGATTGAAGTACAAGCTTCACGTGCCACGAAATCAGCAACTAGATTTCGAGCTCGAGGGATATGCTGAATTTTTACCTCTTCAAATTGGTTGCAAAGTTCCAATGCTTGTTGATGTCGTAGAACCAAGCCTTTGCTCCGCACCTTCCACCTTCCACTAACTTGTTCACACACTAGTTGAGAATCTCCTTGCACTTCAAGTTGCTTGACATAATGTCCTTGTGCCTTTTGTAGCCCAAAAATGAGTGCCGAGTACTTAGCTTGATTGCAAGTACTTGCAGGTGCAGACTTGTTATAACAATACTCCTCACCACCCAGCAAAGTGACCTTCACACCCACGCCAGCAGCCTTGGTCGAAGGTTTGTAAGCTCCATCAAATTGAAGGATCTAAGATGTCATCACACCAAGACTAAAATTCATACATCCCAAGTTTCTTGGTAGTCCAGGATAGGTAGAAGGAGAGGGTGGGGAGAATTCAACACTTGAGCCAAACGTTCAACACCAAATAAACTTGTAATCCTTTGTTGATAGTTTATCTTCAGACAAAAAAGAATTACAACTTGAAGCTTGAAATGAGGCACAAAAGGTTGATTAAGTACAAATGGATTCCTTGGTCGAAACATTACCAACCATAGCCAAGGCCTAGAAACCTTTGTAGTGAGATTGAGAATAAACCATTCAGGACGAGCTTATCCATAGGAATTAACAAGCAGATGCGCCAAATCTCCCCCCAAACTTGGGGAGCATCCCACCCCTCGATGAAGAACACCGTTTTAATTACCTCTGAAGTAGCAAGTAGTTCGATCACTGCTCAATGAGTAGAATTAAAATCAAAGTTCTCCTAGCATATCAGTAGTTCTTCACCATGAATCATCCACGGTGTATCATTCCACCCGTCATCTCCTTGAACAATGCACTGGACAATCAGCCGTTGAAGGTCGACATGAAGATCAAGGAAGAGATCTCGTGCATTGGTAGCCGTAAGGCACGGAGGACCAGGCACCAAATCCTTAAACACATCGAGAAGTGACATAAATATCCACCTCCTCGTGTGGCGTGCATCCATGAAGTGGACTTGGAGAAGTTTTGAATCGGCGATCTAGCAGGAGATGTGAATAGAGCACATGAAATGAAGTACTTTTGCTTTTTACAACAAGAGTAAACTCCCCACGGTTAGAGAGTTACAGTTCCCGAGATTTCAATATATAAACAAAAATCATTACATTTTCATCACTTCCAACTTGTTGGCCCAATGATAAGTCTCCCTTTTGTGAAGGGGGAGGTCTTGGGTTCAAATCCTACTCTTTAATAAAAAGAGAGGAGAGGAGAGGAGAAGGAGAAGAGAAAGAGAAAGAGAGAGGGGGGGCGCGAGATCTACTGTTATAGTTTTGCAGAAACTCAGAAAAACTGTCTGCGACCAAAAGACGTAGCAGCCCATAAAACTGTCGCGCAGGTGTCTGCGACCAGAAGACGTAGCAGCCCATAAAACTGTCGTGCAGGTGAACACAGTAGATGCGTGAAGTGAGAAAACTGTTCGCGACCAGAAGACGTGGGAGCCCATAAAACTATTGTGCGGGTGAACACAGTAGACGCGCGAATCGAATGCGCACGCAGGAACTCTGAAGGAGCAAAGATGATGCAGTTCTGCAGATGCGACCGGTACGAGTAGAAGATTCGTCGGCTAGAATACACGTAGGAACCGTGAGTAGAAAGCAGGCAGACTGAAAGTGCAAAAGTAGGGAGGTTTTGCAGCGTAGAGATAGGGAGGCACACAGTTTAGAGGCGCAAAAGAAGAGAACTGTGCACGAAAGAGGCCGCAGTGCCGCACCCAGTCGTAGGAGTAACAGATTTCATACCACTAGCTGTGGAGATTTTGATCCCAGCAGCCACACCATTTCTATTAGTCGAAAAAGAAATTAGGACCAGAGGCTAGAGGCTAAGCATGGCGACACTCGAGGGCCATAGAGGAAAGGAGATCGTGAGGGCGAAACATTATCATGGGAGGGGAAAAGGAATTAGAAGGGGAGGGAATGAAGAGGGAGACTATGACACAAGGGGAAAGGGAGAGGGGGAAGAGAAGCATGTACATGATAGGAGGAGGAATGTAAAGATGGAGACATCAAGGGAAGAGGACCATGCTTTATTTGAAAGAAAGGATGAGAGGGAAATATCAAAGTACTAGCTAGGTGGCTTTACAAGAATGAGCATGTCTCATCAAGGAATAGCCCCCTCCTTTTATAGCCAAGAGAGGGGCTCTCTCCCAAAAAATGCATCTTCCCACATGTATGGTGTGTGTGGAAAAGTCTCCCATGTGGGCTAGGCAGTTATGCACTCTCAATTGTGTGCGACAACCCTTTGCCTCATTTTTCCACAAAAATCAAGCCCCATATCTCAAGTCTATGATACTCCCTTGGTCTCTCCCAATTTTATAATATGTTCAAACCTCTAGGAGGACAAGTGGAGGGTTGGCACAAGGAATCTTGCCACCTCATCCTACTTTCCCCATTATTTAACTTGCATCCTTGGACTATCTATACCTCCCCCACATGGGCCTATCCTATATGGAGGGAATAACCCAATGTAATATCCATCTCCACCTATTTTATATTACTTTTCCCATGGACTTTGAGCCATATCTCACTAATGCAGCCTAGGTGGAGGGGTGGCACATGGAGGAGCCATGCCATGCCACCTTACATTTTATAATATTACTACCATGGATTATGTACAACACACGTTATGGGTCCTCTTATGTGGAAGGGTGGCACATGGCCATGCCCTGCCACCTCAACCCTGGGCCCTATGCACACCATATTTTATTATACTATTGCCACACATACAAACACACACTCATATTTATGCCTTTTTCCTTAGACAAATTTATCCATAACAGCATTAATAGTACATGCTTGTATATTCTAGTCCAAAGTGAGTTGGATCAAAATTTGATGCTTTGACAATCAACACCTTGAACTATAATTTTTTATCCTTTTGAAAAATGCAACCATGTCAATTATTTCAAGCCCTACAATCCCAACAATGTTAAGGATTTCATGGGTTAAAATAATCGGCATGGTTGTAAATACCAAATGTAGCTTCATGGCCACATTCCTACATCGCGAGAACTATAATTTTCCTCATGGGTTAGTCTCCATGCGCTAGCTATTAAGATTTTAGGCCTAGCATCTAGGCTCTCCAGTTCCTCTTTTCTCGCCTTTTCTTTGTAGTTGCCCCTATTGGCTTCTTATTTTGGGGCTTTCACCTTTCTTATAGCTCTTCATACAAGGGGTACTCCTTGATCCTCCCCTAGAATTGAGTACTTTGTCTTTGCACATTTCCCTATCCACAAGGGTATGGGAGTGCTTTTTCTACTAGGCATTCATGGACTTTAGTCTAGTAAATAAAATGTTAATCAAGATTGTAATATCTTGCTTACACATTGGACGACAAATGATTGAACAAATGGGATTGATGGTGCATGCGACCTTTGCAATATGAGGACACTTTTAATTATGTTTCATCAACTATGTAATTGTATGGTAGATGAAAAATATTGAAATGCCAAAAGACATTAAAGACTATTTAGTAATTTGCAAAGGAATTCTCAGTTCCCTCTAACTCAAATGGACCTTTGGGCCTCCCTTGGCATTAATAGCACATGCTTGTGCATCAGCCTAATAGTGAGTTCGATAAAAAGTTTCCACTTCAGCACTCAACACCTTGAACGATAAAATTTTGCCCGATTATGGAAATTGGCTTCATTATGAGGATTCCATGGGGTGTATTATAAACACAATTTGAGTTCTAATTTATGAATAATTGTGGAAGTATTTCCAAAATGCATATGTTCACATATCCACATTCACATGCTTAATTTTACAATTACCATGTAAAATGTATGTGCACATACTTTCAACAAGGATGTATGAATGTTCAGATATCATGATTTGTATGAGAAATAGTGGAAATTAAGAAAATCATGTGAAATGGGATACACGCTAGATGACATTGCATATACCAAGTTGGATCCATGGTCTTGGAGGCTGGCATCATTCAACATACTACATTGTGCATCCCAAATTGAAAGCATAAGCATAAGATAGCTAGTTGCCTATGAGTTAGCTATGAAGACGATAGACAAAAATAAGACCATGAATTGTGCATCACTCTCTATGGACAATCGTTGGAGCTATGGATATCTTTTTAATGATAAATTTCATGGATGTTCATCAACCTTGCAATTATTTGCTCCATGCTTTCAACTCCCTTCACCTTGTGCAAGCACACTTTTAGATTAAAAAGCATGGTTTCTTCAATGAGTAGCAACAGAGTGCCTAGTAGCACTAACACAAATTAAAAGGTTTTCATAATTTTGGATACAACTTTCAAATGACCTACAACTTTTAAAAACGTTTTCCCCAATTTGGAGACCACTTTACAAATGACAATGCTTGTGTATGCATTATTTGATGCCAATTCTCCAAATCTGTAGCTTCCAAGGCTTGCCACTAGAGTATGAGACAAAGTTCTCAGAGTGTTTTCTTTAGTTGGCTTTGTAATTATCTTTTCTTTCCATTTCAATATTGTTTCACCCCTTCTAGATGTTTCTTTTCCTCATATAACCTTGTTGAGAGTTCACGCTCAACATCATGTGATCATGTGTGCATAGCACCATCACGTGATCATATGTGCATAGCACTAACCTTATAGAGTGCTATAAAGGAAAGGGTTAGATCCCCTAACCCTAACCCTAAAAGGGTTTGTATATATTCTATTTTTTCAACTAAATCTAGTGTACAGTTAGTCTACAGTTAGTCATTTGTGGTGTGCTCTCTAGCTGTGCCCTCTCTCCTCATCTCCACTCTTCTCCTCTCCCCTCTTCATATTTTGTCATGGTATCAGAGCTTCCTTGTCTTCCGCTGAGACATTGAGATTCTTGAGAGTGTGAGAGAGATTGTGAGACTAAGAGTTCTCTTGAGTGATTGTGAGATCCTTCCCTTCACTTCCGTTGAGAGAAATTTCTGTTCATGTGAAAATTTCCGTCCATGAGAGATTTCCATTATCTCCTTCCATTTGATTCATTGTTTGTGAGAGAGTACATTTGAGTGGTTCTTCATAGTGTGAGAGATTTCTGAGAGTGGTTTCCACCTATGAGAGCGAACGAGAGAGATTTATTTCCTTGAGAGCTTCAAGAGAGACATTTCTAAGCTTTGTAAGGTACTCTGATTGTGAGAGAGACAGGGAGAGATCTTCCATTTGTTGAGAGCTTCCAAAGCTCGGGATCTAGTCCCTCCTCTATCCAAGAAAAGTAATAGAGTCCCTTTATGCTCTCAGCCTCGACAAGGATGTCCGTTAATCTCATGGCTCCTTAGCCTCAGCTCATCGAACAACAGCACCTTGAGGAAGCCAACCAGCTGCAACTACAAGGCAGCTCCTCCTACGACCCTCAATGCAAGCAGTGGCTCCTTCTACAGCCAGTCGACTCCTTCAGCGAACGATAGTCACCTCTCAAAATCGGACGTAGACCATCATAGGGCCTCCCAAAACTACGACGACGCTGACAACAAGCCTCTTCACCGGCTCCAATGCTACTTGCAGCTTCTCCATCGACTCCAAAGCAACAAAGGCGGCTTAGCTCCCTCGACAACAAGGTCTCCTGAGCCGGCCGTCACCAACAAGCCATTAGACGCTGTGGATCCTGGGCGACCCCTATAGTAGCTACAACTACTTCATCGACACGCAGCGTCTCCAGTCGACCAAACAGCTCGCGGCGGATGCTCTACGCCCCGTGTGGCAAACACGCCCGTCACCACCCCGTGTGGCTGCAGCGACCTCCATCGACAGCGATAAGCCATGCGCCTCTCTTTAGTAGACGAACTGCGTGCAATTGCTCCAGCAAGCTTCTGACATCCCCGTCTCCATGTAGTATCAACGTCCCTAGTATCTCAGAGGCTTCCAGTGCATCTCCTGCTCAGCCGCCACAACGACCAGCCTCACCGACAAGGCTCACGGGTAGCACAAGTGAGCCGACGCTCACGGGCACCTCTACGACCTACTTCAAGGTTGCAAGGCTGAGGACCCGACAGCTCTCAGCCACCAACCAACTCCACTGGTAGCCCATCCAAGAAATCGACCTCTACAACGACGGAATTCTCAGACGACGTATAGTCTTCGCGACGGAATCAGAATCTTCGACGAAATCTTCGTCGATTCCGGTGCACCATTGGTCGACACGTGGCAGATAGGATAGAACCACGGTCCGGTGAAGATCACCTTGGGTTAACTGGTTGACCCACAGTTGGACATGTGGCACCTTATCTCCAAGTGCCACGTAATCTTATCTGACACGTGGCAGTCGACTACCACATCAGCAACCCACATCAGCATTGCCACGTAGACAGACACATCATCATTACCATGTCATCAGCCTATCCACACTGCCACATCAGTAATCCACGTCATCAGCCACATCACCTACCATGTCATCAGTGACATGTCATCAGCCACGTCACCTGTGCCACGTCAGCATTGCCACATCACCTTGTTGACATCATCTGTGCCACCTCAGCAGTCCGACCCTCTGCAGGCACAGTCCCTTGCCAGGCACACTGTGCGCACACTGCATGTGCACACTCCTGCCACCTCAGCACAGAGCTTCACTGGCACACCTCTTGCTAAGCACAGTGCCACATTATCACTGCATGTGACTCACAGTGACACATCATCATTGAGCACCATTTGCACTCCTTTTGCCCCTCCACCTAGATCAAGTCATATCTCTTGATCCAGGAAGAATTTGAGGGTGCTCCAAAAAGAAAAGTCGCTCGTTTTTTTGTGCTCTACGCGCTCGTCACATCATGCGCACATTTCGGCGCAAGTTACACTCACATTTGAGCCTCGCCGACAAAACCACTTCTTTCACACATGCCACCATTGTAAAGCCTATTCGGCTATCTCACGGCATCATGCACATCATTTCAGCCTTGTAAAGCCTCTTGGCTATTCCCGGCATCATTGCCACAAGCCTTGTAACACAGATCAGATTTTATATACTGCAGTTCTATCTTCACCGACGGTATAGAGATTTCACTTGGCATCTTCAGTGTATTTGCAGTTGATTCATACAGAGTTTTCTAGGACACTTTTGAGTACATTGTTTGCACCATGTTGACTAGCAACCTCAATCTGGAGGCATCTGCTAAGTTAGACAACTCCAATTACGGTACATGGAAATACCGAATGGAGACCATTCTTGTGCTTCAGGACAAATGGGAGTATGTCGATGGATCTACACCTAGACCATTGGCCGATCCAGCCACCAGTAGCTCTACTCCATCTGTTGTCACAGCACCAGCAACAGAATCTACAACAGGATCTACATCTACACCATCAGTTTCTGCACCAGTAGTAGATCCTGCCATTGCCCGAGCTCAAGCAGAATGGGATAAGAAAGACAAGTATGCCTATCACCTGATCAAGCAGAATGTGCAAGATGTCATGCTAGGACAACTCAACACAGTCAAGACATCAAAAGAAGCATGGGATATGTTCGCAGCTCTCTACGAGTCCAAGAACACATCCAGGATTCTCACCCTGAGAAACCAGATCAACCAGAGTTTCCGCAACAGCAGTGAAACCGGTCATGCTTATGTACTCCGCATCAAAGACTACAACAATCAACTTGCAGCAGCAGGAGAGACTATGAATCCCGCAGAAATGGTTCAAGTAATCCTGAATGGACTAGGAGAAGGATATGAGAATCTAGTCCAGAGTATTGCCATCCAACGGCAAATTCCAACACTGGAAGAACTTCAGTCAGTTCTACTTGGTGAAGAACTCAGGACTCAGGCCATTCAAGCACATAAAGGTCATTCTAATGATCAGGTATTCACAGCTTCAGATAGAAGCAGAGGCAAAGGCAGAAATAGTGGTAGATCATATCAGAAAAGTGGTCATCATCAACAAAATCAAAGTCAGAATCAGCATCAGCATCAGCATCATCCTCAGCAACATCAAAATCAGCAAAGAGGAAATCATTCCAATCGAGGAAGATTCCAAGGACGAGGGAATGCATCCACCAATGTGTCAAACATCCAGTGCAACTACTGTCACAAGTTTGGACACTATGAAAGAGATTGCCGCAAGAAGCAGTATGACCAAGGCGGTCAATCCAGCAGTAATCGAGGGAATTCCCGAGGAAGAGGAAATCATCGTGGTGGACATTCTAGTCACAGTCATTTTGCAAATGAACATGGAAATATCTTTCTTGCAAGTGAGGAATTGCATCAGACTGATACAATGCACCTACACACTGATTTCAATCCCAAAGAGGATTTTAGCTATCAAGTCGACCAAGTGGAACAGGATCCTTGGCACATCGACAGCGGTGCATCATCTCATATGACAAATCATCAGGAATGGTTCACAGAAATGAAGCCATTAGAAGGACAAAAGAATGTCATCTACACAGCAGACAATACACCGAATCCGGTTCAAGGGATAGGTGTTATCCCTATGAACAATTTCACTGGTACAAAAGGATTAGTCAAAGATGTGCTCTATGTTCCGAAGCTCAGCAAGAACCTTTTGTCAGTAGGTCAAATGACGGAACACAACTACAAAGTCATCTTCGACGGTGATGAATGCACTATCAGAGACAAATCCAAAAGAGGTCAGCTAGTAGCAAAAGGTGTCAAGGAAGGACGCTTATACAGGATGCTAGCTACAGTACCAGATAAGCATGCCATGTCAGCTCAAATGCAACAGATGCCACTATCTGCAAAATGGCACAAGAGATATGGTCATGTCAACTTCAAGTACTTGTTAGATCTCAGGAATCAAAATATGGCAATTGGGATTCCGAAGCTACAGTTTCTTGGAAAAGTTTGTGAAGCATGCTGCTTCGGCAAACAAAAGCGAACCAACTTTGTCAAAAGTACCTCTCGTGCACGAGGTATTCTTGATTTGATTCATACAGATGTATGGGGTTATGCCCAGACCCGCAGCATCAATGGTTCACTTTATTACTTGACCTTCATCGACGACTACAGCAGATATTGTTGGGTCTACTTTCTGAAAGAGAAATCTGAAGTGTTTGCCAGATTTCAAGAATTCAAAGCCATGGTAGAAAACCAGACAGGCAGAAAGATCGAGGTCATGAGATCAGACAGAGGAGGTGAATACATGTCTTCAGCATTCATGAACTTTTGCAAAAATCACGGCATACGAAGACAGTTCACATGTGTAGATACTCCTTAGCAGAATGCAAGAGCTGAAAGGAAGAATGCGACTTTAGCAGACAGTACTAGAGCAATGCTTAGTGAAAAGCATCTTCCGAATCAGTATTGGGCAGAAGCAATAGCTACAGCTAACTATTTGCTTAATCGGCTTCCTACCGAACCGATACAAGGTATGACTCCTTATGAAGCATTCACTGGACACAAGCCACGCATTGGGCATCTCCGCATATTTGGTTGCATAGCATATGCCCACATACATGATGATCATCGTAGGAAATTGGATGCGAAGTCACGCAAATCCATCATGGTTGGCTACAGTGAAGAGAGCAAAGCATACAAATTGTATGATCCCATCAACCGCAAAGTCATTATCTCCAGAGATGTAATCTTTGATGAGGAATCAGAATGGAAAACCTCACCTACACAGGAGATAGAAGCATCGACTTCACAGTCATCTACAGAACAGGTTGATGAAGAAGAGCAAGAATTGCCAGCAACACCCCAAGCAGCGCCACAGCAGCTCAGACGGTCTACTAGGGAAAGTAGACCACCAGCCAGATTGACATATGCTCAGAAAGGCAAAGCAATTCAGGTGGAAACCACCAACTATGCTCTTATGACTACCATCATGGCTACAGAAGAGCCAGTGTACTTCGAAGACGCAGTCGATAAGCCAGAATGGCAAACTGCTATGAATGAAGAAATGGATGCTTTGTATAAAAATAACACTTGGGAATTATGCGACCTTCCACCAGGAAAGAAGGCCATAGCCAACAAATGGGTATACAAAGTGAAGTACAATCCAGATGGCAGTATTCAGAGATACAAAGCCAGATTAGTTGCAAAAGGATTTGCACAACAATATGGCCAAGATTATGATGAGACTTATGCTCCAGTAGCAAAGATGGATTCCATACGGTTCTTGATATCACTAGCGACACTCAGTAAATGGAATGTGTATCAGCTCGATGTCAAGAATGCATTTCTCAATGGTTATCTAGACGAAGAAGTCCACATGCAACAACCAGCCGGTTATGTTGAACCAGGAAAGGAGAACAAGGTTTGCCATCTCAAGAAAAGTCTCTATGGCTTAAAACAAGCACCCAGAAGTTGGTACAGCAGAATTGACAAGTATTTTGCTGATCTGGGATACATGAAGTCCAATGCAGATCATACTCTCTACTACAAAGTTCAAGGGGAAGACATTACTATTGCACTTTTGTACGTAGATGATCTGATTGTGACAGGAAGCAAGGATAGCTTCATCAGAAAATTAAAACAAGACTTATTTGCAGAGTTCGACATGAAAGATCTTGGACTTATGCACTATTGTCTTGGAATTGAGTTCTGGAGAGATTCAGATAGCACATTCATGAGTCAGCTCAAATATGTTGATAGCCTCCTGAAGAAGTTTCATATGGCAGATTGCAAGATTGCAGCCACTCCCATGGAACAGAGTTTGAAACTTACTAAAGATTCAGAAAAGCCTACAGTCAATGACAGATACTACAGGCAACTCATTGGATCTCTTATATATCTGACAATCACACGGCCAGATATTTGTTATGCAGTAAGCTCACTAGCACAGTTTATGGCAAATCCAAAACAGTCTCACTGGAATGCAGCCAAAAGAGTCTTGAGATACATCATAGGTACAAGACAGTTTGGGATAGAATACAGAGGAAGTCATCCACGGTTGCATGGATACTGTGACAGTGACTATGCCGGAGATCATGAGACCAGGAGATCGACACAGGGATATGCATTTTTCCTTGGTCAAGGTGCTATATCATGGTTGTCAAACAAACAGCCAACTGTTTCTTTGTCTTCGACTGAAGTAGAATATAGAGCACTCACTACAGGTGCATGTGAGGCTATATGGCTCAGAAGACTATTGTCAGAAACATATTACTTTGATGAGTCAAAGCCAACAACAATATACTGTGATAATCAATCGGCTCAAGCATTGGCAAAAAATCCAGTATATCACTCGAGGACAAAGCACATTGATGTCAGAGAGCACTTCATCAGAGAAAGAGTGTTACTTGGTGACATCACACTGCAGCATTGTGATAGCAAAGAAAATGTTGCAGACATCTTTACCAAACCACTCGGTAAAGAGCTATTCGAGAAACACCGACTAGCTCTTGGTTTGATGCAGAGGAAGGACATTCCCATTAAAGGGGGGTGATGGAATGTAATGCTCAGTCCTTCTTCGATTCCCCAGAATCATCATCTTGAGGGAAGGCCTACTTCATGATGTTGATCTTGAGGGAAGGTGTTGAGAGTTCACGCTCAACATCATGTGATCATGTGTGCATAGCACCATCACGTGATCATATGTGCATAGCACTAACCTTATAGAGTGCTATAAAGGAAAGGGTTAGATACCCTAACCCTAACCCTAAAAGGGTTTGTATATATTCTATTTTTTCAACTAAATCTAGTGTATAGTTAGTCATTTGTGGTGTGCTCTTTAGCTGTGCCCTCTCTCCTCATCTCCACTCTTCTCCTCTCCCCTCTTCATATTTTGTCAAACCTCTCTACCACCTTGATCAGGATTTCGAGTACCTCTCCATTATCTTGACCAATCTTTTCAATATTCAACGTTGCAAATTCTATTTGCTTCTTCTACACCCCATGGTAATTGATACGGCAATTGGTTGGTTGGATTATCTAAAGAATTGACATCATAAGTACAAGATTGAAATGTAGACAATGACAAACCTAGCAAATGGTAATGCAAGAGTACTAGAATGACAATATCTGCCAAAGTAAAGGTGTGGATAGAAGCAATAAAAGCATGACAAAAGCAATACCCATTAAAAAAAAGCGCAAAAGGACACAAAGTTCTTAGAGTGTTTTCCTTGGTTGGCTTTTTAATTCTATTTTGTTTCCATTTCAATATTGTTTCACACTTTATATGTCTTTATTTTCCTCCTACAACCTCTCTACTACCTTGATCAAGATTTCTAGTACCTCTCCACTACCTTGACCAATCTTTTCAATATTCAACCTTCAAATTCTATTTGCTTCTTCTACACCCCATGGTAATCTATATGGAAATTAGTTGGTTTGATTATCTAAAGGATTGAAATCATAAATACAAGATTGAAATGTAGACAATGACAAACTTAGCAAATGGTAATGCAAGACACTAGAATGACAATATTTGCCAAAGAAAAGGTGTGGATAGTAGCAATAAAAGCAAAATAAGAGAAAAAAGAGCCCATAAAAAGCAAGCCCAAAAGGAGACACTCCAAAATTGCATAATTTCATTTCAATCTTGAGGCTTAGAGGGGGGCTAGATGCATGTGCAATTATCCAGCTGCTAAGGGTGAAAAGTTTTGGATCCTTAATGGGAACCCAAAAAAAGATTGAGATATCACACTTTTCTAATATTTCATGGTCGTAGAGCACTCAAAAAGCACCTAATATCATCATACATCACCGATTTCTTGTACTTCCTATTGAAGCACAAAATGTGTAACAAAGGGCACCCTAAAAAGCTTCATGGCGTGGATTGACACTTTTCCCATCTTTTAACATGTATATGGCCCTTATTTCGAGGTTGTTAATGAAAAAATCAATGTAATGGAAGATTCATTACAATAACATTACACATGTATTTTAGAACATAATATTGGAAGGAAGGAGAGAGAGAGTGAGAGAGAGAGAGGGAGAGAGAGAGAGAGAGAGATGCAGATGCACACACCAATTGCCTAATCAACTATGCAATACTTCAGTTAAACGAAAGGTGTCTTATACCTAGAGTGTGGATAGGTATAGGTCCCTAAGTTAATGTAAGTTTGTCCACTTAGGACACTAGCACATGTAGTGCAATTCATATGCTCTAACAATTCCTTCTTAATTCACACTAGATAATCTCCATAAAACATTTTGAAGCCTTTTTGGAATGAAAATTTTTGAAAAAGAAACCAGAGTATGTAATGGAGCATAGAGACTATGGAATCGTTGTATATACATAATCAACCATCACTTTCCCCTCTTAAGTTGAAGCTCGTTCTAGCAGATATGAAGCTATTGTCAAAATTAATTGAATTTGCTAAGGAAAAGTGGTTTTGTGAAGATGTTTAGTACCTCTTCTTGTGTTTAATACCTCTTCTTATGTCAAAACATGAACTAGTCTTTTCTTCGCTGAAGACTTTCTCGCTTAAGACTTTCTCACTAATATAATGATAGTGCAGCTCAATGTGCTTTGTTTTGGCATGAAACATTGGACTCTTTGCCAATTATATTGCACATATTATCTAAATCCAGTGTTTTTCGATCTTTAAAATAATTTCATTCTTGAAAAGAAGTCTTCTAAACCATACTTCTTTAAGTGCAACTTTTGTATATCCTCTATATTCTTGTTATAATTATTTCTTGCTTTGTCTATTCATCCAAGACTAAATCGATAGTCATTTTTGTCTATCATCAAAATTACCATATTGAATATTTTATAAAGTTGGTGGGAACATGACTCTCTAAACATATGGAGTAGAGGTCATATGATGGCACAAAGTGGTTGGAGGAGAATGATCAAAATATAATGTAGATTCCTCATCAATCATAGCATCTTTGGAGATAGTTAAATTCTAATCATGGCCTCTTTGTTATAGCTTATGGATTTGGTAGGTTTTATATCAAGTTTGTTCCTAAAGTCATTTTGAATGTGAGCATATGCAATTGAACAAGTGATCTCAGATGATTAGGTAAAAGTTTGACACTCGTAAAGATTCACCTGATGTAATATCTCACCATGTTTAGTAAGGGATTTTGTTCATCACATAGAAAATTGTTGCACATGTTACTCCCTAAGAAGATCTTGTGGCTTTCTTTTTATTTAGGATGCAACTATTATATCATTCTAGAATGACTAATGTGATTTTTGACACGTTCCCATTATACTGATACAACTGATCATACAAGCGACCAGCTTACTATTAATAAAATAACTCACTCATTCAATGACCAAACCCACCCCTAGACTGTGATCTTTAAAAAGAACATGTTGTGTATGACAGGTATCCCTAAGAACGCAAGAATGAGCCCAAAATGAGCTTGTAAATTCAATAATCATGAACTCAAGCACAAGCCCCAGCAGCCACGCTATGGGATACAACTTAAGCTCCCCCTTAGAGCACCTAGCTTAGTTCTGTAGGTTGCAAGAACATGCTCTAGGCATTTTCGTACAACACTGAAAAATCAATACATGTGATGGTGTGTCACCGAACCTTAGCTAGTTCTCGAGGCACTCTCCACTCACACACATATACTCACACAAATTCGTTTATTTGCTAATGTACCTTCCGTATCTGGCATGTGTGGATACAGACAAGCTACAAAATGGGCCCCATATTGCCCAACACGAGTGAACGCTTGCAACAAAGACATAATGAACAATTCAGTAGAACTCAACCTAACCATTTCAACTTTTGTAGGTCACAACGATCCGATGAAGGTCTCACATTTCGTTATGTCACATTTCTTGGAAGTCGACACCGAAGAGAAAAGACAAGCATATCCTAGCCATTATCTCAAGTTAAAGAAGAAAATTGGCACCTCCTATTTGTAGCTACTGTACAAATTCACAACTTTTGAGCCGCTGAAATATAACTTTAGCTTATATCAAGGCAAGGCACATCTTGCACACGATGCACTGAGTAGTAAGGTAATGCTACCAGATGCTTCTGTTGTCAGGTTCCTCTGGAATGACAATAATATCTCCTGCACAAACAAGTGTGGACTTAGTTGCTGTGAGTTTTAGCATTGTATGCATGTACTCTAGCTGAACACTTCTTCTACTTTTTTAAAACCGTTTATTATATTTTGTACCACTTGTGCGAACATGCACACATAGACCTCAGACATGCCCAACGAGCATTCAAGGCAGTTGGCATTAAATTTCTACTGAGGCCTACCCTCTCCCACACAATTGAACTTAGACATACTTGTACACACACACACATGAAATAAAATGCATCTAAGGTGCTTCACACACTCTAAAGCAACAGAGAGGATGTTTGCTACTTTTTTTTTCAATTTAAGCATAATCTTCTACATTTCCCATCTGTGTATTCGTGTACCAGTCGCAGGATGTTTACTGCCTGTTCTGCTTCTTCCAGGATTTTACTGCTTGTTCTGCACCAAGAATGATCTTGTGCCTTTTCTGACCAATGGATGATTCTTTATAGTCTACCTTTTCTTTACTAATTAGGCGGGTGACCTGGTAATTTCCAGTGTGAAGAGCATTAACACAGTGTGCCTACCAACCAAAAATGAAAAGTTTTCTTTAGAGCAAGAAATCTCCAGCATGGACTACAATGATGATTACCAGCATATATAAGATTTCGATCTGCAATCCCATTTGCCTTCTGCATACTTTGGATAGAAACGTGATACTTTCGTGAAAGAGACCACAGAGTGTTTCCCTGACATCAGTAAATAGCTTATTTCACATTCTGCTGTAGAAAAACCAACCTTACAGAAAGAAAACTTGTCCTGTATATCACTCATAGAATGAACATGCACAATTAGCAACCAAAGAAGAAACGGAAGCTCATCTTCAACTTAAGAAATTTGGCATACCCTTTCGATTAAATGAGTACGAGGTATCCATAAAACTTGTCCAGTAGCAATATTCACTGGATTAAGAATAGTGTTGGCCTGGGATCACAAAACAAACACAATAATCATTATGGGAAATCTTGTCATCCACAGCACGGAAAGCAATATTGTGCAATACCAGTTACTCGACTGTTTTTGCTTTGCAAGCACACCTTTTTGTTACATTATTAGCATGATACCATCGTCAATACTTTGCACATTACGGTGCCGGAGGACCACCAGAGAGATTGAATGTTTATGCTTCTCATCAAACGGCACCACAATATAGCTATACATAGATACTTTATACATTTACCGTAAACATAGATATGAAGGAAATGAAATGAAAGTCCAAGTTTAAGATAGATGCCAAAGCTGCCAGAAGTACTCTGCAGATTTTTAAGACTAAGGCTGTTCTAGGAGAAGCATCATCTATCATTGTGGCACTTTGATTTACCGTAAATCTCATATTTTGGTCATCACTTTTTCTCCTTGCATGAACATGCCCTGCCTGGGCAGAAAGATGGTTAACCTGGAGATAGTAGAAGCAAGTAAAAGGCACTATCAATGTGGGCATCCAGGAGTTTCCAATAACTTACATTTCCATCTTGCAACAGATCTCTTTAAAGTGGACATGAAGATGTCCCTTCATGTCAGTGATGCAGATCAGATGGCATGATCCAAAGTGCTCAATCTTTTTTCCCCAGCTATCATAGTGTTGCACGACATCTCTTGAAGATGCTCTTAAATGCAGTATTGAGTACGCATGATACTCTGAATTTGAAATGTATTCTCTTCAAAACTAAAAACAGTGACTTCTTCAACTCATTCTCTGCTCAATCAAGAAAATATTCTAGCCTTTTGAAGGGATACGAACAGCAGCCTGCTGAAGTTCAATGAAATAAGTAAGCATGGGAAAAGAGAGGCCATTGAATTTTTATTTATTTATGTCTTTTAATAAGTAAAATTGTTATCAAAGTCCTTCAGCCATGGTGTCACAAAGTCTACTTTAGCTCATAAGTTGTAACACCTGATTATTAGCTCAATCAGGCATGCCAATTTTAAAAAATATGGACAACGTTTTGGCAATTTCTCCAATGCCCAAGGATGGAGACTGATCTATTCATCCCCAAATAGAAGAGAGAATAACTTCTAGAACTGTGGTGATCCATTGCCTGGTTAGGAACTCTTACCAGATCTTAGCAAAGACCAAATTCCAGTAGCTGCAACTCTGGCCCTTGTATGGGATGCAAACCATGACACGCAGATTGTTTTCTCCAAGACTAACACATCTTGAACATGAACTTTATGTTTTGGGAGTCAACCATGTGGACTGGTACAAACCCCTGACGTCATCCTTTTCACCTTTGAGAAGCATGCAACAAAATGATGTATTGCCCAAAACAATGCAGGATAAAAGAGTTTTCCTTGCCTAAATCAGCTCATGCAGTCGAGAAGAGAGCTCAATGATAAGGCCATTTTGGTGGCCACAGAAGTAAAAGTAAAGCTTCAGACTAATAAGATTTTTGTCAATAGAGATGTGGTTTTTGCAGAGAACTCAGATCAGTCCACGATTGAATTTAATAGACAACTCACACAGGTTCTCAGGATGTGTTTGAAGGGTTTCTTCCACTGGCTACTGAGGAGAGTTCAGAGCAGCGAGTAGCATGCACATGTTGATGCACAGTACCTTTGGATGCTCCCATTTCATCCATGATCAGCCTATCACACATGATGATGTGGAGGAGACTGTCAAAGAAAAAGAGAGCTGCTTCACAGGACACCAGACTTTCAGCCCGCCCCTCTCTCCAGTAGGACAAGGGCTGGTTCAACAGGGGCAGGAGGAGCAAACTATGCTGATGAGTGAATTCTTTCTAAATGAGATCCACTACCTTGGTCATATCATCTCCAAGAAGGAGGTTCGGATGGAACCAACCAGAACTCAGTTCAATACATGAAGTACATGGTTTCTTGGGACTTTGCTCCTATTATAGGGGGCTCATCAGACATTTTGCTGATATAGCAGCTCATTGCATGAAATTCACAGTCTTAAAGTGGGGAGAGCGGCAAAGGACAACTTTCAACACTCTCAAAGAAAAGTTAACAGATCCTCAAACCTTTTGATGTGGATTGTGATGCATGCGGAGAGTGTGTGAGAGCTGCTCTCCAGCAGGATGGTCGTCTGCTTTTGGGGAAAGCCCAAGATATTGGAGAAAGCTCAAAAATCGCCTATTGTAGGCAAGAAAAGCAGGTCCAACTTTTGGAAAGCGCATGCTTTCTAGTTGGCTGGCCTAGTCTATAATTAAGGGCCTCTAGACTCCCAATTGTATTGAAAATTGTACTCAACCTCATGCTCCCTCTGCGAGCCAGTTGTACAAAGTTATTCTATTGCAATAAAGTCCTTCAGGGGGATCCAGCCCTTATGCCTAGGCCCTAGTGCTGTGTGTTTCTCTCTCTTTCCTTGCTCTTCCACCCCTTCCTCAATCGCAATTTCAGTTCCAGCAATTCCTTGAAGTTTCCTAAGCTGTCCCTAATCTCCAATCCCCAGGCGTGGCAAATATTGAAGAGCCAGTTGCTTCTTGGTGCTGCGAATTGTTCCTGGTTGCTGCCATTTGGTTTTCAGCCACCTAATCTTGGAGTTTTGAAGTGCGAATTAACTAGAGGGGGCTGTGGTTTGCTTATTAGAAGTTGTGTTCAAGGTTTGGTTAAGGTTTCAGAAATGACTCAATCCTCATAGGACCATAGACATCATTTGTGAACGTGCTGCAATTTCTTTGCAGCCCAGACGACATCATCCTTACAGAATGAAAACCGATGCAACTTTCCGAGAATACAACCCTCACATACGTGCTGAGGAGGAGTTTCCAAAGGAGACAAGGCATCCACCATCTGAAATTTTTGCAAAAGCATAAGATTACCAAAGTTTACATGCACAAACCTAGCAGGCCATAACTCTGCAACCTGCATGGCGGAGGTGGATGTAGAAACTGGAAATGCAGTTTGTGCTTTCTCATATGCATCAAGCTGAAAAAGACCATGATAGAGTGTGCTTGATAAAACCAATGCATACTCATTCTCTCTGTTACAAACCGTGCACCTGTCATCTTCAAAAATGATCTAAAATCCCCTTCTAGTGAATGAGGACAATGAGAGTAAATTCTTCTTTATCTCAAGGACATACAAAGCATCATGGATGTGGAGATTAGAGCCATCAACAATTGCAAGTAAAACTTCACCAATCCCTCTAACAGATAAGAAGAGTTGTTGGCACTAAGATACCTTCTTGCCAACAAGAGCACATGAAATCATGTCAAATAAGTCCTTCCTAGATGTGATCTCTCTAGATGCACCACTATCAAAACACCATGTATCCAAAGTTTCATTAACATTGAATGAGCGTAAATTCCAAGAGGCATCATAATTGCGTGTGAAGAAGGCCCGATCATGCTCTACAAAATTTGTTGAGGCATCATCCTTTTTCGCATTTGTCACCGGTGTAACAGCTATACCAAACTCTTTCTTCTTCTCACTTGTAATCCTCTTTGGGCACTCACTGATGTGATGATTTGGCCTTTTGCAATACGGGCATTTCCCCTTTTTCTTGGGCTTATCTACCTCCTCCTTGTCCTTTCCGGAAGTATGACTAGCATTATATTTGGGCTGATATTTTCCTTTGCCCTTATCTTAGCAAAATCTTGCTCTCCGCCACGTGTATTCATTGACACATTCTTTCTAGTCTACTCTTCTTGCAAAAAAAGTCCCACCAACTCTTGAAAGGTGAGATAGTTGCAGTTTCATCTCATAGAGAAGTTCAGCAATCTATGAAAAGAAAGACATGAATCTGGTAAGGAGTTTAGTATAGCAGAGACAATCTTGAATGACTTCACCAATATTTAGAAGTTAAAATGGCTTCATCAATATGCGGATCTTGAATGGCTTCATCAATATTCAGAAGTTGCCCCTCAACCAAGTCCTAAATCCT
Organism: Dipteris shenzhenensis; assembly: GCF_047967505.1. Lineage (NCBI taxonomy): Eukaryota > Viridiplantae > Streptophyta > Polypodiopsida > Gleicheniales > Dipteridaceae > Dipteris > Dipteris shenzhenensis. The sequence continues at coordinate 2,055,462 of NC_141603.1, read as the reverse complement.
CTGACATGATGTTCCCTTCCACACGCGTATGCTATGGAAACCCAATCTTTGCAAACGTATGAAATGGCATTTCAAAAGTGACCAAGGGGAAAAAAAGTTAATGTTGAATGCGCTCGTTTTTGACAATTTTGACTTTGCTTTTCTTGTGCCCTGCTTGCACGTTGTTTGTGAAGCCTTTAGTGCGCTCTTCGTGGAGCCTTTTTGCCTAGGCTTTAGAGTTTTCAGCTTTGATGCTTGAAAGTTGAAAGTTGGAACTTGGAGTTCTAATCCTCATGATGCTTCAATCCTTGATCACTGATGTATCTGGTGACTAGTGTTTTTTGTGGATCTAGATTCTATAAGATAGATTTTTGGAATGCCTCAAACTTTGGATGAGTGCCATGGGGCGCGGAAAGACACGTGTATTGATGAACCTATAAGAAAATTGGGCAATGGGTTTTGGAAGGCAGCGGACTACAAAATAATCTCCATCCTTAACTAAGCACCTGCAACAAGGCGCTTACATTAGGCAGGTCATGAATAGATTATTAACTTCTGCAAATTTATCTTCATCTTCCCTGCTAGGCCACACCTTCTATTATTGCTCTGTTGATGAAGAGGCCCATATAAATGACAAGGTATGGCAACCTGTCAAACCTGTATGCTCAACTGTCATGAGCTGAAGGTCGTCTACTGTGTGCATGGCTAAACATCCATCAACATGGGATGTAGCATCTATCATAGGCTCGTCGAGATTGAGCTGATAGTATAAAGGCCTAGAAGCCTGAAATACAATTGTGCAAACATAAGATGTCCCTGAGACATATGAGGTGCTGAACGCTGATGTAGGGACTGATTTGTAGTCCAACCACTAATCTGCATCATGTAAGGACTGTATATGACATAGGACCTAGGTATACAAACAAAAAATGATGAGCTCCCTCTAGCGTTACAATGTTAGAAACCCTATGCATCTCCTTCTCCTTTATCTTTTTCTATCAATCTCATTCTCTCATTGTCAAGCCACAAAGAGTCTATTTTCCTCTCTCAAAAAGTCAAGACAAATAGACACTTTTCTCACATAAAGCTCACAATGTGAGAATTTGGAGTTCTAGAAAGAATCAAGAAATGAAATAACAAACTTGGAGCTATAACAAACTTTAAGAAATGCATAAGATCTTTGCGACCCTTACCAAAGGATCTCTTTCGCTATGGAATTGCAATGAAGAGGGTCCTTGATACTTGTCTGGTACTGTTCTTGATTGTAATGATTACATATTTGGCTTGATTGACAAAAAAACAGTTCTAAGGAAAAAGAGTAGAAAAGGTTGCCAATATGGCAAATGCTACTAAAACAAGAAGCGTTGTCCTAATATCAGCTTGGAATGAAATCTGCAAAGCAATATCTGCATGTTCACCAACTATATATGAAGATGGACTAAGAACATTCTTGAACTCAACGCACACAAGAAAAATGATCAAATTTCTACCTCATGTATTCATGCAGAAGAACCAAACCATCAGCTGTGTACATATATCAAGAACTAGCTAATATGACATCCAAAGCAACTTCCTGATCCCCAACAAAGCAAATCCTTGAATTTATTCCACTCCTTCTTGCAAGCCACAGTTGACCTTTTCCTTTTTTTTTAAAGGCTCTGTTCTTAACTTAAACACCAAAAGCCTATTATAAAGGAGGGATTGCTATGCAAAGTTCCTCGCATGCTCATCAGGATAATAAGTTAAGATACTTTGCGTTGCATGAAGACGGCAATTTTAAAATACAATAAATGAAGGAAAACTCCATTGCCGTGACCAATCTAGTGTCAAATGCATATACTAGAACCTGAAGCAAACTTGTATTCCACATACACTACATTGAACGTTGGTTGTAGCTTGCCTCTACTCTACATCCCAAAACACACATCAAACCCTCCAGAAAAAGAGAGAAAGGAAACAAAGATGCACCTCCATCAAAACCTCTGGATATGTTGAATATTTAGCAGCAACCTCGAATAAATCTTCATCAGGTAGCACTTTATGGTAGAAATTCCCTCTAACCACTGCTCCAAATAAGAGCAATTGCTTAATACAAGTTTGATATTGCAAGCCATCTAGACCTAATCATTGTCAAGAAAAAGCATCCCAAAAAACATCAAACTAGATTGATTTGTGAGAATTAAACTTGGCATGTAGCATTCTTTTCTCCACATACTAAAACCCTATCCATCAGCATGCAGGCTGTCACTCAAGGCAAGTACCTCAACCCCTCTCATTGCACTATTCCAGCTTAAACGAACGTATGAAATGTAGCAAAAACATCAAGTGTGTATAGTAAATGACGTCAAAAGCATGGTAAACTGTGCCTTTTCATCCTGAAATCTGTAACTAAACAACATAGTGCAATTTCAATCTCACGATAGTCACTCATAAGATTGAAAACCATAAACTTCATCACGCATAGCAGGGACTAGCTACTATGACATCCCCACTGACGTCATCAGCGCCCAACAGTGGGTGTAGACCATAGTATAAAAATATGCTCTCACACATACAAATCCACACACCCACATATAAAAATATGCTCTCACACATACAAATCCACACACCCACACATACTTGAGCATCCATTTATACAAAGTCTTCGTACTAAGTTTCTGTCGGCACTACGGAGGTGAAGGGCAGACTCAGCCATGACGAAGGCTAGCACTAAGTGAGAAGGCTAATAAAAAAGTAGTCCAAAATCTCTTCATTCAAGCTACAACTGCTTGTGAAGTTTAAACGATTTCATTTTAGTCTCTCCCAAACGAGCATTGTCAGCCGAGCTGTGTTTGAGGAGACACTGCTAGAGACTGTTGATGATGATCAGGAATTCAAAGCCCTTCCCCCTCCCCCACCTAAAGTTGTCATTGAGAAGGTCCCCCAGGAGGCCCTAGAAGCCAAAGACAAGGAGGAGGAGCAACCAGCTCTAGTACGCACTTCAGAGGATCCTTAGCCAGCGAGGAAACTCCCAAAGTGGTATCTCAGGACTTTACAGGAGTCCCGAGTGACAGATATACTTGAGAGCAGTTCTGGCCTTCGGAGGTCCCAACGGCATGCTTCAGCTTCATCTGCTCACTATGCGTTGGTGACTCAAGTCACAGAACCCAGGTCCTTTGAAGAGGCCAAGGGCATCCCAGAGTGCCAGGCAGCCATGCAGCTAGAGATGGACGCCCTCCAGAAGAACCACACATGGGACTTGGTGGATCGACCTCGCAAGAGGAAGGTCATCGAAACCAAGTGGGTCTACAAGCAGAAGTTCAAGTCCGACGGGAGCTTGGACAAATACAAAGCTAGATTGGCGGTGAAGGGATATGCTCAGTCAGAGGGTCTTGACTTTGATGAGACCTTTGTCCCAACTGCTCAGATGACATCAATCCGGATAGTCATAGCTTTGGCTACACATCACAGTTGGTCCATCTTTCAGATGGATGTCAAATCTGCGTTCCTTAATGGGACCCTGGAGGAGGAGGTTTATGTTGAGCAACCCCCAAGGTTTCATGTTCCAGGGTCCACATCACAGGTCTGCAGATTGAGGAAGGCACTATACAAGCTGAAACAGGCCCCCAGAGCATGGTACCAATGGATAGATGAGTTAATTGACAAGATTGGGCTTGAGAGGAGTCCTTCTGATCCCAACTTCTACTTCTTCATTGAGGGAGGGATGTATGTGGATGATCTCGTGCTCACAGGGAATCACAAGGACAGAATAGCCCAACTCAAGAAGTTGCTTATGACAGAGTTTGAGATGTCAGACTTGGGGCTGCTCCACTACTTCCTTGGTATTGAGGTACGGCAAAGCAGTGATAGTATTTTCATTTGTTAGGAGAAATATTGTCATGAGCTGCTTAGGAGGTTCCAGATGGAGGACTGCAAGCCTGCAGTTACACCGATGGAGGTTGGGCTGAAATTCAGCATCCATGATTCATCAACATTGCTGGATGTTACCGGTGGTTGGTAGGGAGTCTTCTGTACCTTACCAACACTTGGCCCGACATCGAAGGGCGAGTAATCCGTGTCTGTACATCAACGTGCTAGGGTGGACACCAGCTCAATGCCAATCTTCCGTGCCCACTTCCTCATGAAGGAGACTTCCACCCCGAACAACTCCGCTCCTTCTGAAGTGGCCAGTAGTATGCCTGATCAATCTTTGCCTCAAGCAGCAATCTGATAACTCCTACTGCCAAACCACACATCGGCTTCTCTCGCATGAAGCACAACTGAAAGTTTCTCTCAGCACCATGGGCGTGCCAAAGGTCCAATCCCTGTGGCCCCATCCACTCATCCATCATGCGTGAAATCTAATCTCCCAGCATAGCAGCAAACACCACTGGGGACCACTTCTCCAACCCTGTGGAGGCAAACTAGAATCTCCAAACTGAGTGTGTCTGGAGGTCCACTACACTGATCGAACCCCCTTTCCAAGGCTGCAAGATCACAAGCGTAACCTCCAAGGGTAAAGGGTAAGAGTCTGGAATCTCTAGATAATTCCAAGGTCCCAATCTCAAGAAGTCCCGCGGTAAGGGACGCCCAGGCTGGAATTGAAGTTGCTGACCGAGAGGACGAGCCCCTGCCCTCTGGCTCCCCCCCCCAATGGAGAGAGGGGATGAGATGCTACGATGAGGAAGTCTAAGGGGACACTATCTTACCCTTGCCTGCTGGCAGAGGGGTCGAGGTAGGGGAGGGGAGGAAGGCTGAAGAACCTGTTAAGGAGGTGGAGAGGAGGGCGGAGGCGGAGGGATGGGGGGAGGGAGGCGGAGGAAGGGAGAAGGGTGGTGAGGTCAGGGGGGGGGGGAGGGGAAGGGGGGAATCCAAGAGGAAGGGGGGGGGGAGTAGAAAGGGAGAGGGATCTGAGGGGCGAGAGGGGAGTAGGAGCGACCACAAGCCCCTCTTGCTGATTAGGCTCGCCAGGGCTCTGAATCCGCTCCTCCTCAACCGCTGCCAGGCTAATGTCCACAGCTTCCGCCATCGCAGCATCAAGAGCTTCTAGGGATCACTATTGATACGAGGGTGAATGCGGACGTTGGACCTCCATCACGCGAGGATCACCTAGCTGAGCAGTGGCCCCTGTCGCTGAGGCGGGTGGGTCTCCACATATGGACTCCTGCTGTTGCTACTTCTCCTCAGGTGCTTCTCGAAAAACTCTGTCTCTCTCTCTCTCTCTCTCTCTCTCTCCGTCTAGCCCTCTGTCTGCGGCGCTTTCGAGCCTGTTTGCTTGGTTTCTTTTTCTTTTTAACCTGGGTCCAGTCCCCTTCTGAAGGGGCCACCAAGGGGGTTTGAGACTCCTGTTGCTCCTATCGGGGGGGGGGGCCTGGGCTCTTGCCTACTGACTCTACCTGCTCTGCAGGGGAGGGGGGCAGGGGCAGGAGCTCGGCCTTGACTGCGGTGGCAATCTCTGGCTAGGTGACCGATTTGTCTATAACGAAGACATTGGCCTGGTAACCCAGATATCTCCACTCGTTGGGGAAGTGTACCCCCTTCTAGGGTCTCTAGGAGGATCAACTCGAGGAGGGACTCTAGGCTCTCAACCACTAGTCTAATCCTGGGGACCCCGTCATCTGCTACCATTAATGTGGCCGAATCTAGCAGAGACTCCAGTATAGTGCCAAATGCTTGACCAATGGAGGGGAGAATGACTGTACTCCTTTGGGAGCCTTGGGAAGTGGAGCGTAACCAAAAAACGGGGAACATGGTGTGTCGTGTCCATGTCCTCCACCATGGTACCAAGGGAAGAGGTACACCAAATGCAGGCTAAGGAGGATGGGGCTCTGCTCCACAAGAGTCGAGGCAGTATCGGGGGAGCTCAGCTAGATGAGAAAGACACCTCTTCCATAGATGGTGACCTCTTGATTGTGGTCACCCTGTAGTGCCAAGCTCGCCTTGATCCACTCTCGCACCTGTCGCCTTGTGGGTGTCAGGCCCACAATTCTGCCCACGATCGCCTTGTCCTGGAGGGACTGAACTGCTTGCTGTACCTGTTGCTTGTTCGCTGAAGAAAGGAGGACCTTAACGGCTGAGGGATTTGACGGTGCTGCCTTTCTCCAAACAAGAAAACCCCCGCTTCTAAGAAGGAAAAGGAAAAAAGCCGGAAGCCACCTGGAAGGTGGCCAAAGAAGGAGGCGAAGAGGGGAGGCAGAGAAATGCCGGGGGGGGGGGGTGGTGGGAGAAAGGAGGGAGAAGGCAAGGAGGGAGGCAAAGATGAGGCAGGGAATGGCGGGGAGGAGGAGGCGGAGATGGCAGGGAGGAGGATGCTGAGGAGGCGGAGAGGGGGCGCGGGAAGGAGGTGGAGAAGGCAGAGCAAGAGGCGAGGGGCAGCGGGAGGAGGCGGCATGGGCAACGGGAGGGGCAGCGGGGGAGGCGGAGAGGGGATACAGGAGGGGCAGCGGAAAGGGGAGGAGAGGAGGGGGAGTGGAGGAGGCAGAGAGGGGAGGCGGGAGGAGAGGGGGAGAGGGGGCGGAGAAGGTAGAGGAGGAGGCGGGAGAAGGAGACGGCGGAGGAGACAGGGAAGAAGGGGAGGCAATGGCGGAGGAGGAGACAGGGGATGGTTGCGGGAAGGAGGAGATGGCAGGAAGGGCCGCGGCAGCAGCAGCAGCCAGGCACTTGGAGCAGCAACCTCCTCATTCTAATTGCTTTAAAGTTTATATGGTGATTTATCTACTTATTTTTATATGCAAATTGCAATAGAATTGAAGAGGATATAGTGGAGTTCCGCAATGACATGGGTCGTGTGTCTCGTGCAATTGCTAGGGTCTTGGCTCTTACTTAGTGGGAGGAATTTGGGATTCTAAATCCCTCATTGTAGACCCTAGCTATTTGCATCCTCTCACAAGATTGCACATTAAGTCCAACTGAGAGGATATGGAGTATATGTGCAGACATAAACGCCAGGAAGAGAAACAAGTTCGTTCTCAAGTCAGTAGATTGTAAGTTATAACTTATTTTTTTCAAAATAGCTTCAGCCTTCAATTGACTTCTCTGTCCTTTATAAATTATATTAGATTGAGCGTGCAGCAGCTGAACACATTGGTGTATGTAAATGCCAGCATACATCTGCTTGAGACATACAGGTTTGCAGATGGTACTGGTAGCCTTGAGCCTTGAGTAAAGTCCGAAGCAAGTTCGTCCCGACAAGATAACACTGAAACCTGTCAATATGTCTATCATCTAGCAAAGTCGAGAGAACAACGATGTCTACGACTTCCTCCGACAGGATACACTTCGATTCCACCGTCAAACACGCTCAAAGGCTGAGTACTCGTGCACCACGAGTACTAGTTGCAGCTACTACAGAGGATATAGAGACACCTGCCATGACCTCGTGATAATCACAGGCTCCTCCTCAGATTCGCAGTTATTAGCGTCAAGCATGAGCCTCATGGGGAGGATCACATGTATATGTTCCGGCATCCTCATCCCGAGGACGTCGAGGCAGAGATGAGGCACAGCAAGAGGAGGAAGCATTGGCAGAACTCAAATCAATTGTGAGCCACAGATTGTTCGAGGGTGATACTTCCTCTTCCTCTCCAGAGGATGCGGATTATCTTCAGAGTACAGTGAGGATTCAGTAAATCTTGGAAAGGAGCTAGGGCCCTAGGCTTCCCTAGCTCTAGAGAGTAGATAGCAGAGAGTAGGCTGTTACCTGTATAGCTAGCTTGTAGCATACTGTCTGTAGGCCTTCGAGGCTTGGACCATGGTTTCATGGATGATGGATTATGTATACAGTTATCAGTTTATCATCCGACATTATGACATCAGACATGTTACATGTATTACATTTTGTTATCTTTTGTATCGATTGACGATGATTGACACTTGAGTCTCGAGCAATGAAATAATAAATCTGATCCATGTGGCATGGACCATGGTCCATCTTTCACAATGCTTCTTCAAAGTTTAAACTTTAAATGGGTTAAATTTGGAGGCTGTACTTACTACTTATGTAGGCTGTAGGGTAGTGACTTGTCACCTGTAGGTTGTAGGCTTGTGATTTGTCACCTGTAGGTTGTAGGCTCCTGGCTGTTAGCATGTTGTCTCTTGAATTTTCAGAGTGCCCACTGTCTATGTGTGTATCTGAGGTATGTGTGCACTATATTTATGTAATATATGTATATATTTTATATAAAATACATATTTATAAGCGTTTCTAGGCGTTTCGAAACGCCTATAAAATTCTAAAAAAGTTTCTTGCAACACTCGGTGGTACACAAATGTGACACATGCCATCAGATGGTGGACCTCATGCCACACATACATAAAATTGCACAGATGGTGCACACATGCCGTCATCGCGTAAGTAATGCACACAATGCTACACACTCATACAGCCGTAGTCGTATATCCAACCATGTAGGAGCACACATGCATCACTACGAACAACAAGCACACATGCATGAGCCACGCGACAAAAATGCTAGATCTCGCTCTAAAGGATTAAATTACTGGGATAAATCCAATTCTCGTAACATCCCTCTTGCTTGAAATCGCAATTGTCATTAATTGTGCAGGACACTGCAACACTTGCAGTAGAGGATATTGTGCTTTCACATACTCACTTGTTGCATGAGTGCTTTGGACATTTGAATTATGGAAGCCTGGTTCACATATATCGTTGTTAATCTCCAAAGATGCATGCGCTGCCCAAACACGTTTGTGAGGGATACCTACTTGGGAAATGGCATCGGTTTTAGCCATGGTAGATGGTAGACAGACCCTCACCCTCCCTCTTCATGGGTCATCTATAGCATCTTCAACTTTATGGTGGATACCCCCTCGCACACCTTCCTTGGGACGTGGGAGTGGACTGATGCAACAACTCCTTACAAGACACTACACAGCCAAGAATGCCAAGCAAGGCCAAATCTAGAGATTACGGAGTATACACCCATGCGTAGAACACATTCCGAGTCCTTTGGTGTCACTTTGCTCCTACACACCCAGTCTTGGAGAGACTTTGGAGCTCCCATCCAAAAGAGGTAAATTTCCATGTTCTTTTGGCTCTTCCAACATGGTGGATTCCACTTCAACACCTGGAGACACACCTTTGGAGTAGATCCTATATATTCGAGATGCCTTTCAGCCCCTCTATATCACTTGAGGATCTGTGGCCTAGCTTACACAGTAGGGCTCAGCGGCCTATTACGAGGGAGCATCTCCCAAACCTACCTTCCTCATTGCTACGGGATGCCCAGCTTATCAGTATAGATACAGTGCCACCCTCCTTGCACCGACATCATATCCTCCCCCTAGCCTCTGCTTGAGAGATCATTGGCAGTCTCACCACACGGTTTTGGAGGTGGGACTTAGACCTTTGCCTCCCAATCATTTCTTGTGCTAGCCACTTGGAGCAGGTACATGGATATTCACAAACAGACTAGGACCATAAGTGGCTTTCATGAGAGAGCGGCTTTCTCTAGATTCGGCTACGCCAGCCTCAATTCACGTCCACTTGTTCTATTTCAGGGTTTTCACAAGATTTATCCTGACTTCATGTATTTTGGTCATACTTAATAGAGTCCATTTTCCTTTTTCCCCCCCAATTTAGTTTTTTTTTTATAAACACAGATTCCTGCCCAGCATTACTGAATGCCATGCAAAGTCCTCAATTCCATAGAGCAATGCTGTAATCTTATTACATAGAGTCTGTTGTTGCAGAAAAATGTATAGCTAAGTGGGTTGGATAGAGACCTCTATCAATAGCGCCTGCTCCATCAAGTCTCATAGGGACACAAGTGAGCCAGTGTATTCTAGAAGAAAATGAAATGAACAAAATGAGACCCCATTTCATCCCTTGGCAATTGACCATTCTTGAAGGAGTTAAAACAAAATTGTGCCTTTGCTCTAACAACAACTACAAGGCCTTATCTAATGGAATGTACAAAACCATGTAGAATAATTCTTTCAAAGATAATACCACCAATCAATAGGGGAGCTTTAGCTAAAGTCTTAATGTTCTACCACAAAGTCCTCACAATGCATGCTTAGCAATTACAGACTTTAAGCGGGTTAAAAAGGTCAGCAATTGTCGCTTGAGCAACGGGCATACCTGTCAACTTAGCATAGGAGTTTTTAAAAATACATCTCGTTTTGTCTCAGACCCTGTAAATACAATCGTAGCATTCTTGAAGCTGCAATTGCAATCCTTCTCCAGCAAATGGATAATGTTCCCAAGGCCTCCAGTAATCGGAGGCCCAATATTATCAGAAATTTAAGCACAAAAATTTGCCAAAAATATACAAAAGTAATTCTATTAATCAAAACTGTCTATCAATGGACAGTTTTGGTAAAGATTCCAACACAACAACATGGCTAGCAAAAAGAACAGTGTGAGAACAATGTGTCATTGCAGAAGCGGAAAGCTTTAAACTCAGAATCGGAAGGTGTGAAATATATATGGGTCACCAAACAATGTCCCCCACCCCCATGCAAAAAAACAAGCATACAAACTAAACCTACAATATAAGTTAACTCCCCAAATCATGTGCTTATACTACACCGTCAAGATAGGTTTTAATAAGGAAACAAAATTTTATCAAACGCATCTTTTAAGCCAGCCACAGGAGTAAACAACATTCATTTAAGGATAAAGAGAGACAAAATACACCTTTCTTCTCTTTGCCTGTTGGTAGAAACCTCTCATGAGCTTTTCTCCACCTCACATAACGCCAAGGCCGAGGCCTGCATTACCACAGGCGCCAACATAACTTTCATATATCTCATTGTGAAAAAGCATCCTTAAGACACCAATACCTGTAATGTGATACTGGCAAACGGGTTATATAGGCAGCAATGCTTATTTGTCACAGCAAGAAGAATGGCTTGGTTGTTAATTGTGAACATGGTACCAAATTGAAAGAACCTGCAGTCAACAAAAGGCAGCTGGAAGCTAGTAGCATGTTAACTCAGTAAGATTCTTTAAGCACCACATCTCTTTGTGATGTCGAACAACCAAACATTGACTCATCATACATGGCATAGACATGGCTTTGTGAACAGTTATACACCCTGGCATTGCCGATCTCTGTTTAAGTATAACTGCAACAGCTATGACTAACAATAACTGACTTCAAGTCCACAAGCTACAAGGTCAAGGATGCTCAAGACCAGAAGCCACATTGAGGACTTGTAGTAAAAACAGTCTAGACAAAGAAATTAATTACTCCATCGATTTGCCAGTGGTGGGGCTCTCACTAGTTGATCTCATTCAATTATTCCCGATGCAGATGCTCAAACTTAAACTTGGCTGTACATATACCAAGATAATATGTATCTAGATGAATCCAGGAACATACCCAAACTCATCCTCTTAGAACACAACATCGTGCAGTTTCAATCTCATGATAGTCACTCATAAGGTTTGTTATGCTCTAGCCGAGATAGCATGACCTCGGAAAGATCGGTGGGCATTTTCTCTTAGATGACCGACTTTTGTAATATTTAATGTGCGTAAATAAAATGGTCAAGGGAAGTAACTGCCAAGGTCCTAGGTGAGGGTGTATTGGCATCGACTAGGTGGTTCTGAGTGCTAAGGCCTAGGTGCACCTAAATGTGTAATAATGCCAAGGGGCAAATGTTTTAATTGTGCCCCAAGAGAGGGGTAAATGGTGTACCAAGTTAAAGGTCTAGAATGATGACATGTGGCAGAGGGAACCATCTAGGGAGTTGTGGGCTTGTGGATAGGCATGAAGGATTAAAAAAAGTTACGTATCTTCGGTTCATGCAATCCATGAAGAGGCTGGGAGGAAAAACATGATGCCTACGCCTGTGAATCTCGTCCGTGAATCGACAAAAAGGCTGAGAGATTAGTTAGTGTGTTTAACAATTGGTATCAAAGCGACAGGAAGAAAACAGAAAAAAAGGGGCGATGCGTTTGTCTGCAAGTTACTGGGAACCCGACGCTCCTGCTACAGAATCAGCCCGTGATTGACAAAATACAGAGAGCTTCAGGCTACACGAGGGGACTCATACGAGTCACGTATCAAGAAGCAAATAGCTGGCTGTGAAACTCCTCGACGGCTGGGACGGACTGGTGTTTAACGAGTCTGCAGGTGAACTCGAGCGTGCGTACCTGCAAACGGCTAGGGAAGAGATCGACTTTTACGACTGATCTGTAGCCGATTGGAATGAAATCCCAAACATCAAAAGACACGGCGTGTCCAGATTTTGGGAAGGGGGAACAGAGACCAGGCCGATTCATTTCGGAACACCCGCTTGAAAATATTTGTACAGAATGTAATTCGATGGAACAGTGAGAACAGAAAAGAGATCGTGTCATTTGGAAAACTTGTTTCGAAAGAGCATGCCTTTAGTCTGGACAACGCGCAATCCTTTTGTCAGCTTTGCAAAAACACAAATATAATCCACTTCCAACCTGCGAGTGCGAAAGCCTTAGGATTCTCAGATTCTATAGTACCTGAATTGCTATACGCTGGACTCTTCCCTGCTATAACAGGGACACACTTTGTTTGATCGACGAAAAAAAACAAACAAACCAGATAGACAAGAGAGGGAACGTATCATTTGGTAGCGTATCATTCTGAAACAGAGAGCAGGATTCCCATAAGCCAGACGGAAGACAAGTGACGGGAGGAGTCGTCAGCGCAGCAACATCTACATTGAGGAGCAGACGACTGCTTCGAAGGAAAGCGGGATATCTGCGCTACGTGCAGATTCCAGGGGGCATTTTATTTCTTCTATACAAATTCTCAATTTTCGATTTGCAGTCTATTGTTCCTGTACATCAGAGTTTGTAGTCGATTTATTCCTGTACAGCAAAGGGGAATTTGAAGTGAAAAAAAAAAAAAACTATTTTCCCTTTTGAAACAATGGAGGCAGAGGGACAAGATTCCAGGGTGAATCCTGGTGAATCTAGAGCGCGATCTACGCAAGAAATGTCCCATCACACAACACCTACTCTGGTGGGTAGGATTTCTGTATTAGAAGATGCTTTACAACAGATCATGAACCAGCAGCTTCAAGTGAACGCTGGTCAAAATGAAATTAGAGAGATGGTGCAAGCCTTGTCGGCTAGACCATCTAGAAATGAAAAGGGCAAAGCTCCAACAGAGCCAGAGCCCAGTATACACTCATCAGAACGTGTGAAGGTCAAGGTACCTAATATTGCCAACTATAGACCGGTGAAGTACGCTGGTCGGATGACCGAGCGCAGTTCTGAAGTGATCGAGGTTTGGTTACACAAGTGGGAAGCCTTCGCCATTTGTGAAATCAGATCTGATTTAAAGAAAATCCGCGAGACCACTCACCTGTTTACTGAGGCAGCAGATAGATGGTGGATAAAGCAACAGAGAGATCAAGTTGCCCCTACCACCTGGGAAGGGTTTAAGGCTGAATTTAAGAAACACTTTCTTCCACCTGACGAAGAGTCCCGAGCTTGGGATGCTTATAGAAACCTTCGCCAGAGAAATTTGTCGGTGGCAGAGTACACTAACAAATTTAGGGAATGTGTTATGAAGATAACAGACCCTCTCCCTATGTCGGTTCAGTTAAAAGACTATATCTATGGACTGAACGACAAGATTAAAATGGAAGTTCGGGCTAAATATGTGACTACATTAGATGAATCTATTGCAGTAGCCCTGAACTACGAGGATGTCAGAGGCAGACCTAGTGGGTTTGTGCAGGCAGGGGCTCAGCATGAGTACCTGAGAAAAGGGGGATTTCAGAGGAAATGGACTTCAAAGACAAGTGTGTCTGAGGGGGGGGGGGGGTTTCATAACACTTCCGGAAGTATTACCAGAGGCCTAGGGCCACTGATGCGAGAAGCGAGTAAGACATGCCATAAGTGTCACGGATGGTATGTAGGTGACGGATGTTATGTAGGCGAGTGCTTGTCGATGGTGTCAACTATGTGGAAGCGGTACAAGTGCTGAAGTGATGTGAGCAAGAAGAAGACCAAAGCGGAACAACATCACCAAAGCCAACCCTCGATATGAACTGCAAGAACTTCAAGCACATGACACAGGTCCGTTGTACCAGGTGAAGGGAGAGGAGGGGGGAAAGAACACAACGGAAAGAGATTTTAGAGTAGCGAGCAGAGACGGAGAGTAGCATAACTCATTACAAAGCAAGATGACGGGTACACCCCTAGAAGATACACACAAGGCGAGCTCTTGACTCTAGCCTCTCACTCCTTCACTCACGCCTCTCGCCCCTGCTAGAATGTCCCTCCCCCTTTCCCTTTCCCCCTCTTCACCTTCTCCTCCTCTGCTCCACCCCCCGCTGCCAATCTCCTCTCCTTCTTCCTATTGGATGTCTTCTTGCACCCTTAGCCATCCTTAGCCATTCCACCGTTTGTGGGCCGCTCTGTCCTTGATGGCTTCTGCAACACTCCAGCCTGTTCTGGGTCAGTGAATCCCGTGCTCCATGTGTTCTCTTGTCTATTCCATGCGCTCCTGACACTAGTTGGTTGCGAGGGTTGGTGTACCACCTATACCTCTTAACTGTTGGACTGCTTCCCATGTGCACCAACAGGTGTATCCCGTGTACCATTGCGCCAGTACTTCCCTCTGATCGACTTTGACCATGGTGAGTCGAGGTTGAGGTTTGGCACTCTTCGGTCATGTATTGCTTCCGTCATACCCAAGTCATGTCTAGGTCAAGTCATGTCCAAGTCATGTCCATGTCATGTCCAAGTCATGTCCAAGTCTGTTCCATGTGACCAGAGTGTGAACATATGTGAACACGCTGCGACTAGGTATGACCAAGGTCTAACAACTTGGCATGTTGCTGAGGTGACCATGACGTGACCCAGGTGTGACTCTTGGTGGGTCGCCATAAACTTTGAGTACAACAGATCCCCCGCCACTATCATTCACCGTCCCGGTGAATGACTGAGGATCTGTGTGAGAGAAAGTTAAGTATAAATTACAAATAAGAAAGTCAGTGAGGTGTATCTGTCCTGTAGGGCTGCAAGCTCCCTCTGGATCTCAGCCTGTTGGGCTGAATGATTGTCCTCCAAAACTTTCTTGCTGGCTGTCCACTCTGCCTCCTTCGCTGCAAGACATTGCTGAAACTCGTCCTGGAGTTTTCCACGCAGCCTCCCTTGCCTGTAGAGTTGCTCCCCACTCCGCTTCTTTCACCTGCAATGTTGTATCCCATTTTTTATGCATGCTGGCTACCTGCTTCTCATGTTCCAAGCGGAGGTGTTGCTTCTGGGACAGAAGCTTGCAAACCTGACCTGTAGTATTAAAGAGGGAGGCACCCATCTGAATGAAGCTGTCATCTATAATGCGCTGAGCCATATGAAGGGATCTTTTAACCCATGCATACCTGTCCCGATAGGTCATTCGGTCAGCCATGTCAATAAGTTCGCCATATTCCTCGAAGGCTGCTTTCATCCCCTCTTGCTCTGGGTCCTCGAGAGCTGCCACTGGAGCCAGTGTGTCGATGTCTAGGTAACAGCTTGGAGCTTGGGATACCTTCTTGTTGGAGGCGATTGTCTCTTGCAAGGGAAGTGTGAAGATTTGGTCCAGGTCCTCCTCCCCCATGCAAACAGGAGACCGCTTCCGCTTTAATGCATACAGCAGCCGTTTGTGTTCCTGGCTCTGTTCCTCTATTTGGGCCTCATGGGTGAATAGATCTCCTGAGGAGGTTGCGAAGTAGGTATCCAACATATCATTTTGAGGAAGTGGAGGACAATTCGCTTGAAAAGGTATCTTACCCCCAGTAAAAATAACCTCGCCAGGTCGAGTTTCCAGTAAGTCCTGTTCAACAGCCTCCAGACTTGGTTCAGGGGTCAATCGTCGAGACACCCGGGGTGGTGTCTCCGCATCACCAGTGGCTCCCAAAGTAAGATTCAAGTTCAATAACCTGTGTCGCTCTGATGCCTCTCCATCAAGAGATTCCAAGGCAGAGGTGCCTGCTGCCGTAACTTCTGTCGAGGGATCCCCCTGAGTTGGGGGGTTAATGTGCATATCTTTGCACCCTACTGACCTTGATGAGATGATCGGAGGGGAAATGGTCATGACTGCGGGTGAGGTAAGTGGTAATGTCGTGCCATGGTGGGTGAGACCTGAGGAGGGCAGGGGAGTGACCGGAAGAACATCATCAGGGAAATCAAAATCTGCCTCGAAGGGGATGGATGGAGAGGCGACTCCTGCATGAGCAACTCATGACAAAGCTCCAGAGGCTGGCCCAAGAGGGGATGGCTCAGAAACCTGTGCTGCAGATGTGGGTGGAGCAAGAGTGGGAATGGGGACTGGAGAGGAAGAGAGGACAGAGACTGATGCAGCAGAGGCCGAGGATGCTGGGGCCGCACGAAGGGCCAGTGGAGCTGATCTCAAGTGGGGGATCATAGGAGCGGAGGGTAAGTGGGGGATCATAGGAGCGGAGGGTGGGCGGTGAGGAGAAGATGAAGTATGTGAAGGTGGAGGAAAAAGTGCAGGCGTTGCAGCCCGCCACTGGTGCAAGAGGTAGGTGAGGTGAGGTCCACAAGTACAGGTGTGTGTGCTTCGGCGTGTGCGATTTCGAACAGTGGCCCGGAATGTTGAATAAAAGAGGGATGCAAAATCATACTGAGTGATGGTGAAGAGAGCATTGAGAGCAGGACGGATACCTTTCGTGATGTAGTAATGCCTGGGTGCTGAATAGAAGCGAGTGAAGAAGTAGCGTGTGATCACTGCTTCTCTGCTTCCACCTTCCAAAACCTTTTTGCAATCATATCCCCTCCTGTTGGGTTTGCACTGTGAAAGGAATGAAAGGAGATGTGGTGAATCGTCGGAAGGAGGCTGAATAGGGAGAGCAGGGAGCCCCATGTATTGTGAGACCAAATTGGGTGTGAGAAGCTGCCTAGAACCCATGAACTCAAAAGTGTCTGTGACACAGTCATAAGATCTGATGAATCCTGTACACAGTTCCACATCCACAGGAGGGAAGATGACCTTGTCGAACTCAGTTAGACCCAGGGTCTGGATCTCGAAAGATGTCAATACCGAGGATAGTTTGAGGTTCGGATCAAGAAGAGGTTTAAACATAACCCGAACGTGGGAGAGGGGAGGGGTGGTTATCGAAGGGCTCTGTATCTCCGTTGGCCCACCCGACCCTTCTGAATGTGGTCTCCGTGCAGAGGGGGTGTAATCTGAGCCCCCATGGTCGGAAGAAGAGGCACTGGAGCTCTGAGAGTGGAAAAGAACCCCCCGCTGCTATCTTGATTGCGGTGGCTCTCCATCCGAGATGATAGTGATGTCCGGACCAAGATGGGAATGCATCACTGATGAAGTCGGTCCTACTAATGAAGTCGGCCCTACCGATGAAGTTGGCCTTGCTGATGAAAGTAGCTCTGCTGATGAAGTCGGCCTAGCTGATGTAGTCGGCCCTGCTGAGGCTGTAGGCATGGGTGAGGTCATGTGCACTGCAGAGGCTGCCTGAGACCTCATGGCGGTATAGAAAGGGATGAAGAGCTTATCTCTGGGCAACCGTGGCTTATACTTGGACTTCTTCTCGAGCATGAAGAAGAACAAGAGGTGAAGTAAAAGCTAATGACGAAGCAAGAAAGGAAGCTGATGACGAAGCAGGAAGGTGAGTGATGACAAGGCAAGAAAGGAAGCAGGAAGGGAAGGGGAGCTGATGACGAGGTAGGGGAGCTGTTGTCAAGGTGTTGGCAAGCCCGCTGAGAGATAACGAGATAGTGGGGCAGGTGGTGACAAGAGGGGGAGCTGATGGCGATGAGAAGGGAAGCTGATGGAGAAGCACGGAGGCTAGAAAGAAAGCAGGAAAGAAAGGGGGAGCTGAAGGCGATGAGAAGGGGAGCTGATGGAGAAGCACGGAGGCTAGAAAGGAAGCAGGAAAGGAAGGGGGAGCTGAAGGCGATGAGAAGGGGAGCTGATGGAGAAGCACGGAGGCTAGAAAGGAAGCAGGAAAGGAAGGGGGAGTTGAAGGCGATGAGAAGGGGAGCTGGTGGAGAAGCACGGAGGCTAGAAAGGAAGCAGGAAAGGAAGGGGCGCTGATGACGAGGCAAGAAGGAAGTTGGCCAGGTGATAACGAGAAGGGGAGTCGATGACGAGTTCCGAGGAAGCTGGCGAGGTGATAGTGAGGAGGGGAGCTGATGACGAGGTCTGCTGAGAAGGGAATTAGCAACCAGAGTATCTGCAAGGTGATGGAGTCGAGGAGAACGCAAGAGGAGAGAGATGGAGCTGGAAAAGATAGGTCACAATGGAGAGGTGGCGCAAAGTATAAGGAGAGAGGTGGCGTAGTGGGTTGGAGTTGGCCCAGGGTGGCGCAGAGTGGAGATGGCAGAGGATGTGGAGGTGGGCAGGGAGTAGGAAGCTGGCAGGAGAGAGGGAGTGGGGCGTGGCCCAGCCCAGCAGTGTAGGGGAGATGGCGCAGGGTGTGGAGGTGGGCAGGGAGCAAGAAGCTGGCACAATTCACTAGAAGAGGGGCTGCCAGGAGGTGGAGATGCGATCCAAGGTAAGATGGTGAAGCAGGGAGAGCTGCGTGCAAAAGGAGGGGCTGCTGGGATGGGGTTGTGATCCAAGGCCAAGGGCTGCCGAGAGGATGCGCTGCAGATTTCGTTGATGGAGGAAGCTGCCTGGAAATTCGTTGATGGAGGGAGGGCTGCGATCGCTGGTGGAGGGGGGCTGTAGGAGAAATCGCTGAGGGAGGGAGAGGGGCTGCGATCTTGATGGAAGGGGCTGCAGGCTGCAGGAGAATTCGCTATGGAGGGAGAGCTGCAGGAGAAAGCGCTGGAGGGGAGGCTGCAGGAGAATCTGAGGGAGGGAGAGGGGGCTGCGATCTTGATGGAAGGGGCTGCAGGCTGCAGGAGAATTCGCTATGGAGGGAGAGCTGCAGGAGAAAGCGCTGGAGGGGAGGCTGCGTATGGTTTCGTTGGAGGGGGGGGACAGCCACAAATACACAACCAAGAGATCCAAATTTAGAAAAGTAAGCCAAAAATAGCATGAGTGGGCTGCAAGATGCGGTGGATGAGGTGGATGAGCTGATCCCAAGGATCCACGCTGAGTTTAGCCAGATGCTAAATATAGCACTGGTCGGAATTGGGAGGTGAGATAAAGGACCGACGCTGAATTTGGTGGCTAAATATAGCCTTGGTGGGAGGTGGTAGGTGAGAGAAAAAGCGGTGTGGGCAAGAGGAAATATTTGAATGAACGCGGTGGGAAAATCGGAATTTGAATTTTACTCTCTCTTGTATAGGCCATTGGATGAGTGTGTCATAGAGGTGAATGAGGCTGAATGAGGCTGAAGGAGGGATGAACCAAGGGTGAACCAAGGATGAACAAGGGGTGACATGGGTGTGCCCATAGGTGACTGAGGGGGAAAGCGGCAAGAAGTGACCTAGGGTGAACAGGGGAGGAACAAGGGGTGTGAGCTTGGGGGGTGACATAGGAATGAACAAGGGTGACCTAGGAGTGAACAGGGGTGACCTAGGAGTGAACATGGGTGACAGAGAGGTGAACATGGGGAGTTGACATAGGAGTGAACAGGGATGACCTAGGAGTGAACAGGGGTGACTTGGAGGTGAACATAGGTGACAGAGAGGTGAACATGGGGAGTTGACATAGGAGTGAACAGGGGTGACCTAGGAGTGAACAGGGGTGACCTAGGAGGTGAACATGGGTGAACAGTGGTGAATAGAGGTTCAACCTGAGTGGCAGGGGTGAAGAGGGATTAAGGAGAAGTGTGTGTCAGAGAAGGCAAGGGCTGTTTCCGTCTTGCCAGAGAAGGAGAAACCCAGAGTGAACAGGGGTGACCTAGGAGTGAACATGGGTGACAGAGAGGTGAACATGGGGAGTTGACATAGGAGTGAACAGGGGTGACCTAGGAGTGAACAGGGGTGACTTGGAGGTGAACATAAGTGACAGAGAGGTGAACATGGGGAGTTGACATAGGAGTGAACAGGGGTGACCTAGGAGTGAACAGGGGTGACCTAGGAGTGAACATGGGTGACAGAGAGGTGAACATGGGGAGTTGACATAGAAGTGAACAGGGGTGACCTAGGAGTGAACAGGGGTGACCTAGGAGTGAACATGGGTGACAGAGAGGTGAACATGGGGGTTAACATAGGAGTGAACAGGGTTGACCTAGGAGTGAACAGGGGTGACTTAGGAGTGAACAGGGGTGACCTAGGAGTGAACATGGGTGACAGAGAGGTGAACATGGGGAGTTGACATAGGAGTGAACAGGGGTGACCTAGGAGTGAACAGGGGTGACCTAGGAGTCAACATGGGTGACAGAGAGGTGAACATGGGGGGTTGACATAGGAGTGAACAGGGTTGACCTAGGAGTGAACAGGGGTGACTTAGGAGTGAACAGGGGTGACCTAGGAGTGAACATGGGTGACAGAGAGGTGAACATGGGGAGTTGACATAGGAGTGAACAGGGGTGACCTAGGAGTGAACAGGGGTGACCTAGGAGTGAACATGGGTGACAGAGAGGTGAACATGGGGGGTTGACATAGGAGTGAACAGGGTTGACCTAGGAGTGAACAGGGGTGACTTAGGAGTGAACAGGGGTGACCTAGGAGTGAACATGGGTGACAGAGAGGTGAACATGGGGAGTTGACATAGGAGTGAACAGGGGTGACCTAGGAGTGAACAGGGGTGACCTAGGAGTGAACATGGGTGACAGAGAGGTGAACATGAGGAGTGAACAGGGGTGACCTGGAGGTGAACATAGGTGACAGAGAGGTGAACATGGGGAGTTGACATAGGAGTGAACAGGGGTGACTTAGGAGTGAACAGGGGTGACCTAGGAGTGAACAGGGGTGACTTAGGAGTGAACAGGGGTGACCTAGGAGTGAACATGGGTGACAGAGAGGTGAACATGGGGAGTTGACCTAGGAGTGAACAGGGGTGACCTAGGAGTGAACAGGGGTGACCTAGGAGTGAACATGGGTGACAGAGAGGTGAACATGGGGAGTTGACATAGGAGTGAACAGGGGTGACCTAGGAGTGAACAGGGGTGACCTGGAGGTGAACATAGGTGACAGAGAGGTGAACATGGGGAGTTGACATAGAAGTGAATAGGGGTGACCTAGGAGTGAACAGGGGTGACCTAGAGGTGAACATAGGTGACAGAGAGGTGAACATGGGGAGTTGACATAGGAGTGAACAGGGGTGACCTAGGAGTGAACAGGGGTGACCTAGGAGTGAACATGGGTGACAGAGAGGTGAACAAGGGGAGTTGACATAGGAGTGAACAGGGGTGAGTGAACAGGGGTGACCTGGAGGTGAACATAGGTGACAGAGAGGTGAATAGGGGAGTTGACATAGGAGTGAACAGGGGTGACCTAGGAGTGAATAGGGGTGACCTAGAGGTGAACACGGGTGACCTAGGAGTGAACAGGGGTGACCTAGGAGTGAACAGGGTTGACCTAGGAGTGAACAGGGGTGACCTGGAGGTGAACATAGGTGACCGAGAGGTGAACATGGGGAGTTGACATAGAAGTGAACAGGGGTGACCTAGGAGTGAACAGGGGTGACCTAGGAGTGAACATGGGTGACAGAGAGGTGAACATGGGGAGTTGACATAGGAGTGAACAGGGGTGACCTAGGAGTGAACAGCGGTGACCTAGGAGTGAACATGGGTGACAGAGAGGTGAACATGGGGAGTTGACATAGGAGTGAACAGGGGTGACCTAGGAGTGAACACGGGTGACCTGGAGGTGAACATAGGTGACAGAGAGGTGAACATGGGGAGTTGACATAGAAGTGAACAGGGGTGACCTAGGAGTGAACAGGGGTGACCTAGAGGTGAACATAGGTGACAGAGAGGTGAACATGGGGAGTTGACATAGGAGTGAACAGGGGTGACCTAGGAGTGAACATGGGTGACAGAGAGGTGAACATGGGGAGTTGACATAGGAGTGAACAGGGGTGACCTGGAGGTGAACATAGGTGACAGAGAGGTGAACATGGGGAGTTGACATAGAAGTGAACAGGGGTGACCTAGGAGTGAACAGGGGTGACCTAGAGGTGAACAGGGGTGACCTAGGAGTGAACAGGGGTGACCTAGGAGTGAACAGGGTTGACCTAGGAGTGAACAGGGGTGACCTGGAGGTGAACATAGGTGACAGAGAGGTGAACATGGGGAGTTGACATAGAAGTGAACAGGGGTGACCTAGGAGTGAACAGGGGTGACCTAGGAGTGAACAGGGGTGACAAAGAGGTGAACATGGGGAGTTGACATAGGAGTGAACAGGGTTGACCTAGGAGTGAACACGGTTGACCTAGGAGTGAACAGGGGTGACCTGGAGGTGAACATAGGTGACAGAGAGGTGAACATGGGGAGTTGACATAGAAGTGAACAGGGGTGACCTAGGAGTGAACAAGGGTGACTTGGAGGTGAACATGGGTGAATAGGGGTGAATAGAGGTTCAACCTAAGTGGCAGGGGTGAAGAGGGATTAAGGAGAAGTGTGTGTCAGAGAAGGCAAGGGCTGTTTCCGTCTTGCCAGAGAAGGAGAAACCCAGTTTTTATTGGTCTCCCACCAAAGAGTGCAACTGGGCAGAGAGTAGAAGCTTGACAGGGTTAGGAAAGGGAATACATTGTTGTTGTTTTTTTTTTTTTTGAATAAATAGAAATTCAACTAATAGGAATGGAAATCCTTATCCAAAGAGAGAGAGTCAATGTGGATGATACTTCTTTACCCGTGAGCCATTCACAGGTGCTGGTAACTTCTTGCCCTCCAAGGTGGCCAAATAAACCCCTCCACTGGGAATAATCCTTGTGATAAAGAAGGGCCCTGTCCAGCCACTGACAAATTTGGGTTTATGCTTCAGGAACTTACTGGAATATAACAAGACCAAGCTGCCAACTTGGAATTCCCTCTTCCTGAGATTTCTGTCATGCCATGCCTTCTGCCTTCTTTGCCAGACTTCCTGAGCAAGGATCGCTTCACGACGATGTTCATCCAAGGCTTCAAGATCCCATAATCTCTCAAGTGTGCATGCCTCCAAGTTATCATCCATCTCTGCCATGACCCTAGTGGTCTTCATGTGGAACTCATAGGGCATAACCGCCTCCAAGCCGTAAACTAGCTGGAAGGGTGAATATCCAGTGCTAGCCTTGTATGCTGTTTTGTAAGCAAAAAGAGCAGCTGGTAGTAGAATATCCCAATTTGCCAAGGAATGAAGGCATAACCGAGCCACAATATGAGACATGGTCCGATTGGAGCTCTCGGCCAAACCATTGGCTCGAGGGTAGTATGAACTAGAGGTCTTGTGAACAATTTGCAGTTGGGTGATGAGGTCAGTGATGACATCATTGAGAAAGTGGGTACCTCTGTCACTCATCAATTCCACAGGACATCCAAACCTAGAAATGATTTGATCATACAAGAATGAGGCCACAACTTGAGCAGTGCAGGTCTTCGCTGCCTTAGCCTCCACCCATTTAGTGCCATAATCAGTAGCAATCAGAGCATACTTGTTCCCTCTTCGAGTTGCAGGAGAGATGGGTCCAACAAAATCCAATCCCCATCTATAGAAGGGTGGTACAGGGCTGGATGGCTGAAGGGGAAGGTACTCCCGTCGGGTAGGCTTCGGCCCCCCTCTTTGACATGAGTCACAGTGGCGCACATAAGCATAGCAGTCTTGGAATAGCTTTGGCCACCACAACCCAGAGCGCATTATCTTTCTAGCAGTGGCCTCTGGTGCCATATGACCTCCCCCCATTCCTGAGTGAGCCTCCTGAAGGATGGCTTGTGTTTCATGAGGGAGCACACACCTCCTTAAAATGTGGTCCTTCCCCAACTTGTACAGCTGACCCGCGATCAGTTTGAAAGGAGCAGCCTGAACAATCTGCCTCCGCTTTTGTGCTGGAGTTAACCCTTTGGAGAACTCCCCTGTAGACAACAAGTGTACAATGTTTGCGTACCATGGGGGAAAGCAGTCCACAGCAAACAGGCAGTCATCTTTTGGTACTGTGGCATCGACACGGAAGAGGCCCGCATCTGGAAGGTCATCATCAACTCCTATGGCTGCTTCACCTGAAGAGATCCTTGACAAGTGGTCTGCTGGTTGATGCAATCGGCCTGCTCTCACTAGGATGTCAAAGTCAAACTCTTGAAATAGAAGAATCTACCTGCTCACTCTCCCCCCAAGCGTTGGTTTGTTCAGTAAGTACTTGAGAGCTTGATGATCGGTAATGATGATGAACTTACTGCCCAAGAGATAGTGCCGATACTTTGTCATGGCATAGACCATGCCCAAGCCCTCGCGTTCAGTGGTGCTATAGTTTCTTTCTGCTCCATTGAGTTGTCTGCTTGCGAAGTACACAGGTAGGTCGAGTTTGTGCTCTTCATCTGGTTGGGCCAATATCGCCCCAATCGCCAGCCCACTTGCATCTACATGCACATGAAAAATGACATCCCATTGAGGTTGCCGCAAGATGGGTGCCTTTACTAGACGATCCTTGAGGTTGTCAAACGCCAGTTGTTGAGGTGCCGACCAGTTGAAGGACTGCTCCTGCCGAAGGAGTTCCGTCAACACCACCGCTATGTCGGCATAGGACCTGATGAATCTTCTATAATAACCCACATGTCCCAAAAAAGACTTGACTTCTCTGGGTGTGCGAGGAATAGGCAAGGTCAATATCACTTCCACCTTTGCTGGGTCCGTGGTCATTCCCTCAGCCGAGACGATGTGGCCAAGGAGAACCCCTCGCAAGGCGAGGAAGAAGCATTTGTCCGGATTCAAGCACAACCTAGCTTCTCTGCACTTATCAAAAACCCACCTCAACTTACTCATGTGATCAGTCTGAATAGTAGGTTCGAGGTGAGAAGCATTCTTACCATTGAACACAGAGAAGTCATCCAAGAATACCTCAAGGAACTTTCCGATGTTCTCTTGGAAAAGTTTGGTGACAAGACGTTGAAACGTGGCCGGTGCATTGCATAGACCAAAAGGCATCATCCGGTAAGCATAAGTTCCCCATTGGGTGACGAAGGTAGTCTTTAACTGATCTTGCTCTCGCACCCGAACCTGGTTATACCCACTGTATCCATCCATGAAGGAGTAGAGAGCATGACCAGCTACGGTTTCTAGCACCCTGTCAGTGAAGGGGAGAGGAAACCTATCCCGACGTGTGGCGGTATTCAAACTCCTATAGTCGACACAAACTCGGAGTTTTCCAGTCTCTCTTTTGGGCACCACTACGATGCCACTAAGCCATTCGGAGTAGTCAACAGGGTAGATCAACCCTGCTTGCTCCATCTTTTGAATATCAGCATAGACAGCCTTGCCATAGTTAGGATTCATGCGATATGGTCCCCTGATCACCGGCTCTGCTTCCGGATATAGATCGATGCGATGTTCCATGAACTCCGTGGGTACTCCCTTTAAATCCTTATATGACCAGGCAAAGACATCAACATACTCTTGAAAAAAATCAGACAATGCAGCAAGGAGATAGTCATGTTCCCAGACCCAACTGGCTACCTTAAGATGTCGTGGTTGGTCTTCTGTCCCAATGTTCAGATACCTCCAATCCTTGGCATGGTCAACCTGAGGTATGCTTCCTGATGTGGAGTTGTTCGGTTCTTCGACTCCCACTGCTGGGTGCGCCGGAGAATCATCCAGAGAAAAATCCCCCACTACTTCTTCCATCCAAGAGCTCGGATAGGACGGTTGGGTGTGTTCTGGAAATGGTTGAAATGTCGAGGCAGCACTTGGGCCCATTCTCTTCTTTCCTTTTTGTGCTTGCTTGAGCATTCCTCGGTATGGTAGTCCAACCACCTCGTATGTAGTTTCATGAACCTCCTGTGTCGTTGGGGGGTCAGCTTCTGACATATATAAGTCGAGTAGAACAAGGTCCGCGACATCTTCTTCTCCCTGTATGCTGTGGGCTTGCCTGGAAGGTCTGAAGTTCCAGACTCCAGTGTGAATGTGGACGGCTCCTTCAAATTGTCCGGTCTCTTGACCCCTCCTAGGTTGGTCAGGTTGCACAATGGATTCAATAACCCTTCCAAGAGTCATTTCCGGCACCGCCTGCCTTTGAATGACATCAGTGAGTAGGTGGTCATCCTCTTCTTCTGCAGATCCATGAGTGTCTTCTCCAATACCATCATTGTGCTCAGCCAGCCCATGATCTATGTGATCATCTTCTTCTTCCATAGATTCATGAGTGTTCTCTTCAGTACCATCATTATGCTCCGCCAGCTCATCATCTTCTTGCATAGCATCCTCTTCCTCCTCTGTTGTGACCCCATGGTCATTTTCTTGGTGTGAGGCATCCATGTCATGTGCCTCCATTGCTTCCATTGCTGCTTCATGGTCTTGTCTTTGAGTCACCCTGGTGGCCTCCCCCCCACTTGGTCTGGTACTTGCGGACATCATTCGCTGATACATGTGGGGATTATTAAGAAGACCAAAAGGCATTCGTTCATACATGAGATCAGCCAAACCAGGTGGTGAAGAGGCTTCCTGGCTCACCTCTTGCGCATTCCGTGAAGTACCAAGATGGGCTTCAGGATCCTCTTCTGGACACAACTCCACCATGTTGATGGCTAAGGATCCCAGGGCCCCCATCCAATCCAAGATGACAGCTTCTTCTTCATCTGGTCCAGCATGTTCCAACAAGTACGTCAAGCTCTCACCATCATCTCGTGCTGCTGTTACATAGGTTTCACCTTGGAAGGGTGAGTCCTCCACATAGGTCAACTCTTCTTTCTGTAGGGGCCAATCTCCAAGTGCCCATCGCTCCTCTTCCACCCCTTCTTCTTCTTCAAAATCCTCTTCCCCAAGTTCCACAGGTCGGTGACGGGCCCTTCCAGTAACCATGTCTATTTCTAAGGATGTGGATCCCAAAGGCAGTCGAACTTCATCACTTGACCAATCTTGAATGGCCTTTGCTGAGCGTAACCATGGTCTACCAAGAAGTAGAGGATAAGTCTGCTCACCCTCCGTCATATTAAGTACAATAAAATTGGACAGGAATGTAACTCCCCCAATCTTCATGTGAACACCTTTGACAGCCCCCATAGGCTTCACCTTGCGTTGATCCGCCATGCGTACTTGAAAATGTACGTCAGTTGTCAATTTCAAACCCAGTTGTTGAAGAGTACCTCTCGGCATGATGTTTACTACTGCCCCACCATCCAAGAAAACATCTTTCAGCTCCACCCCATTGATCTCCACTGCGAGCTTGGGACTTTGTTCACATGTGAGGGCAGCATAGGCTGAGCAATTGTCTAGTGTTACT
Source organism: Dipteris shenzhenensis (assembly GCF_047967505.1). NCBI lineage: Eukaryota > Viridiplantae > Streptophyta > Polypodiopsida > Gleicheniales > Dipteridaceae > Dipteris > Dipteris shenzhenensis. The sequence goes on along the minus strand of NC_141603.1, from coordinate 2,028,277 downwards.
CCATCTTGAACTGTTACTGTCTCTGGTGTGGGTCCGCCCTGAACAGATCCCCTTTGGCGCCCTCTTGGCATGCGATTCAAAAATGCAATAGTCTGATGCTTGATATGTGGAGACAATTGACAGAGTTGTCGTAAGGTGATATTGGGCCTAAAATCCATCAAGTCATCCATCAAAGAATAGGGCTGGACAGTAGCAGCAGCCTTTTGTGCCTTCATCCGCCGAGCTTCTGGCCGAGGGTCGAAGCTCACGCGAGGGAGAGGAGGTGCCTCTGGATTCTCAATCAATATTTCCTGTGGTGACTCTCCCATCACCCATTTCCCTTTTTCTTGGGCATTACTAGGCTTCACCCCTTTTTCCTTCTCTTGCTTCATTGTGCTTCCTGAGTGGAAGGTGGATGGGCCTGCGTGCGACTCCTCACGTTTTTTCCCTAAAGTTGCCACTTCTGTTGCAAACCTCACTATTCTGGACTTGCGGGAAGGGAACTGAGGTGTGACGCCTTCATCTTCAGAACTAGATTGAAGATCCTTGGTGACACTCTTGACCACCTCCTGGTACCTTGAAGGCATAGATTGCTCACTTGGAGCTGAGGTAGTTCTAGAGCTATTGATAGGTCTTGATGGCTGTGGGGCCCTTCGGGTCCTTTCTAATCCAGTTACAGGAGAGGACAAGGGTGATGCAGTCATGTGCCCACTGTCCACCTTGGAGGAAGGAGGTCGGGATGCTCCTCTAGTGACTGAGCTGGAATTAGTTCGTGATGAGGCCTCCGATATTGATGTTGAGTCATCCTTACTACTGTCACCCTTCATTTGTGACCTAGTCACAGCTCCCAACACTGCACCAATCAAATGGGGTTTGTCACCCTCCCCCGCCACTACTACATCAACCATGTTGACTTGCGATGTTGATTCCCTTCTGCCATTGGGACAGTCTCTGGTGTAGTGGTCATTTGTGTTGCACTGTGTACAAGAGGGTCCCCCGAATGGTTGTGTACAATCATCTTGGTAATGGCCGTACTCGCCACATCTATAGCACATGATGGGCCTGCGAAAGTTGGTACCTCTGCCTCCACATCCACCTCGGAACCCACCCCGTCGACCGCGGATATAAGGGGGTCCATATCCACCCCCTGACATAGGTGGTTGATACTGTGCATAGTAGGGCGGAGGATAGAAGTATGGAGCCCCAAATTCACTAGGAGTAGGAGCTTGGAGCAAAGGAGGATTAGGAAGTAGTGGAGGTGGAATGATAGGATGGGTGGGTGGTTCAGGTGCCTTCACAGGGGCTGAAGCTAGGGGTACTGGCCCTGAAGTGGTCGGTGCATCTTTGTTGATTGTAGCCACCAGTGGTTCTCCAATTGGATACTCCGGTAGAAGCTTCCTCAACCCCTTAAGATACCTACACTCGGAGGCATCATGTCCATGAATTTCACAAAATGTGCAAAAAGAGGTCGGGGTGGGTACCTTACGCTTCGATGGACATTCCCAATAGCCATGGCCAGAACCCTTGCAGTCGGTGCACCAGAGACCACTTCTTATCTGAGCTTCAAAGGGTGACGGTCCATCCACTTTTGTTCTGTCTTTCAGACCTTCTTTGATTTCTTCCAATTCCTTCTTGAGTTGCTGCCATGCCTGTGAGCCCTCTTCTCTCGGAAGTTGGGCGGTCTGGGCGGGTGTTGAGGCGAAACTTAACTGGTACCGTTCCATCTTCACTGCTTCCCTCAGAAATTCTTGTAGTGAGGCATGCTTAGGAAGTTTGTCAACCAGCCTTATAGCAATGGTGGACGGTAAAGCCTTCAAAAACCACCCCTTCATGACGGCGTCATTGGGTGGCACCGACATCTTTGCCACCAAGACCCTCATCCTTGTGTACATCTCAGAGATGCTCTCTCCAGGCTTCATGGTGTCAGTGGATAACTCTTGGACAATCATGTGTTCGAATTTTTCCAACTTGAAAGTGCGTTAGAATTCCTCCCTTAGGTCTGTCCACGTCTGGAAGTGGTCCGGAGGAAATTGACTCTACCATACATCCGCGGCATCCTCCAATGACGAGGGAAAGATGTGAACGAACGCATGCTCATTCTCCACACCTTTAGCTCTACATGCTGTGAGGAACTTCCTCACATGAGCTTCCGCATCCTCATGGAGGTGGCCTTTGAACTTTTGAGTCTTCACGTGGACTTTGTTGAGTAGCTCGAGAAGTCTAGCTCTGTCTGGAGGACTGAGAACCGCCATCCCCACCCGAGAGGTTGGAGAGGGGGCCATCCCCACCCGAGAGGTTGGAGAGGATGCAAGAGTTGGAGGGAGTCCCAATGGGGCTGTAATGAGTGTTGGTGCTAGTAACCCTATCCCGAGACGATATTTGGGGAACAAACTCCAAGGAGGAGACCACCCCGACAACTCCTCCTGTGGAGGACCACAATGGAGAAGTCACTACTGATGTAGTCATAGAGGAAGTGTACCCAGATGGTAGGGCGTAAGTGGGGGGTCTCGGTGTTGCAGAGGGAAAGGGTGAGAACATGGAAGATGTGGGGGTGAAAGAGGATGGGAGAGCATTTGGGAAAGAGAGGGACGGAGTTGAAGTCATGGATGAGTAGGCAGAAGGGAAGGAAGGAGGTGGTGGAAAAGGCAACACCGGTGTGGATGGAAAGGGAGATGAAACCATCATGGCAGGTAAAGGCATGGCCGGAGCAAAAGTACCCCCCAATGGAATAGATGTAGAAGAAGGATTAGCTAGGAGCCCGGAGCTATGCATAACAGATGAGGTATCAGCTTGTCCACAAGAGGTTGAGGCGGGAGCAGATGGAGTCACCACTCCGGTAGAAGAGGTGGTTGATGAAGACATCGTTGCAGGAGGAGGAGAGGGGCTACCTTGACCTTGATGAGTCCCTGAGGAGTCCTCGTCCTTAGTACCCTCTTCTTTCACCTGTTCTCCGCTTTGCACTTCCTCTTCTCCGGAGTCCGGATCTGACCACCAGGGTTCCTGTTGATCCAAGTCAATGAGAGTGTCGATGAAGTTACTTGCTCTGGCTACTGCTCCAATGGGCTCACTTTGTGCTCGAGTTGAGGACTTCGCAAACTTACGTCGCACGTAATGCTTCTTGTACCTAGTTTGGTCTGCCGGAAGTCTTTTCTCCACTCTCCTCAAGTACCTCCTAGTTCTCTCACTAGCTCCTTCAAATGTTTCAGAACTACTCGGCATAAGACCTTTCTCTAGGACCCTAGATCACCACTTCACTCGTGCTACTCAACACCAGCAGTGTCCCACCGTGATCGCCATAAACTGTCTGAGGGGGGGGGGGTTCATAACACTTCCGGAAGTATTACCGGAGGCCTAGGGCCACTGATGCGAGAAGCGAGTAAGACATGCCATAAGTGTCACGGATGGTATGTAGGCGACGGATGTTATGTAGGCGAGTGCTTGTCGATGGTGTCAACTATGTGGAAGCGGTACAAGTGCTGAAGTGATGTGAGCAAGAAGAAGACCAAAGCGGAACAACATCACGAAAGCCAACCCTCGATATGAACTGCAAGAACTTCAAGCACATGACACAGGTCCGTTGTACTAGGTGAAGGGAGAGGAGGGGGGAAAGAACACAACGGAAAGAGATTTTAGAGTAGCGAGCAGAGACGGAGAGTAGCATAACTCATTACAAAGCAAGATGACGGGTACACCCCTAGAAGATACACACGAGGCGAGCTCTTGACTCTAGCCTCTCACTCCTTCACTCACGCCTCTCGCCCCTGCTAGAATGTCCCTCCCTCTTTTCCCTTTCCCCCTCTTCACCTTCTCCTCCTCTGCTCCACCCCCCGCTGCCAATCTCCTCTCCTTCTTCCTATTGGATGTCTTCTTGCACCCTTAGCCATCCTTAGCCATTCCACCGTTTGTGGGCTGCTCTGTCCTTGATGGCTTCTGCAACACTCCAGCCTGTTCTGGGTCAGTGAATCCCGTGCTCCATGTGTTCTCTTGTCTATTCCATGCGCTCCTGACACTAGTTGGTTGCGAGGGTTAGTGTACCACCTATACCTCTTAACTGTTGGACTGCTTCCCATGTGCACCAACAGGTGTATCCCGTGTACCATTGCGCCAGTACTTCCCTTTGATCGACTTTGACCATGGTGAGTCGAGGTTGAGGTTTGGCACTCTTCGGTCATGTATTGCTTCCGTCATACCCAAGTCATGTCCAGGTCAAGTCATGTCCAAGTCATGTCCATGTCATGTCCAAGTCATGTCCATGTCAAGTCATGTCCAAGTCTGTTCCATGTGACCAGGGTGTGAACATATGTGAACACGCTGCGACTAGGTATGACCAAGGTCTAACAACTTGGCATGTTGCTGAGGTGACCATGACGTGACCCAGGTGTGACTCTTGGTGGGTCGCCATAAACTTTGAGTACAACAAAGTGTCTCGCAGCCAAGTGGCCAAACCAAGCAGGTGAAGCCAGTTGAGGACCAAAGACAAGTACCACCATTGGGGTGAAAAGGAAAGTAACTCCAATGGCAGCCTGGGCTTGGTCAAAGTCCTCGTTGACCCCTGAGCAAAAAGAGAAAGCTAGAAAAGAAGGATTGTGCTTCGGCAGCCTTCAGCAACATCAGTGGAAAGATTGTCCACTGAACAAAGACCGTCGCACGGCCAATATGATAATATCTGAATGCGACGTGGAAATGCAGGAGAGTCCCAATGCGGAACATATGCAGATGCAATTGGCAGGACCTTCTCAGAGGTTAGTACCTGTGTTGTTAAGTGTGTCTGTTAGTAAGCGGTGCACATGATAACATCCTTTCAAAGCCCGTAGCAATGGGGTATACGGTTTTCAATGAGCCCGAGTTGATTAAAATGAAAGGGCAAGTAGCCAATCATTATGTGATTGTGTTGTTTGACTCAGCGTCAACGCACAATGTAGTCCGTCTGACTATGCTTATACGGTCAGGATGGCGGACGAAAGTTCAACTGAAGTATGGGACCAGAGGGTTACCCAGTTGGAACTTCGAATTCAGGACTATGTTCAGAAGCTGGACTTTGAGTTAACCAGGCTTGCTCACGCAGATATAGCCCTAGGCATGGCTTGGCATTTTTGAAAAAATCCAGCCATTGATTGGAAAAAGCATATTTACCAGTTCAAGATGAACGGGGTAGAATATGTCTTGCGAGGTGAAAAGGATTTACCTCGAGGACCATTGATTTCAGCCATGGAAATTCGAAAGACTCCGAAAGAGTTTCTGTGTCTGTGTATAGCATCGGTAGAGTCGATGATGATGCGTCGACTAGCACTGAGGCTACCCAAGATGGAAAAATGGCCGAGTTGGCTAAAGAGATATCAGAGAAGTTCTCTGATTGTTTTAGGGATGAGTTACCTTATGGGTTACCTCCAGAGCGGAATGTTCAACATAAAATTGAGCTTATCCCAGGGGCAGAACCTGTAAATAGACCTCCCTATAGATTAAGCTTTACAGAAGAAGCTGAGGTGCGAAGACAACTGGAAGAATACCTCAAGTTGGGACAGATTCAACCCAGTTTTTCACCTTTTGCTTCGCCAGTGATATTAAAGAGGAAGAAAGACGATACTTTTCGCCTCTGTATAGATTACAGAGCATTCAATAATATCACTGCTCGTACTTTCCCCTCGTATCACCTCTACCTCTCAATCAGCCACCCTTCATCACCTCGTCCGGCCTTGCTACTCCTACATATCACTCCCCTGCCCAGATCATGCTGTCCCCACCCTCAGTACAACCTCAGCAGCCCACCTTCATTCCAACCCCTCTCAAGATCTAGTTTCCACCTGGACTAGGACATCTTAGGCCCGTGCCAGATGCTTGGGACTCCCTATTGGCTGAGATACATAGCATCCGGGCCGGTCAGGCAGAGCTGACACATTACACCCAAGAGCAGGCCCGATACACCCGCATTATACACGAGTAGGGCACCCTTATCCAGGGACTCAGGCACAACATCACACAGCTTCGAGAGGAGCTCGGGACCCTCAAAGTAGCGCCTGGAGGGACCCCAGTCATAGAGATGGAGGCACAGATAGCCACGATACAGTCGGCTATAGCAGAGACGACTAGATGGGTGGACGTGGCGAAACGGGAGCCTGCAAAGGCAACCGTTTCAGCCGCCATACAGGATCGATGATTTGCTAGATGCATTACATGAGGCCGTAATTTTCAGCAAGATAGATCTTAAGTCTGGCTACCATCAAATCCGTATTAGAGCCGAGGATGTGCATAAAACCGCTTTTAGGAGCAGGTTTGGTCATTATGAGTTTTTGGTAATGTCCTTTGGACTTACCAATGCTCCAGCTACGTTCGTCATGCTTATGAACGATTTATTACGTCCGTATATCGGAAAGTTTGTAGTACATTTTATTGACGATATTCTGGTATTTAGTAAAAGTATTACTGAGCATCGTGAACACTTAAGAGTAGTATTCAGTACTTTGAGGAAAGCCAGTCTTTATGCAAATAAGAAGAAAACTATACTGTGTATGGTTAGACTTGAATACTTAGGATTCATAATTACTCCAGAGGGGATAGAAATGGATTCAAAGAAAGTGGCTCCGATACTGACTTGGCCAATCCCTCAGAGTCTGACCGCTTTGCGATCATTCTTGGGATTTGTCCAATTTTATTGAAGGCATATCAAAGGATATTCCAAAATAGTATCGCCATTGACGGATCTGACCTCAGATAAAGTACCTTTTATATGGGGACAGAATCAACAAGAAAGTTTTAACACCATAAAACAAGCTGTGGTCACAGGATCGGTGTTAAAAATAGTTGATCCCCAGAAACTGTTGTTCCTGGAAACCGATGCAAGTGGCATTGCGGTAGGAGCAGTTCTCCTCCAAGAGGAAAGGCTAGTAGCCTTTGAAAGCAAGAAGCTTTCTCCCTCTCAAAGAAATTGGCCAACTCATGAATTGGAGTTGTATGCTGTTGTCCATGCTTTGAAAACATGGAGACATTATTTGTATGGATAAGAGTTTTATGTGGATGTTGATCATGATACTCTGAAACATTTTTGTAAACAACCTGACTTGAGAGGCCGCCAAGCTAGGTGGGCAGAACTCATGCAGGAGTTTAATTTGACGATTCAGTACCGAAGAGGAAAAGATAATAAAGTTGCTGATGCATTGTCACGCATTATGCATAACATGAGTTTCACGGTGTTAGAAAGTGCTCTAATGGCCGAGATTAGAGAAACTCAAAAGGTGGACGAGTTTATCCAGAGTCTATGGCCTAAGGCTCATGTGTTAAAACCCAGGGAAATGGATGACCTGGCATCCAAAAAAGACCAAACTTATGCAAGATATGCCATAAGGGATGGTATGCTAAAAAGAAATGGCAAGGTAGTAGTACCTAGTCAGAATGATCTCAGGCAGAGAGTCATTCGACAGTGCCATGATAGCCCATGTGCGGGACATCCAGGAGTCGAGAAGACATATGATCTCGTGAAGCGAGAATTCTTTTGGCCAAAGATGAAAAAGCATATTCATGAATATGTGACACGTTGTTTTTCGTGTCAGGTAAGTAAGGCCGAGCGGGTGAAGCCACCCGGACTTTTACAGCCCTTGGAGATACCACTAAGTAAGTGGGAGAGCATTTCCATGGACTTTATTGTAGGGCTGCCTACGACACAAGGTGGATATGATTCTATCCTTGTGGTGGTTGATCGTCTTACCAAGATGGCTCACTTCATTCCAACTAGAGAGTCTGTTAGTGCCCCGCAAGTGGCGGATTTGTTTATTAGACATATATTTCGTCTGCATGGATTACCCAGATCCATAGTGTCAGACAGAGATGTCAAATTTACCCGTCATTTTTGGACTGCGGTATTTGAGACACTAAGGACTGAGTTGGGAATGAGTAGTGGGGATCATCCAGAAACGGATGGTCAGACGGAAAGGATCAACCAAATTTTAGAGGATATGCTTAGAGCATATGTGTCATTGAGGCAACATACATGGAACAAGTGGTTGCCATTGTTGGAGTTTGCCTACAATGATAGAAAACATTCCTCTACAGGGTTCAGTCCGTTTGAGCTGAACTATGGCTATAGGCCAGCGAATCCAACTATAGTTGGAGTACCTCAGAAAGTGCCTAGTGCCGCGAACTTTGTGGTTCAGATGCGGGAGATGCTAGCACTTGCGAGAGCTAACATCCGCCAAGCTATGGATAGAGCTAAGGCGTATGTGGATGAAAACCGATCCACTAGAGAATTTAAGGAAGGAGAAAAAGTTTTTCTCAGAGTTCCTTCGCACTCTAAGTCTTTGACTGCAGGAGAGTGTGCTAAGTTATCACCTCGATATTGTGGGCCATGGTTAATTTTAAAAAGAATAGGCAAGGTAGCCTATAAATTAGAATTACCACCGCCGGGGTCTAAGGTGCACCCAGTGTTTCATGTTTCTCGTTTAAAGAAATTTTTGCATACTGGTGACTCACTAATCGAAGGTGTTGTTTTGTTTCAGGAGATAGAGGATAATGCAAGACGCAAGCCAACAAGAATCCTGGACCGAGGAACAATGCAAGTGCGCAACCGAAAGATACCCACGGTGTTGGTTGCATGGCATGGTCTACCTCTATCGGAAGCTACCTAGGAATCCGTATACCAGTTACGGAGAGTGTTCCCAGATTTCATCATCGAGGACGCTGATGCTTGAAGAGGGAAGGAATGTTATGCTCTAGCCGAGATAGCATGACCTCGGAAAGATCGATGGGCATTCTCTCTTAGATGACCGACTTTTGTAATATTTAATGTGCGTAAATAAAATGGTCAAGGGAAGTAACTGCCAAGGTCCTAGGTGAGGGTGTATTGGCATCGACTAGGTAATTCTGAGTGCTAAGGCCTAGGTGCACCTAAATGTGTAATAATGCCAAGGGGCAAATGTTTTAATTGTGCCCCAAGAGAGGGGTAAATGGTGTACCAAGTTAAAGGTCTAGAATGATGACATGTGGCAGAGGGAACCATCTAGGGAGTTGTGGGCTTCTAGATAGGCATGAAGGATTAAATAAAGTTACCTATCTTCGGTTCATGCAATCCATGAGGAGGCTGGGAGGAAAAACATGATGCCTACGCCTGTGAATCTCGTCCGTGAATCGACAAAAAGGCTGAGAGATTAGTTAGTGTGCTTAACAAGGTTGAAAACCATAAACTCCATCATGCATAGCAAGGACTAGCTACTATGACATCCCCACTGAAGTCATCGGCGCCCAACAGTGGATGTAGACCATAGTATAAACACATGCTCTGAAACATACAAGTCCACACACCACACATACTTGAGCATCCATTTATACAAAGTCTTCATACTGAGTTTCTATCGGCACTCCGGAGGTGAAGGGCAGACTCAGCCATGACGAAGGCTAGCACTAAAGGAGAAGGATAATCAAAAAGTAGTCCAAAATCTCTTTATTCAAGCTACAACTACTTGTGAAGACTAAACGATTTCCTTTTAGTCTCTCCCAGACGAGCACCTAACTCTAGCTGATAGGAACCGCACCACTTAAGGTAGAAAGAAATAGACACGAACAACAATCTCAAAAAGCACAAAAAGGTTGACCTCAAGGAGCAAAACAAATTAAATCAATCCTATGATATTAAAGATTAAATGAAATAAATCAACCACATACTAAATACGTAACAAAAATTACAAGTGCATATGAAGAAAAACATATTACTCCACTTATCTTTCACAAAGTATTTGTTCACCTCAATCCTTCATCATCCTCTTTTATGGCTCATCCTTCAAAAGCAGAGCATATTCTCTCTCGTGTCGAGGGAGCCAGCCAATTTTTGACTAGGCTAGGCTACCCTATCTCTTGTCCAATGTATATCCACATTGATAAGAACAAATAACAATTTCCTAACAATCACGGGCGCTACCACCCAGACAAACCTCTTTGTTAGCAAGCTCAATTGATTCTCATGTGTGTTCTTCCTGCATGCTACACACAAAGCCCGCAGTTCCCTAGATGATTCTACTTGACATGTCACCTTTCTAGGACCATTCTTTAGTGCACCATTTACCCCTCTCTTGGGGTACTATTTAACTACATTTGTCCTTGGCAATTACACAGTTTTGGTGCACCTAGGCCCCTGACCATTAGAACCATCTAGTCAATGCCAAATTCCAATTCACCCTCACCAAGAACCTTGACATCGATTCCTTCAACCGTTACTTGAAGCACAATAAAATAATACAAAAGATGATCCTCTAAAGGAAAATGTCCCCCAACCCTTTTGAGGTCATGTTACCTCAGCTTCAGCGTAACATTCCTTCCCTCTTTAGGCATCAGTGTCCTCGATGATGAAATCTAGAAATGCTCTCCACATCTAGTACATGGATTATGAAGTAGCCTCGGATGGAGGTAAACCATGCCATGCAACCAACGTGGGTATCTTCCGATTGCGTACTTGTATTGTACCTCGGCCCAAGATTCTTGTTGGTTTGTGCCATGCATTATCCTCTATCTCCTGAAACAAAACAACACCCTCGATTAGTGAGTCACCTCGGTGCAAAAACTTCTTTAAACGAGAAACATGAAACACTGGGTGCACATTCACCCTGACTGCGGTGTCACGATTTTGGATTGTCAGTCTATCAATTCCCCAGTCATGGAGGACTCTGTGGTAATTCCAATTTATAGGCCATCTTGCCTATTCTTTTACGAATGAACCATGGCCCACAATATCGGGGTGATAATTTAGCACAGTCTTCTACATCCAAAGATTGAAGGAATTCTGAGAAAAACTTTTTCTCCTTTCTTAAATTCTCTTAAAGATCCATTTTCATCCGCATACGCTTTAGCTCTATCCATACTTGACGGATCTCAGCTTTCGCAAGTGCTAGCATCTCCTACATCTAAACAGCATAGTTAGTGACACTAGGCACTTTCTGAGGTATTCCGACTATAGTTGGATTTACTGGTCTATACCCATAGTTCAACTCGAGCAGACTCATTCCTATAGAGGAATGCTTTATATCATTGTAAGCAAATTCCAATAATCGCAACCAGTTGTCCCACATATGTTGCCTCAATGAAACATATGCTCTAAGCATATCCTCTAAAGTCTGGTTGACTATTTTCGTCTCACCATCCGTTTCAGGTTGATCCCCTCTACTTATTTCCAACTCAATCCTTATTGATTCAAACACAATAGTCCAAAAATGGTTGGCAAATTTAATGCCTCTATCTGTAACTATGGATCTGGGTAATCCATGCAGACAAAAAATATGTTTAATAAACAAATCCACCACTTGCAGGGCACTCACATACTCCCTAGTCGGAATGAAGTAAGCCATCTTGGTAAGACAATCGACCACTACAAGGATAGAATCATATCCACCTTGTGTTCTAGCCACACCAACTATGAAATCCATGGAAATGCTCTCCCATCTACCTACTGGTATTTCCAAGGGCTGTAAAAAGTCAGGAGACTTCACCCACTCTGCCTTACTCACTTGACATGAAAAACAATATGTCACATATTCATGAATATGCTTTTTCATTTTTGGCCAAAAGAAATCTCGCTTCACTAAATCATATGTCTTCTTGACACTTAGATGTCCCACACACGAGCTATCATGGCATTGTTGAATGACCCTCTGCTTGAGAACATTTTGATTAGGAACTACCTTGCTATTTCGTTTCAGCATACCATCCGCTATGGTATATCTTGCATAGGTTTAGATTTTTCTGGATGCCAGGTCATCCTTTTCCTCGGGATTAAGCACATAAGCCTTAGGACAAAGGATCTAGACGAACTTGTCCACTTCTGAGTTTCTCTAATCTCAGTCATTAGAGTACTCTCTAATACCGTGAAACTCACATTATGCATAATGCGTAACAATGCATCAGCAACTTTATTTCCTTCCCTCTTCAGTAACAAAACTCCTGCATGAGTTTTTCCTACCTAGCTTGGCAGCCTCTCAAGTCAGTCTATTTACAGAAATGTTTCAGAGTATCATGATCTACATCTACATAGAACACTGAACCATACAAATAATGTCTCCATCTTTTTAAAGCATGGACAACATCGTACAACGCTAATTCATGAGTTCGCCAATTCAGTTGCTTCTTGCTTTCAAAGGCTACTGGCTTTCCCTCTTGGAGGAGAACAACTTCTATCGCAATGCCACTTGTATCAGTTTCTATGAAAAAAGGTTTCTAAAGATCAACAATTTTTAACACCGGTCCTGAGAACTAGCTTGTTTTATGGCGTTAAAACTTTCTTGTTGATTATGTCCCCATATAAAAGGTACTTTGTTTGAGGTCAGTTCAATCAATGGCGATATTATTTCAGAATATCCTTTGATATATCTTCGATAAAATTGAACAAATCCCAAGAATGATCGCAAAGCGGTCAATCTCTGGAGGATAGGACAGCTCAGTATCGCAACCACTTTCTTTGGATCCATTTCCACACCCTCGGGAGGAATAATGAATCCCAAATATTTAAGTCTTGCCATCTACATCATAGTTTTCTTCTTATTTACATATAGACTGGCTTTTCTCAAAGCACCGAACACTATTCTTAATGTTCACAATGTTTGGCAACAATTTTGTTGAAAATAAGGATATCGTCTAAAATGCACTACAAACTTCTTGATATACGGGCATAGTAAATCGTTCATAAGCATGACAAATGTAGCTGTAGCATTGGTGAGTCCAAACGGCATTACCAAAACTCTTAATGTCCAAACCTGCTTCTAAAAGCGGTTTTATGCACATCCTCAGCTCTAATCCGGATCTGATGATAGCCACACTTTAAGATCTATCTTGCTGAAAATTATGGCTCCATGTAATGCATCTAGCAAGTCACCAGTACGAGCCATCAGATACATGTGCTTAGCACTGATAATGTTCAATGCTCTGTAATCTATACAGAGATGAAAAGTATAATCTTTCTTTTTCTTCAATATCACTCGCGAAGCAAAAAATGAGAAACTGGGCTGAATCTGCCCCCAATTGCCTCCACACCTCAACTTCTTCAGTAATTTAACCTATAGGGAGGCCTATGCTAAACATCCACTCTGACCACAAGGCAAATCCTCCCTAAAACAGTTAGAGAACTCCTCTCTAATCCGATCGGCCAACTTGGCCATTTTTCCAAATTGGGTAACATCAGTTCTAGTCGATGGACCATCAATCGACTCTACCGATGCTATACAAAGAAACGAAAAATCTTCTTGCGTTTTTCGAACTTCCATTTGAAAACTAACGGTCCCTGAGGCAAATCCTTTTCACCTCGCACGACATATAGCACATCGCTCATCTTGAACTGCTAAATGTGCTTTTTTTCAATCAATGGCTAGATTCTTCTTAGAATGCCAAGCCTTTCCCATGGTTATATTTGCGTGAGCAAGCCTGGTCATTTCAAAATCCAGCTTCTCCGCATAGTCCCAAATGCAAAGTTCTAACTGAGTAACCCTTTGGTCCAATACTTCAGTTGAACTTCCATCTATCATCCTGGCCATATATGCATAGTCAAATGGACCGGTCTTTAATTTTAGGCTGTTTACAAGCTTGGAGTTAAGTACATTGTGTGTTGACGCTGAGTCAAATAGCACAATGGCGTCATGATTTGCCATTTGCCCTTTCATCTTAATTAACTCCATATCGCTAAGAGCTGCATATCCCATCGCTGCGGGCTTAGATATTGTTTACCAACTTAGCAACAGACACACACAATAAAGCACGTACTAACCTCTGTGAAGATCCCGCTAGCTGAATCTGCATCTGTTCGGCTCTGGGACTTCCCTCCATCTCCACGTTGCAGTCTAAGATAACCATCTCAGCCATCTGACGATCCTTATTCCGTGGACAATCTTTCCACTGATGAGGCTGAAGGCAATCAAAGCAAAAGCCTTCTCTCCTCACTTTCTCTTTTTATTATGGGCAGTGTAACCAGAAAACACGTTTTGTCAAGGTGAACGTGTAGAAACGTTTCACCGAGACAGGCGAAACGCCAGTGCATTGGGCGAAACTCCCTGGTGCTAGAGTGTTACTATTTTTGACTCTTTTGAGTGTGCTCAGTGTGTACAAGTAGCCAAAGGAATAAAAACGTTGCTCTACATATTTCTTGATATCCAATTTGTACTCCTGGATAGCAAAAATATCAATGGGTCCTCCTAAGACCCCAAGAAGCGATTAATTGTGTATCAACTATCTTCGGCGGCAATGAGGAACACCACCAAGACCTTGAATGTTCCAGCTAACAATTCTCATCAATAGGAGCAAGAGGCCTGAAATTCCTTCTAGAATCTAGTGATGAAAGTCTCTCCCTCTCTCAACTTCACATGGAATAAGTGAGAGGTGGGGAGTCTGCTCGAGAAAGGATAATACCATGCTGTTTCATGCTAGTACATGAACTAGTACTAGATCTCCTAGTACTACATACCAACACATCATATCAAGACACTATTTTGCTATGATATCTCCAACACCCCCCTTCAAAGCAAAGAGTGTGAGACCCAATACACAAGAGTAGACCATGTCCCTCCTCCACCGCAATAATGCAAAGAGCAAGTCCAACTATCCAGCATCTCTCGTGTGATAGTGACTTCTCAGTCAGCTTGCGACCGGCAAGGGCAAACCATCACTCGTCACCCCCCTTTACTCTGAACTAGGTGGTCAATACCATCAAACTAAAGTAAAAGACAGTACAATCATCTTTGGGAGACAACCTAGGGCACCTCTTATTGACTGGGATAGATCATGTAATATAGCAAACAAAGCTTGTTTCTCAAGTCCAGTAGATGGGGCATAAATATTCTTGAGCTTGTCCAAGGTCTCCTTAGCTGAAGTAGTGAGGTCAATTTGATGAAGCAATTTGTTGACCAACCTCACACTGTCATGCTTCTCATCCCTAGCTGAAGGTGGTGCTGATGAGTCTTCACCACAAGGACGAGTGTCAAACTGAGGTAGCAAAGGCCGCAAGCTTAGATAACCAGCCAATAAAGGAGATGGTCTAGGGCTCTGAAATGAATCAGCTGCTTGAGAGATGCTTGAAGAAATGTGTCCAACAGCTGGTGGATGACCTCGGGGGTTCCAAAATGCAAACCCTAATGGAAAAGCAGCAAGAATATGCCTGGAAATGTAGAATTGAGTGAACCCAAGGCAAATAACAGCACGTAGATACCCTGAAGTGCAAGAATGATCCAATAGAAGAGCACTTGTGGGCAAGATGAGTCTCAAGGTGCTAGAGCAGGTCCGAAATCATCAAGAAGGTAACTGGAAAGGCGCCAAATGCAATGATAAATTATGATATATCTCGAGATGTATGAAGCACTTCAGCAAACCAGCTCCAAGCTATACCAAGATGCTGTAGTAGAGGTATAGGTGTACCAAAATGCACCAGCAGGTCACCAGGCCAAGAATCGACTATTCTAGAGGAGTTACCTAGGAGCAGCCTCAAAAATGGCTCTATGGAAGGCGGTTCTGCAGCAGCAACTCCAAAACAATTCGAAAATGCAAGAGTAGCTCCAAGACAGGTCAAAAAAGCCTCCAGAAGTGACGAAAATCTGCAGTAAATGCTCACTGAAGGTCGACTTCTGCTGCTACAGCCTGGAAAACCCAAAAACAGCGATGAAACAGCTCCGAATCAACTCGTGTGCAGGCGTCTCTTGATTATCTGAAATATGAGTTTTCATTCTCTGGCATTTGAGCCATTAATCTATGTTCTCAATGTATTGAGGCGGCCCTATTAGCATGTCCACACATGTAAAGGTGCCACCTCGCACAGAATTGCAGAATTCAAGACTGATCTTGAAGCCACATTTAAAATGTCAGATTTGCGATTGTTGCATTATTACTTGGGAATTCAGTTTATGCAGTCAAAAGAGGGCTTATCATTATGAAACACTCCAAGTATATGCAAGGGCTACAAGTTCAGAATGAAGAATTCTTTCAACTCCAGTTGGAGCCTGGGCTTAAGCTATCAATCTATGATAGAAGTGAATCTTTTGATGCCACTCTATACAGCAGGGCTGCCTCATTTACCTATGCAGCACAAGTCCTGACATTCAGTTTGGAGTGGCACAAGCGAGCAAATATATGCACAGCCCTAAGACTACTCACTAGTATGCAGTCAATTTTCCTTGAGCTCCTCAAGCTTCTCCAAAAGGATTTCTCCCTTCTTTTTACGAATACGCCAATTAGGAGATTTCTCCCCTAGGGCTAGCTTCCTTTGTAGGGGATATATTCCTCTTTTTGGTCTTTCTTTGTAATACAACCCTCACATTCTCAATACATGTCCACATTTCGGATATTCTCTCTCACCCCATACCCAATACAGGTTAAGCAGCAAGGAGAGAAGCATCAAGGTGCTAAGCATGTTTCTAAGGCCAAAAGTCCCAAAATTTTGCATTATTTACAGTCTAAATCAAATTGATTCCTGATATAAGTTCCACTGTCAAACTTCATGCAAAAACAAATTTACTCAAATATTTTGCACTTCAAGTTTGACAAGGTTGCATGACCGAAGTTAATAAAAGAATCAAATTTGACAATTAAACCCCCTTCTTGTCTTGACCCAAATGACAATTTTATTGGTACAAAACCTCTGCAACGTACCCAAAACATTCACTTAGTTCCCAACTCTAGGGAATGTCGTTCTTGGCATTCTGGGTTTTGTTGTCCACCAAAAAAAAAAAAAAAAGCCAAAACAGTGCTGTTTTGGCACTGTTTGTTGTCACCTAGGCTAGTTTCAGCCTTCTTTGAGCGCTTACCTCTTCTCAATGCTCTCACCCCCTCCTGAATCCTCTCATACCTCTCTCAAACCCCTCCTCTCAGCCCCTCCGGAAGTTTCAAGCAGTTAAAAGTGATTTTTAAGAGCTGTTAAAAGTTTAGAGCTGTCAAAAGAGCTTGATTTTTTATATTCTGGTATATTTCCACGTGATTTGATGCCATGGTGTTCTCGCTCCAGATCCATGTTCCTCCAACCCAGAAGATTCTGTTCCTTGGAGTATGAACTCCATAAAACAATCACCCCAATGCCTTTGCTTACAACTCCTATGCCAACTTGTAGCCATAGGTCCCAACTCTTGGTCCATTGCTTCTTGGTCAAAATCCTAGGGTATAACACCCTCTCTATGGGGCATCCTTACCCTCATTGCATTATAGATCAACCAATGAAACACCCTTTTTAACCTTTTTCTCAAACTGAGATCAATTTAAGCAATGGAATCTTTTACATCTCTTTCAACATTTCAGAGATCAACATCATTAATTGCAAATTTCTTCAACGAGAGAAACCATGAAAATGCACACTAGAGTCCAGCTTACTTGCTATCAGAGTCTATTGATTCTTGTCTTGCGAGATTTAGAGGCACCGGAACGTCCGAGTTCTACAACTCCAATTAAAAACTAAGTGTCACATTCATGGTAATTGCTTTTATATATCCAAACACATTTCACAAATGCACACAAAAAAATCAATAAAAAGCCTTAACACATCTCTCTCTCTCTCTCTCTCTCTCTCTCTCTCTCTCTCTCATATTTGGCACACTTATGCATGCTCTCTTTATGATGTTCCAATGCAGGCACCACCTGATATGTCCACTATGCCCAAGCCCACCACTTGCCACTTGTTCACTGCACAGAATGTGCAGACTGCACTCAGCCGGCTTCATAATTTCACTGTTTATTTGGGCACGGATTTGGACCTCTCTCTCGGATTATGGAGTATGAGGATCAGTATTGCTTAGCGTTGTTCATCAGGGAGATCACCAGATACAGAGAGAGATTCCTCAGAGAGCACCGTCGCATCCCTGCCAGAGATCTGGTTATTCATGAGGAGCAGGACGAGGCGCAGGACCATGAGCACAGAGATAGCCCATCTTGCCAGAGAGCACCGATGGTTCCACCCCGAGGATGTACATATGACATGATCCGGCAGCACCGCAGGATGATCTTACACAGAGGCCGTACCCGTCGCTTTATTTCTAGACGACGGAGGATGATGGCAGATTTTCGGAGGAGATTGCTCCATGGAGACTTGGCACCGCCAGCAGCCCATTTGACACTTGCCCAGATCTTCACACTCATGGCAGGAGGCATGGTCGATGGCCATGACTTCCATCATTTCTTTGGATCACAGACCCCTTAGGGAAGACGATGTTCCTCATATTTCATATTTTACATTTTGTATCTAGGCATTTTTGGTACTCTATTTCATTTCATTTTGTATCCAGGATTTTTGTAGCCATTTTTGGCATCTTAGCGGTATTACGATGAGGCCACCTAGTTGGCGCATCGTTGATGATGTATTTTCCTTTCGGATGATTTTGTGTCCCATAGGCCATGTATGGCCTTCCGTGGACCTTTAATAAAATTTCTTTCTTTCTTTCTTTCTCTCTCTCTCTCTCTCAAAGGTGTTTGGCACACTTATGCATGCTCTCTTTATGATGTTCTGATGCAGGCACCACCTGATATGTCCACTATGCCCAGGCCCACCACTTGCCACTTGTTCACTGCACAGAATGTGTGGGCTGCACTCAGTCGGCTTCATAACCAAAGAGCACAGGACCATGAGGACTACGAACCGAGCATTTCAATCATGGACAGGAGGTTTTGGCTCCGGTCCTAGCGCAGATGTTCAACCATGCCATATGTCACGGCTTCCCACCACCATTGTACCAATACACAAGGCAGGTGACCCCATGGATACTTGGAACTATCGCACTTCCATAATTGGCCATACGCTACCAAGATCTATGGATCAATACTGGAGAGGGAGATCAGCAGCCATACAGAGGCACATGGGCAGCATGCTCTAGGGCAGGTAGGTTTCCGGAGACAGCACTCCACACTAGACCACATCTTCACCCTGAGGACTATCATTGAGGAGGCGAGGTCGAGACGCTAGAAAGTCTATGCTTGTTTTGTAGACTTTCGGAAGGCCTTCGACACTGTCCCGCGATCTCGCATGATCAAGAGACTGCAGGATATGCAGATTCCAGAGATTCTGATCTGGGGAGTGGTGAGCCTATACGAGTCCATCAGAGGGAGAGTTCATATCCCAGGAGGCCTATTAGATTGGGTTGAGAGCACAATCGGGGTAAAGCAGGGATGCCCTCTTTCACCAACTCTCTTCGGGCACTACATTGATGAGATTAGATCTCTCATAGACTGTCTAGGAGGCGAGGGAGGACCGCTAGCTGACTTGATGATACAGATTCTACTATACGCGGATGACATAGTCCTCCTGTCATCTTCGGCAGAGGGACTATATCGACATCTAGATGCCCTAAAGGTGTTTTGCAGAGAGAGACCTGATGGTTAACCTTGGGAAGACCAAGGTCATGATCTTCAACACCTCTTACATAGTGCTTCACCGACATAGCTTTACATACTAGAGTCAACCAATGGAGATTGTGCAGTCCATATTTGGGTGCAGTTTTACAGGGCCAATTTTCACGATGACCCACGCAGCCAGAGCATGACTCACACGAGGGCACAGTGCTTTGGCCTGACTAGAGCGACAGTGTTTCCAGGTGCACTTCCAAGATCCACCGACGAAGTATTGGCTTTTCGTCACTCTAGTGAGGTCGACTACCATGTATGCGGCACCTTTTTGGGGGTGTGATCTTTCAGCAGCAGAAAAGAGAGACGCTACTACAACATATCAGAGAGTAGCACGATGACATAGTCCTCCTGTCATCTTCGGCAGAGGGACTATATCGACATCTAGATGCCCTAGAGGTGTTCTGCAGAGAGAGAGACCTAATGGTTAACCTTGGGAAGACCAAGGTCATGATCTTCAACACCTCTTACATAGTGCTTCACCGACATAGCTTTACATACTAGAGTCAGCCAATGGAGATTGTGCAGTCCATATTTGGGTGCAGTTTTTACAGGGCCAACTTTCACGATGACCCACGCAGCCAGAGCATGACTCACACGAGGGCACGGTGCTTTGGCCTGACTAGAGCGACAGTGTTTCCAGGTGCACTTCCAAGATCCATCGACGAAGTATTGGCTTTTCGTCACTTTAGTGAGGTCGACTACCATGTATGCGGCACCTTTTTGGGGGTGTGATCTTTCAGCAGCAGAAAAGAGAGACGCTACTACAACATATCAGAGAGCAGCACGATGGGACCACCGCACCACAAGGTACTGAGATAGACCGAGCGCAGAGACAGGTCACGGATTTCTATGCATTTGACTCAGCTCTAGGGCACTCTAGGGTAGAGGAGGAGGAGCTAGCCGACATGAGAGATATATGGATCAGTGAAGAGAGCCAACATAGGACTGCTGGACGAGGGACAAAGAGACCGTACACGACGTGACAGGCGACTAGGCACACACGATCGAGGTTCGACCTATTTCAGCTCTCCTCAGGGGAGATTGATCGAAGCAAGGCGTCACCCTTGACATAGCCCATCGGATCCAGAGATCGAGGAGACCATGCCCTCCACCACCACAGGAGACAGCCCGACAGATGCAAATACGTGAGCTCTTTGCATCTCATCAGAGAGCCATCATGGAGCCTAGATACGTGGAGCCGGTTCATGCTCTTGGGACTCTAGCTCTGAGCAATTGATATTTTCATGCCACTCTTGCTCTTTTGCTACTTTTTTGCTATTTTGTACTAGTATAGCAAAGGGCCTTAGTGAGCTCTTTGCCCCGGCCCACAGTGGTCTGTATGAGTTACTTGATTCCGTACCTTGTCCCATAGGCCTGCGAGGCCTCTTGCGGACGTTAATATATCTTTCTTTCTTTCTCTCTCTCTCTCTCTCGTGCAATCAATAGAAAGCCTTACAGCTTTGAAGGGGACCTTCTGTGAGAGAGAGAAGAGTGAGAGAGCAAGAGAGCTGAACGTAACGTTGCAATAGATGAAGTGACTAATACAAGAAGAGGGGAAAGGTTTTGTCTAAGTGACAAAACCTTATCCTTCACTAACCGTAGTTAGTGAACTAACTATGGTTAGGAAAAAAACCTCAAATGAGGGAAAAGTGCCCCTAACCTACTTATTACATTACATTGGTCACTGCTAGAATATAATAATAATTCTAACACCCCCCTGCAGTGCCAATGTCATGTACAAGGAAATGATCAATCACCAAAAGGAGATAAGTTCAAGGCACTGCGAAATGCCTCGAACTTTTCACGTGGAAGTGCTTTGATGAAGATGTCTACAACATTGTCATGTGTTGACACATAGATCATACTGATCTCTCCTGCATGCAACTTCTCTCTGACATAGTGATAGTGAACCTCAATGTGCTTCGTGCGAGCATGAAACACATGATTCTTTGCCACTGCTATAGCACTCTGACTATCAGTGAGAATCGGAGAAGGACCCTCCAATGAAAGATGAAGATCGGTAAACAAACGACGCAGCCAAACACATTCAACTGTCGCTGTGAAAGCTGCCCTGTACTCAACTTCACATGAGGAGGTAGCCACTGTAGATTGTTTCTTCCTCCACCAAGAGATGCAAGCATGTCCTAGAAAGAAACAATTCCCATTGGTGGACTGCCTAGTATCATAGTCTCCATCCCAATCTAAGTCACTGTAAGCATGCATCTGCAAGTCACCCCCCTTGGGAAACATCAAGCCAAAAGACTTTGTGCCTTGCAAGTAATGGAAGATGTGTTTTATAGCCTGCTTATGCATAATCTTTGGGCTGTGCATATACCTGCTCACCTGAGAAACTGAAAACTGAATATCAGGTCTTGTATTGCAGAGATAAATGAGGCATCCAACAGCCTGGCTATAGAGTGTGACATCAATTGATTCACCCGCATCATGCATTGTAAGCTTCAGCCCCGGCTCCATGGGAGTGGACATAGGCTTGCAATCATGCATGTTGAATCTGTCCAAGAGCTTTTGAACATACTTGGATTGAGACATAACAATGCCACGTTTCTCTTGAATAAACTGGATCCCCAAAAAGAAATGTAACCTTTAAGCTTACTCTCCGTGAGAGTCTGAAGCAACCAATGTGGGACTGTTTTGGCTGCATGTATCTCTTGAATTTCTTGCCTAACAACTTCATCCACACCCTGAGGTTGTACTAATTCAGCTGGGGGCTGAATCTGTACATGTGGATCTGACGGAGGTTGCTGTAAATTCTGAGTTTCAGCGGGGGAACCAAATGCTATAGGAAGCATCCCCTCAAACACATCATCTGAAGAGGCTGGAATCTGAAATTCAGCATGTGCATGTGCAGAATTTTCATAGAATATAACATCTCTACTAACAAAAATCTTGCGTGTAGCAGGATTGTAGAGACGATAGCCTTTGCTTAGTGAACTATATCCCACAAAAATGCATTTGAGTGCCTTATCTGACAACTTGTGTCTGAACTCCACAGGCACGTGAGCATATGCAACACAACCAAAAACTCTAAAATGGTCCACTGAAGGATTTCTCCCATGCCATGCCTCATAGGGAGTGATTGTCTTCAAAGCCTTTGTAGGAGCCCGATTTAAAAGATAGTTGGCACACATGAGGCCTTCCAGCCAAAACCTGTGAGGCAACTTCTTACTTGTGAGCATGCATATATCTATTTCCATGGCGGTGCGATTCTTTCACTCAATTTTGCCATTCTGTTGAAGTGTAAGTCTCACTGTAAGCTCATGCATGATGCCTTTTTCAAATTCATGAGACATATACTCCCCCCCTCGATCTGTTCGAAGTGTCTGCACCTTGAGTCCTGTCTCATTTTCAACCATAGCCACAAAGTGTTTGAAATGCATAAACACTTCTGATTTTGCCTTGAGACCATAGACCCAAGTGTAGTTGGTAAAGTCATCTATGAATGTAACAAAATAGAGATAACCCCCAAAAGTAGGTGTCCTCATGGGATCACAGACATCACTGTGAATAAGCTGTAATTTCCGTGTAGCTTTCACTGCACCATCCTTTTTGAAGGGAAGTCTATGCATTTTGCCAAGAATGAGGAGGAGGAGACTCCAAAGGAGGCAATGCATCAACCATATCATGCCTCTGAAGTGTCATTAAGCTGCCATAGTTCATGTGTCCATACCTGGCATGCCATAACTCCGCATTCTGTATCGGAGTAGTGGGAGTGCTAACTGATAATGCAAGATGGGATCTTTTTTCATATACATCAAGCTGAAAAAGACCCCGATACAAAGTGCCAGACAACATCAAAGCATAGTCATTTTCTTTGTCTCTGACTGCACACTTGTCATCATAAAAAACAACCTGAAATCCTCCTCTATTGAGTGAGGACACTGAAAACAAATTCTTCTTTATCGCTGACACATAGAGTACATCTGAAATTCTGAAATCTGTGCCATCAGTGGAAGTGAGAATAATGTCTCCCACTCCACACACTAAATAAGAAGAATTATTTGCACAAGTTACCTTCTTCTTGGTGGGTGAAGAATGCAGAGTCACAAACAGACTCTTCTTGGAAGTGATGTGCTTTGAAGCACCACTGTCAAAATACCAAGTATGAAGTGTCTCATCAACACTAAAGGAGCATTCATCCTTTGAAGCATCGTAACTGCAAGTCAAGAAAGCATATGGGTCATCATCTTTAGTGCCTGTAATATCAGAACTACCCACTGAAAAATCTGAAGTGCAAGACAGAAAGGCATAGTGCTCTTCAACCAAGTTGGCTGCAACATCTCCTCCATCATGAGAATGTGGAACTGATGCATCTAACACAACCATACCGGAATCCCTTTTCTTCTCTTTGGCTATGTGCTTCTTGCACTCTCCAACATAATGACCTGGCTTTTTTCAATAATGACAGATGTCCTTCTTTTTCTACTTATTTGTATCACCCTTTGCCTTATAAGAAGGCTGTCCAGAATCAGCTTTATGCTGATGTGTGGGCTGATTGGCATGTGGCTTTTGCTGTCCTTTACCCTTGGGCTTGAACTTGGAGAGCATAGCATGCTCGCCAGCCTGGGTTGCCATATTTCTGCGAGTTTGTTCCACCTGCAACAGAAGTCCTACCAACTCGTGAAAGGGGAGAGGATGGCTGCCCCCCCTCAATGACAAATTCAGCGAGGTGTGGAAACCGAGATAGGACTCAAGAAGAGAGTTCAGAGTGGTGGTGATCATCTCTGAATCCGAAATGACTTCATCAATATTCAGCAATTGTTCCCTGAGGTCCTGAAGCTTTGTGAGGTGAGAATTCATGGAATCTCCCTCCTCCATATGTGTATGGGAAAGTTCTCGCTTCAGACAGGAAACCCTGGCATCATTTCTTGCTGCAAACATACTCTCTAGTATCTCCGAAGCTGCCATAGATGTCTTGCATGACCGAATATGAGGTATAATGAATCTCTTGACAGAAAGAGAAATTACTGAAAGAGCTTGTGCATCTCTAGAGTCCCATCTTTTCTGTTCTGCTGTGGGAGCTCCTGGAGCGGCTGCTCCAACCACCTGTGCTGCATTTATACCTCTACCCCTGCCTCCAGCTATAGGAGTGACAGGTGTAGTAGCTGTATCTGGTCTTGCTTCACCCAATTGACATAATCCCAAAGATGTCTGCCAACCAAGATATTGGGAACCATGAAACTCCACAAGGAGTAGTTGGTGCCATCCAACTTATCCTCCTGTGTTAGAACCCCGAACACCTCATTGGAGTTGTTCTGAGCCATTTATACCAGAAAATATTAGAAAATACAGTAGACTGACCAGGTGAAATCCCTTCCTGGGATATAAAATGCACAAGTAAAATCTGCAAAAGCTGCCCACAGTGACAAATACTGTCATAGCCTGTCAAAGGCTCAGAATGCACTTCAATTGTCCTACAAATGCTCTCAAAAACTTCCAAAAAACACTGCAGAATGTGCCAATGTCTGCAATGTCACTCAAAATGAGTCCAAAATTGCCTGCTACAGTCCCAAAATGCTTTTACATTACCAAATTGCATCTGAATGCCAAAAGCCCCAATTTCTTCAGGGAAATTGCATCCAAAAGAGGGCAAATTGCCTAAAAGCCCCAAAAATGCAAGAAATTGCAGTGCAAAACCAAAAGCCCCAAATTTTGGGGTGGAATTGAACTGAAATTGAGGCAGATCCACAAATCCACGAAAAGCCCCCAATTTTGCAAAATGCCTAATGCACAGAATGTGCTCAAATATGTCCAAAAATCTGCCTAGCCAAACAATGGCTCCCTACAAAATGCACCTGTGTGCATACGGAAACAAAAGAGCCCCAAAATTGCACTTTGTGTCTGTCACCTGCAAGAGTAACGTGCAGGTGATTTGTTGTGTATGGATCTTTGTGTGCGGACGGATGATGTACAACTGTATGGACGACTGACAGTCCATACAATTGTACAGCAGACGATTGTACGGGCTGCTGCTGTACGGATGTACGGCTGCTGCTGCATACGGAGGTACGGGCTGCTCGTGTACGGACATATGGCTGCTGCTGATTGACAAGTACGGAAAGCAATACAGCACTATTGTCGGTTGTACGGCGTTCGTACAGCGAAGGTATAGTGATGTACCTAGCAGCGATGTTCCAAAGACAACGCACGTACGGCATTGTATTGCTATGTATGGACTGCTCACGGGAGCAGTGTACGGACAAGCACTTGTACGGACTGCTCACGGGAGCACTTGTACGGCTGCAAGCAGAAGGCACGGACGGCAGATTGGTGCTAATGTACGACAGGTTGTATGGCTGGAGCTTCGTCGCCAGTACAGGCGTACGGACAGCAACGTGGGCTGCTATATGGCTGTACGGAATCAGTCCGTACAGATTGTACGGACGGGAGCTGCGAGCAGGGTGCTTGGAGCAAGAAGAGTTTGCGGGCAAGGAGCAGGGTGCTTGGAGCAGGAAGAGTTTGCGCGCAAGGAGCAGGGAGCTGGGCACGAAGCTAGGAGCAGGGTCTTGCTGCTCTGATACCAAATGTGAGAGAGAGAAGAGTGAGAGAGCAAGAGAGCTGAACGTAACGTTGCAATAGATGAAGTGACTAATACAAGAAGAGGGGAAAGGTTTTGTCTAAGTGACAAAACCTTATCCTTCACTAACCGTAGTTAGTGAACTAACTGTGGTTAGGGGGGAAAACCTCAAATGAGGGAAAAGTGCCCCTAACCTACTTATTACATTACATTGGTCACTGCTAGAATATAATAATAATTCTAACACCTTCAACTGCCAAGGTTACAGATTTGTTTTGCACAATGCCTACACGAGGATGTGTAGAGGATACATGGAGGAAGTATTTCATATATCATTCTTGACTATGCACTTAACTTTTTATAATCTTGTCATTGGTGGCGTGGGTGACTGCACCTTCAAATATGGAAAAGAAAACACTATCATTAAATGATCACAAAAGGGCAGTTGATCCCGATCCTTTACTTGTTACCAAGAAACTTGCTACTACTGAAACCAAAGTTCTTGGCACAAAGAAACGTTCTATAGTGCCTGTTAATACTTTCGCAGAAATTACTGAAACTTGAAGTTGTGCACATAAAAGATTTTGAAATGAACATACAAGACATTGCAGTCGAAGGCCTGGTACTAAATAGGCCACATATGACAGGAAGAAAGATTTCACGTATCAAAAATTTTGTGCAGACTTGCTTGACAGGATCACAATTACACTACATCTTGATGGTAACCTAATTTCTCATGAGAAATTAATTAAACGAGGCACATGTGTTTAAGTTGAAAACTTCTAGGTAGTAAGAAGAAAAGGAAGCATGTACAAAAAAGTGACTCAGAGTTTATAACTAGTGGAACACGTGTGCTACCGATTCCAAAGTTTGAAGTATGCCTGCAAATGTTCTCCACAATAGATATCATAAGCTTCTGTAAAAAAGAAAGAGAGGTACGTATCAGGAACTATCCAATTCACTGTACTTGCAGATGCAGGGTACATTGAGTGTTAGTACGCTTCAAAATGTGCCACGAGATTGACAGGTAGCGCTGGCACTGACAAAATTTTCACTATTGCTTCTCGTCCAAGCTCCTTTTCATCATTATTCGCACCTCCAAACATCAGATGCACACTCACCTAGGGCACTCCTGCTAGCATACACCGGGAAAGCATCCTGCAACTTAGGTGGCACAACCATACACTCGGCACTCCGTCTCATGACATCTAATTACACAAGTCTCTCAGCAGAAAAACTACAAATGCTATCCACTACATACAAAAACTTGGAACTATTGGTCTTCAACGAAGTTTCATTGATAGAGCAAGACACATTCATTGTTTGAACTTGAAGAGGCTGCATGGGAGTGATTGGGAGGACCTGACTTCTTCTGGCTGCAATAGCCAGTACTCATCCAGGTATGCAGCAGCCCCTGCACACAATATATTTGTCCTAGTCCTAGAGCAGCCTCTGCATGCAGTTATTTCCTCAAAATCTGAATACTTTCAGCAGCTTCTACCCAAAGATCAGCTTAATTAGACATGCAGCAGCTTCTGCTGGCACTTACTGTCCAAAATCCTGCAGCAAAGCAGCATTTGCTGCTACTGACTTCAATTCGCAGCGGCCTCTACCTACAGCTATTGCACAGAAGCATCTGCTGCTGATTTCGCTTCAGTTCAGCTAGCGTTTCTTACTTCTGAAGAGGTTTTGATCAAATGATTTCTTTTGTTAGTGCCTCCAACCATTTCAGCTTCTCCACACCTGAAACAATGATCTTTGGACACTCCTTTCTGGAGGCAGTTTGTGGAAGCAATACTATCCCTCATTGGTTCACTCCTTGATTGAGATCGAGGATGAGATCATTGGACCTGATGCAAAATTTACTCAATGAGTGAACAACAGGAATCCTTCGGAAGACTTGGAAGGATGGCCTACACCATTCACAAATGGATAGGCTGTATTGGAAGCCTTTAAGTTTAAGAATTACAAGTGTATCTCTTTGATAGTTGATTAAAGTTCAGTCTTTCAACTGTTTGGTCTTCCCTGGATATTCACAGTCTGGCCAAACACTGGGACTAGTGGATTCCCGTGGTATGGGACACAAGGATTGTAGCCATGCATACAACTTTTTAGCCATGGATTTGGCCACTTGCATCACTTTGGTGATGGATAACAGCGTTATGATTAAATAATCCACTGTTCGAGAAATGCTTAGGGATAAACCACTTACTTGAAAACTTTTGAATTTGTTGGCCAATAAGATGATGTGAATTTCATTGTCTCTCTACAATGACAATCTCAATTAGGGTTGGTGTTCTGGAGTGTGGATTCACTCGAACCCCAACTAAATTGAGAGAAAAAATTTATTATCAACTAGACTAACTAGGGCCTAGCCAAGACTCAATTGCCTAGGGGCAAGGCCAAGTTAACCTAGGATCTTGGATTGGAACTAGGGTTAGGGAATACTCTAACCTAAATTTTGGATGAACCCAAGGTCGAGAATAGAGCTAGTGTGGATGATGTTTAGATCCTATACATTGAGCTACCCTAAGAAGGACGTGGCTATCCCAAGATTAGCGAAGCTAGTTAGGGAAAAAGCATGACTCTAATAAAGTAAAGCTACTTTATGCGTGCAACCTAAGTTTAGGGCTTACTACTAAAGATAGCCCGTGCTAGGCCTATAAATATGAGCCAGGGGGTCAATATTCGCGGCCCAAGCACTTGAAGCCTCCTTTGGACGTAGACCTATTGGCTAGAAAGTAGTGACTAGAGGAAGCGGCATGTGGTAGGGATGCGTGTCTTGACCTTGAGGCTAATTGGCACTCGCGGTGGTCTAGACCTTATGCTCAGGCATACCTCAACATACTGAGCCTACGACTAGGAGGTGACCTGCTAGCTTGAATCCCTATGGGTTGTTTTGTGGGATTGTCTCGTGGTATCAAGAACTCTCACTTGTAGTTGTTATTTCACCAAGGTCAAAAGTGACTTGCCCTAGTTGGGGGCTATTTCACCTATTGTCACGCATTGACATCACCCAATAGGAGAATGCCCCTTTGTTGGGAGAACTCCACGATATACCCAAACAACGTGTTGGAGACATCATAGCCAAAGAGTGTGTTGATGTGATGTGTTGGTGTGTAGTTCTAGGAGATCTAGTACTAGTGATTGTGTGAGTGCTACGTGTCACTATCCCATATGCACTTGGTGCAAGTGTGAGTGTGTAGCCTATAAGGTTTGTACTTCAAAGTTCACATATCTCATTTAATGATGATGAATGAATGAAAGCCTTCATGGATTCTACATTTGTCTACCATTTCTTCACGCCCTACCCTATTTCTCTCTCTCACTCACACCATGTTTCTAACATGGTATCAGAGTAGGTTCACCCTGCCATAGCACCTTGCCACGTCATCACTAACCTAACCCTAGTTTTGCTCAGCCTCTTCCTTCCCGCAGCCGCCTCAGCTCTGCTCATTTCCACCTCAGTTCAGCCTCATTTCCATCTCCTTTCAGCTGCTTTCAACCCGTTTAGGGTTTCCACACAGCCGTCTTCACTTGCAGTTTCTTGTGTCCATTTCTGCCAATCTAATCTCTCCACAGCCTGTTGGTCGCCCTGTTTGCAAGAGGTGCATGCATACATGCTGATTTGGAGCATTTCCATTGCCATTTTTAGGGTTTGCAGGTCACAACAGCAGAAATCGACCACCTAGCAGCATTGGTTGCAGATTTTCGAGGTCTTTTGGAGGTTTTTCGACCTGTTTTAGAGCTGCTGCTTGCATTTTCAAGTTGTTCTAGGGTTGCTGCTGCAGAACTGCCTTCAACAGAGCCATTTTCGGGGCTGCTCCTAGCCTCTAACTCATCTAGAATACCCAATTCTTGGCCTGTGACCTGCTGGTGCATTTTGGTACACCTACACCTCTACTACAGCACCTCGGTATAGCTTGGAGCTGGTCTACTGAAGCGCTTCACACATTTCGAGATATATTGCTGCATTTGGCACCCCTCTAGGTACCTTCTTGAGGATTTTGGACCTACTCCAGTACCTTGAGCACCCATCTTGTCCACGAGTGCTCTTCTATTGGCTCATTCTAGGACCTCAGGGTATCTACTTGCTGTTATTTGACTTGGGTTGACTCAGTTCTACATTTTGGGGCCTTTGGAGCACCACTAGACATCTATATCTGCCTGGAGGTTGCGTCCAAGTCTTTCTTCGCAACTTCCACCCACTTGGAAGTTGCTTCGATTTCCTTCCACCCACTTGACTCAGTTGCAAAGCTGCAAGAAAATCTGAAGGAGGCTAAAAGAGCAACTGAAGCAAGGGCACACGATCTCCGGAAGGAAATTGAAGCAACTTCCAAGTGGGTGGAAGTTGCAAAGAAAGACTTGGACGCAACCTCCAAATGGATAGAGGTTACCTAGAAGTACACGCGCGTCTCCCACAAGATAGCGCCATCATGACAGCCACCTTGAAGAAAGATAAACGCAGGCAGGCAAAGGGCTTAAATTAAGGTCTCCGAAAGATGCATCAACTATGTCCATGCTCCATGTTACCATGGGCATTGCTTGCTCTATGGCTGCAAGATTCTCCTTGAAAGTGTGCTGCGTTTTCCTCCACTTTAGAGGGCCCCCAACGCGTGAGTTCATGGGTAATTTCCATGTCTGGGTCTCTCCTTCACCTCAAGGGTGATTTGTCAACTAACTTAGTGTCCACTACTGCTATGACTTCCGTTGTTATGGATGTCATCTCTGAAGAAGCCTCTCCTTGACAGTGGAGGCAAGCTCCCGTGACGTGACCAAAAAAGTAACCATTACATAAGAGCTCCAAAGCACCTCCAAGATTATCATATGGCATTCCTAATTTCGGCTACACAAACTGAGAAAGAAATAA
Source organism: Dipteris shenzhenensis (assembly GCF_047967505.1). Classification (NCBI taxonomy): domain Eukaryota; kingdom Viridiplantae; phylum Streptophyta; class Polypodiopsida; order Gleicheniales; family Dipteridaceae; genus Dipteris; species Dipteris shenzhenensis. Next base: position 1,997,567 of record NC_141603.1, on the reverse strand, counting down.
AGATTTCTATTACAAAAGTTTAAGATTGAAAGTCCTTGGGTTTAGCCTTGAAGTCCCTGATAAGTGCTTTGCCATCTATGTAGACAGCTTATTTGCCCTCCTTCCAAGCTTCTCTTACTTCATTGAGTTCTGTGGCTTTTTGCTTGAGTTGGCTCGGACTGAGTTCTTCTGCTAACATTTCTTTTTGTCTTTCAATTAACAGAGGTGGTCCTGTATATCCAGAAGCACACACACGTCTCCCACAAGAGAGCACCATCATGACAGCCACCTTGAACGAAGACAAACGCAGGCAAGCGAAGGGCTTAAATGTAAGAGTGGTTAGGTCTCCCAAAGGTTCATCAACTATGTCCATGTTCCATGTTACCATGACACTGCTTGCTCTATGGCTGCAAGATTCTAATTGAAAGTGTGTTGCGTCTTCCTCCACTCTAGAGGGCCCCCGACACATGAGTTCATGGGTAATTTCTCCTGTTAGTGTCTCTCCTTCAGCTCAAAGGTGATTTGTCAGCTACCTTAGTGTCCACTGCTGCTATGACTTCCGTTTTGATGGATGTCATCTCTAAAGTAGCCATCTCCTTGACACTGGAGGCACTCCCGTGACGTGCCCAAAAAAGTAACCATTACATAAGAGCTCCAAAGCACATCCAAAATTATGACATGACATTCCTAATTTTTGCTACGTGGTTGAGACAAACTAAGAAAGAAATAAAGATTTCTATTACAAAAGTTTAAGATTGAGAGTCTTTGGGTTTAGCCTTGAAGTTCCTGATAAGTGCTTTGCCATATATGTAGACAGCCTATTTGCCCTCCTTCCAAGCTTCTCTTACTTATTGAGTTCCGTGGCTTTTTGCTTGAGTTGGCTCGGACTGAGTTCTTCTGCTATCCATATTTTTCTGCCTTTCAATTAACAGAGATGGTCCTGTATATCCAGAAGCACACGCACGTCTCCCACAAGAGAGCATCATCATGACAGCCACCTTGAAGGAAGACAAACGCAGGCAGACAAAGGGCTTAAATGTAAGAGTGTTGGATCTCCGAAAGGTTCATCAACTATCCAATTTCCATGTTACCATGGTCATTGCTTGCTCTATGGCTGCAAGATTCTCCTTGAAAGTGTGTTGCGTCTTCCTCCACTCTAGAGGGCCCCCGACACTTGAGTTCACGGGTAATTTCTCCTGTCAGTGTCTCTCCTTCAGCTCAAGGTTGATTTATCAGCTACCTTAGTGTCCACTACTGCTATGACTTCCGTTTTGATGGATGTCATCTCTGAAGTAGCCATCTCCTTGACAGTGGAGGCAAGCTCCCATGACGTGACCAAAAAAGTAACCATTACATAAGAGCTCCAAAGCACCTCCAAGAGATTGACATTGCTAATTTTTGCTACGTGGTTGAGACAAAGAGTCTTTGGGTTTAGCCTTTAAGTCCCTGACAAGGGCTTTGCCATCTCTGTAGACACCCCATTTGCCCTCCTTCCAAGCTTCTCTTACTTTATTGAGTTCCGTGGTTTTTTGCTTGAGTTGGCTCGGACTGAGTTCTTCTGCTATCCATGTTTTTCTGCATTCCAATTCACAAAGGTGGTCCTGTATACCATACATTTTGAATCAATTCACGGAACCAGTAGATGAACATGAGGTCGGCCCCAATTGAAAGCACCAAAGAAATCTAAATCTCTCTCCTGTTGAGTGTAAATTCAAGCAAGATACTAGCAAGCACAACCTCAGCAGCATGATAAGGATGATGGTGCGCTTCCTAATCTACTGGAACAACATGGTAACACAATTCTTGTGGTTTTTATGGCAGAGGCCAAAGGAGTCGTTGGCATGCACTAACGAGCCACAATTTGCAAATTGCCAATGTTATTCATTTTGGAGAGACTTCCTTGTGAGCAGCTTTTACTCGGTATGCAACTGCGGTCCAGTTTAGATGCCTCCACCGTTTGTCCTCATGCTAGAGGCCAGGTGGCAAGAGAACTATGGCAGGCAGGAACCAGCCATTATGATGTCCAACCTTATGATGCCTGTGTATGCCAATGTGACGCACTTGGCCACGGACCCATTTGAACAGGTTTCTACATCCAAGCATGTTTTTCCACGTCAGACAATTCTTATGATCCATTTGGAAGTACCCACACACATCGAATTTTGGTAGATCATCCTTCACAGAATTTCTATCATGGGCTTGCATAGGTATAGGTGCAATTGTCAAAATTGACACACGGAGAACCATAAGGGATCAAGATGCATATGGTGTTATAGGAGCAAAGAGATGATGCAAGCTGCCTTGACTGCTACAATATAAACTCCAAGATGCAAATGCAGTTACAGGTGTAGAGAGAGGGTGCAAGCTACCTATATAATATACAATATTTGACTGCTATAATGTAAACTTTGTATACCGAATTAGAGATTTCTCTTGCTCAAAAAGAAGAAGGTTCTGCTTGGAACCATATAAACAGCCCTCTTACATCTTCTTGTGACCAGCTCACATTGATTTTTTAAGTGGAACAACCCACCACAGGTATGACATTATGTGCTTCGTAAAACAATTGGTTTTTATAGTATAGAGAGAGGGATTGTTTATTAGGTGTGAATACTTTGGATGCCTCAAGCAAGGATTTTTTAATATAGGACGGTACATGTACATATACAAGACCCTCTGTTAAAATTATGTCTCCTTTCACTCATTCATTTGCTATCAACTCATTGACGCTCTCTAAAGCTAACCTTATATACAGCATTGTCAGAGAAATCTTTAATAGGCCGGCCTTGATCGTATGCAAACTCATTCAACAACCTCCTTTACTGTTCTCCATTCAGTTTATCCACAAACCAGATTAACTTTTCACTTGTTCTTCTTTATGACCTCAACGAAACTTGTCAAGTCTTTGTCCCATCTCTTGATCATGCTCTCCTCTTTGAATGTGAGGTCTGGAGGTCAGCTGTTGTTCTCATAGCAGGGCCACTCGCTCAGCAGAGCTACGTTGAGTTGCAATTTACGTCAGAATTTAACGAGGTACAAAATCCTGATTCCTTGTTTATAGTCAGGCAGACATGGCACAACGAGAGCATTTCAAGTTGACACTAGCTTTCCGTAGGCTCAGAGACTACAAAGAATGTCCACCAGAAGCGATAACACGTTAGAAATCTACTAGGCCACTTCTTCGAGGTTTTTCCAAGGAGACAAGCGCAGGAACATGAACAAGAAGAAGACTATGGGAGACGGATGACCAAAAAGACGGATTCTCACAGTCCATGATTGTTGCGAAGGCAGAAGAGACCGCTGCAAGGCTGGCCAGGCTCGACGTAAATCGTTATCGCTTCTCTTGATCATCGTGCTCAGCTGAAGAAATAGGATGCAGCGACGGAAGCTCAAAGTCACTTGCGGATAAGAATCTTATTTGCCTCTCTCTCGTATTAGGACCCCACTATATCATGTACTCTAACTTAATATGAAGAACAAGGAGTAGGATTGTGTTGAATTTGTTTGAGGCCATTTAGTGTATAGAATAAATGGAGTTTGTTCAATTATTTTTGTTTGCGGTCGAGCATTGCGCCATGAATTGTTGTAGGCGTGGCAATCAATTGGTGGATTTTCGGTCTGCCACCTTAAGGACGCCTTAGTGAAGGCTTCTGAGATGCCAAAATTCATTTCGAGGATTATTTATTTCGGTTGAATTATGTGATTGGTGCATGCATTTGACTATCTAGTGACGTCCACGTGTAGGGTAGGATACTTTTGGCTTGCCATATATGGAGGCCTAAGTAAAGCAATGGCATTTGAGAAAGCTCATTTTTTTGAGGGATTGGCGCCACGTGGAGCCACATCAATGCTTCAAATCCTCTCTCTCTCTTTCTCCCTCTCTCATTGCTAATTCTTTCCTTCAAATCCTCTCTCTCTCTTTCTTTCTCCCTCTCTCCCTCTCTCTCTCTCTCTCTCTCTCTCTCTCTCTCTCTCAGCTTTCTGCCCCCTTTTCCATGTTGCACATTCGATTCGTCTTCTTTTTCGATCTCGGCTAGGCCTTATGAATGATATTCATCTTATTTGTTCTTCACGTGTAGCGCGAGTTCAGTTGGTGAATGTTCCATGTGGCATTCTTTTTGGAGGCAGGTCTTCTCCTTGTGTGCTTTTGTTAGATGTTCAGCATGTGCGAGGATTTGGCGCTGGAAGAGTCGTGATCTGCGTATGGCCTGTTGGATGGATGGACTTTCAATATGGTTTATTCCTCGAGGAGTTTTCGTCGGTGGAGATAAGGATGCATAACGCTGTTGTGAGGAACGTCTTGCATGGACGGTTTTTTGCTATAAATTCGTGTTCGCGGACGGTTTTGGACTTGTGTTGGTCTCTGTGGTGATAGTTTTCTTGCATGTTGTTGTGATGGCTGACGGTGGGTGTAATGCAGAATCTACGAATGAGCGTTAGGCCTCACCAGAGTCGATGGACACTGGCAACAACACATTCCATAAGGGTTGATGCTCTTCTACTTTTCACTTCATTTCTTTCTTTTCTTTTCGATTTTGAGTTGTTTTCTAGAAGGGTTGATGATGTTGACTGACGTATTTGTACATTGCTTTGCTGTTGCCTACTGCAGAGATGATCAAATGAGTCTTTGGTAAATCTGTGATGGAGGTCAATAACGATGCGATGTCTGTTGTAAATGGTATGTTCCAGTGAGTTTGCGTACGATGAGTAGTCACTCCTCTACATAATTACAATGTCGGGATTGTAGGTATTAGCTGCAAAGTATTCGCTCTCAGGAGATTGTCGCTCACCTGCATGTATAATTATGCAACTTGAGGAGACTCATTTCAATCTTATGCAAGCACTATAAGAAAACGCAAGCATTGTAACAATTGCATGTGTGGAGTGCCTAAGTCACCAGTTGTGCTCATTAATTTTCTTGCATGTGTAGAGGCTGCACCTCACTGATTCATCGTCATGTATCTGTAGAGGCTGAACCACAAGCTTGTTCGATGCCTTCTTTCGGTAACAAACATGAGGGAAAGGTTTCACCGTCAACGTTTAGCAGTCCACTCGTCCTTTCCTATGGTGGTAGACCCCCTAAACAATTCGAATTGCTGAAGAACTTGGGGATCAACAAAGATGCAAAACGCTCTCTGCGAAAGGCTTTTCAGGCAACAACTCGTGAAGCATACATCGAAGGTAAGATTAATCTTTGTGGATAAAAACGAATTTGTTTGTGGGAGCGACAATTTATCGTAATGTATAGCTATGGACAGTTTTTGAAAATTTCGCGTACCTTTATTTTATCAAAAGGTTTTGTGTTCTCCATCAATTATTTGTTCGTTTTGTCAATGTGGTTTCTTTGCTAAGAGTTTTGTTGTATAACATTGGAGAAAATGCACGTCTATTCAATGCTGTAATGTTGAATGCACACATTAAGCAAAAGAGATAAAGAACTTCTTTGTTTGTTTGTTCGTTTCAATGCTCTTACGTTGAATGTACTGATTAAGGGAAAAACAAAGAGAACTTCTTTGTCTATTTATTCGTTTAATCACATGCATACAAATTCCAATTACATTGCAATGGTCATACAAAGAGAAATGAGTGTTTGTCGCACTTGCTTTAGGCTTCAATTCCTTTTAGTGGCAAACCCTGCAAAGTAAATGAATATACTCGTAAAAAGAAAAGCCCTCATTAAAGTATATGCATGCCTCAATCACTTTAGACACCTTTATTCGTACTAGCCCTGAACCAATGTTGTTGACATTGGATTCAAAGCAAAGAACACAAAGTATGAGATACACATTTGTGCTAATTTCATCGATCAGTACAACTACGAGACTATCACCTTAATTGTTCCACATGCTTTCATTCAACAATATAAAGACGTCCTGGTTCCTGACTCTTTCTATAGTGTCGAACATGGAATCCCGCGCAAAAGAGGCACAGGTGAAGGGGGGAGTTGTTTCTTCTCTTTGTATGTCGATGCAACGACGGTTGTTGTGAAGGTGATGTGCACTTTGTCTCAGAGACATCAATATGTGAGGTCGTGCCACTCCTGGACTTTGAGTGCAAAACAAGGCACAATTTCAAATATGATGGGCACCATAAGTGTCGTTGTGATTAAGGTGGATGGCGATGGTGGATTGGTCGATCAAGTTTTTGTTGCAGACGGGCCTTGTGATCAAGACTGTGCACCTGTAAGCCTCTTTCCTTTTGTCATGCCCAAAGTAACAAGCAAGAAGCCCACTTTCTAAGCTCTTTGTTTCCCTGTAGCTTGCATTTGTCGGCGAACGCAAGAGTGTCCTCACCCGCCTGGTCTAAGAATACAAGGAAGATGGGATCGTGACGTACACCTTCAAAAATGTGTCTTACATGATAGCGAATAACACACTTGGCTTCTATGATTTCACTATACTTGCAGAGATACCTGATGGCAGCAAGAAGGATGATGAGCTGCAAGAAGTATTCATGACTCAAGTGTCAAAGCTAGGCTACGGCCAAAGAGTAAGCTCTTTCACATTCGCATTGTTCAATATTGCAACACTATCGCTAACTAACTCTTCTACTTTTCTGTAGGTCACAGGGCATGTTGCACTTCATGCAATTGAATGCACAACTTATGGACTTCCAGTTTGGAACCTATGGAGGATCATGTGTTAGCCGTAATCCTGGATACCCTTACTACTATACATGTGCAATTCATTGGCAAAGTTCCTTCGTTGAAAGGTAGTCTTTATGGTCGCGAAGGTGCAGACGTTGTAGTCACTATTCATGGACCACATGTAGACACTTTGCTAGGCCTCGAGACACCCTTCCTTGAGTTGTATGCTCAGAGTGTTTTAGATGTACACTCCATGCTTCTTGACATCAAGCCGAGTGGTAATTTCACCATCAATAGCTCTGGCCACCTGGTCGGGTTTGAGCCAAATGCGTGATTTGGGTCTATCCTTCCTTTGTTTTTGTGTCCACCATAACATGATGCTACTTTCGTTTCTTTGCAACTAAGACAGCTTTACCTTTGCTTACAACTTTTTATGTGAATGTTTTTCTCTGTCTAATATTTGTACAATGCAAAATGATCACCGAATGGATGCATGCAATTGAGATAAGTCCAACTTCATTTCTTTCTTTGTACGTGAACATTTTCTTTTGTCTATTATTTACACGGTGCATTGCGATCAAAAAATGGAGGCGTATTGCAATGCGATAAAAAAATGGAGGCGTATGATGTCAACAAGCACATTGCATTTGAAACTACACACCCTAACAACACTGACATCATCCTCTGCTTGTTGAACTTTTTCCTTCTTACACATATGAAATGTTCGTGCAAATGCTACTCCATTCTATTTTCACCACCTCGACGAACAATGAATCTCCTTGGAGAGAATTACGTGTTGGCTCGTTGGCAATTAGAACCATACTCTTCCAAGTTAGAGTGCTTGGCTCGAGTCCTGGCAAATGTTTCCAACTCTCACGCGCATTCACAATTGTCTTTTCTGTGTGACCTTGATGTTGCAATGTTCGTTCCAAGTACTGTGCAAGGACAGAACAGGCTCGAAAGTTGTGATTGACCCAATTAGTGGCATGAAGGAAACAAAAAACTCTACTAATTAACAATCTCTTAATCCCTGCAACAATAACACCTTTGCACAAGCGTTCACGAAAATGCTCGTACATTCAATGGGCTACAAGCCAGGATGACATTTTGCTTTCTTTAGTGCAAGCTATGCCCCAACAGATAGCAAAAGAGGTCGCGACTTGCTACCTTAGCATGCTGCCAAGCTGCAAGCACTCAATCCGAGCTATTATTACGAGAATCTACAAGCAAAGGAAAAATTTAGCGTGTGCGAGTCCAAGAGACATAGAACCCTACTCTCTTGCACTACCTTTCCAACACAATCAATCACAACCTGATGTAGTGAAGCCAAACGAGCGTGTAATCACACAAAGTAAACCTGTCCTAAGGTATTTCAAGACCATCCGACACACCTTCTTGCACTTGTGTTTGTTGTCAATCATTGGACTTTAGGAGCAAAATGCATCGTGTCTCAACATGAACCAACATGAACTGATTCCAACAATCCTACCACATCGTAGCACATTATGCAACCTATGCCACTCACAGATCCCTCATAGATCAAGAAAGGGAAAGAGCCTAAGTTTGCTTCAAAAAACATGCCCTTGCCTCCCCAACAACATTTCACAAGTATGCTAAACACTTTGGAGGCGCGCTTGATTGCAATAAGAATACCTTTCGCACAAATCCGTGAATTAACATACAAAGGACAATATGGCCTTCACGGCGCAATTGTGAATGTTTTCACAGATGTTGATAGAGCACAACAAGTTCTCCCCCATTTTTTGAGTGACAGCTCAACAGTGAAGGTTGCACTGAAGCGAAAGCTTGAATTCATACACAATTACATGAGCAGTCTTGTAAGACCCACTTTGACCCTAAAAGCATGAATGAGCTATTGCCCACACCACTATACAGGCTGAAAGAGCATATTAGAACTATACAAGCACAGAGAAATGAGGAACATTTGACAGAAAGCTTTCAAACTGAGATGAAAGAGGAGATCCCAAGAGACACTCTTGTGCATGGCATCTACACAACACAACAAGTTGTTGACTTCAAGGAAAAAACAATCAATATTACACCATCTGAAGGGTTTAGCCCCCTCAGCATTTTCAAAGACAAACACTGCAAAGAGCTTGGATTCCCACAGTTGTTTTATGGCCACACAAGGTAGTACAATGTGCCTGATTGCACATCATACTAGAGAATTGCACGATGGGAGCTCACAAACAACGAGACAGGAGATTTGCTCTTGCATAGAAAACTTATTTTTCAAAACAATGAAAGTGCTCATTGGCCAAGTGCTATCATCTTCTTGGGTTTGAATGTGCAAATCCCAACTACACGGTAGGAGCATAGAAGCAAAGGAGGCAACTGTGGATACTAATATTGAGAGGTTTCTCCAGTTGCACATTGGCTTCTCTAGTCGCACATTGGCTTTAGTGACTTTGAAGCCTACACACTTTGGCTAGCTTACAAGCATTAGCTGAAGAAAAATCTCTTTGTAATGCTGAGACAATTAGGCCTCCCAACCTTTTTCTTGACTTTCTCAATTGCTGAGAAAAAATGGCAACCACTACTGTCTTGCTTACACGAGATAAATCCACCACCATCAGAGGACAAAAAAACAATCCCTGAGACTAGCACATCACATGACTTGCTTCATGGTGACCCACCCACAATTGCGAGATACTATGTGCATAAATTTCAAGCTATGAAACGCCTTCTCAAGCAAGGCACAAGCATCCTAGGTAGAGTGCTCAATTTCTTCTTTGTCATAGAGTTTCAAAATAGGGGAAGTCAACACGATCACGGCTTTCTATGGGTGGAAGGTTTGCCCATTTATGGTAATGCACCTGTAAAATAAAATCGAATCTTTCGTTGACAAATACATTACCACCAATGTTCAGAATCTCCCTGACGAGTTGGCGAGACACGCACAAGCACAAGCACAAGAGAACATGTAGGAAAAGAGGAACAACATGCCTATTCAAATTCCAATGCCCCCCCATGAGAACAACAAAGATTTTGAACCCGCTACAAGAAACAACAACCTTGAAGCTACATAAAGCAACTCGTAAAAGAATCAACTCTTACTTGCATGAAAAGCCCACTGATAAACATAGCTTTAATGAAATATTACATGCTCTCTCTTTGTCAGAAGAAGAGTACATCAAAGCGCTACAATCCACCATAACACAGCCAACAATATTCTTGCAACGCCACTCAAGAGACATATTCACAAAAAATTTCAATGTTGACATCTCCTGTCTATGGCAAGCAAACACAAACATATAATTTGTTATGAACCCCCATGCAGCTGCATCGTATTGCACTTCGTACATGACAAAAATTGATCTTGCAACCACTATCGTAGTGAAGGAGGCTATGCATCGAGCATGTATGCAAGATTGGCAATGCGATCTTGAACACCCAACACATTAGCTCCCAGCAAGCGGTGTACCTATCACTATCCTTGCGACTCATAAGCACAACGAGGGAGTTTTGCTACATCAACACAAGCCCCCCTGAGGACCGTACTCTGCTTCTAAAAATAGGTCGTGTTCTTGAGAAATTGAGCACATACATTTTCTTTGAAGACATAATTGGAAAGTTCAAAAGAAGACTAATTGACCTGCAGCACTTGTGCCTAGCCAAGTACGCTAGCTTGTATAACCCGGCTGGCCGCCATAGTACCAAAAAAAGAAAAAGACCCAAGGTGGTTCTCTTCAACAATTACAACAAAAACAAAGACCCAAAAGACCACTACAGAGAATTGTGCTTGTTGTACATGCTATTCATTGGTGATGAGCCATATACAGACGATGTTTTGCCAACATGGCATGACATGTACACGCATGCGCAACAATAAATTAACGTAAACTTTAAGAAATTCAACAAATAAATTGAACAACGTGATAACGCTTTTGATCAAAGACAAGCACAAATGTCTACCGATACTTCGAGCGTACAGGACCCACATGCAAATATCTACGATCTCAGCATAGGCCTCGAGAACTGCAAACCACAAACCCGCATGGAAAATCTTGGAAACTTCTCTATGGCATTCATGCCCAATCAAAAGTACTTCCAAGAGCTAAGAAAATTGAATCCACAACAAAGAATAATGCTCAAAGATGTGATGTTAAAGAAACGCCTTTGCAATGCTCCGCCCCTATGCCTATTCTTGTCAAGAAACACAAGCATAGGCAAAACCCACACATTACTACTGTTAGTCCAAGCTTTGCAATGCCACTACTCACAAAGAGCTTCACTAGTACAGAATATCCAAGGATTTTGCTATTGCCCTACAACAAAAAAGCATACAACATAGGCGGTACAACCATACACTTGCCACTACTCACGATAACTTACAAAGCCCTGACCATAGAAAAACTACAACTTCTCTCGACTTATACAAAGACATGGAAATGATTGTGTTCCACGAGATCTCTCTTGTAGGTCAAAACACTTTCATAGCAGCAGACATGCGCATGCGTGAGATCAAACACAATCACTTGCAACCATTTGGAGGTGTTGATATTCGGACTTGTGCCAGGCAAGTCCCATGAAGGATACCTGGATATTTTCAATCAAGAACTCAAAATTGGCAATGGCACCTTTTGTTTGGAAATACAATGTGTGGTACTATGAACTTGATATACAAATGCACAAACAAAACAAAGACTTCATAGCAAAGTTGGATAGGCTTCGCATTGGCGAACACACTGCAAGTGACATTAGTGCCCTCAATAAATTGTATTGTCGCCGGCCAACAACACCTGAGGACGTGCCTCACTTGTTCTACACAACCGTTTCAAAAGATGCACACAACAGTGCCATCTTTGAAAGACTACAAACAACACCACATTTTATTAAAGGAGTCAACACTAGACACAAAACGTGCAACAAAACAATCGCAATCCTAAACAATGCGAAGGCAACATGTGGTTTGCACGGCATGCTACACTTAAAGCCAGGAATGATAGTTGAAATCTGTTCAGGAAATCTTGACATTCTCGATGGCCTTGTGAATGGAGCAGACACCATTTTCAACAAGCACGCATCATTGCATACGAGCCCACCTATGATGTGGGTGGAATTTTCAAGCCCTGCCGCTGGAAGCCATGCATGAAAGTTGCACCTCTACTTGTACTGTGAGCAGATCACCCTGGGGCACCAAGTCCCTTTAGTAATAAAATTCATCAAAATCTTGAGTATGAGATGAAATTAACAATATGCCATGAGTAGAAATTATCCAAATTAACATGGTTGTGTTCTACACTAAAGAGCTTCAAATATGTCTTTACACCTTAAAATTTGGGTAACACATAAAAAAGTTACATAAATTTGAAAGAAGATGGGTTTCCATATTTTAGTGTATTTTTTGTTTTACCCCCCCTCATCCAAAAGACCCCCCCCTTGGGCCTCACATATTATGAAAAATATGTACAAATCTTAAAATCTTGCATCTTTTTCAAGGTATATGCCTTATATTTTGAGGGTGGGGGGACATGAAAATTTCATAATTTTCCCTTGCATATTTGACATTTTTAAAGGAAATCCATGCATATTGTATATGGAGCTTGTCCCCCCATAGCCTAGATTTTGGACAAGGGTAGTAACATATTACATATTGAGTTGGCGCCCTAGGCAGATCGCACCATCATGGACACCAGTCTTGCGAATAGCACGCGAGTTCCAAATAGGCAAAAATCACCTAGACACCATCTGCAGGTACCAGTTCTCGATCTAGCTAGCTGGTAGCATGAATAATCTATCATTCACAAGGTCTTTCAATAACATCTGTTGCATTAGACCCCTCAAAAATAAAAACACATGGCTTGACATACACAGCATTGTCACATGTTTGCGATCCAAACAACCTCTACCTGTTGCAACTGCTATAAAACAAGAATATCAAAGTTGATCAAAATGTCACACAAGAGCTCGAGTGATTAAGAGGCTCACATGCATGCAAGACTTTGCAACTAGTCTTCATTACAATCTCTTAACACAAGGTCTTTCAATGCACGCAAGGAAGACGTTGCAGCGTGTCACAGCATCCTCGCCACAACTATTTTATGCTTGTAAGAACTGCATGCAAACAACATATATTCAACATCAATAGTTGGGTTCAAGCACGAGAACAACATGCAGGGACTCGGCATAGCAACATACTACAAAGAGGGCATTGCATTGATTGACAAGAAAACTTACTACAATAATGGTGTTGAGTATCTATTCAGGCACTTCAACATCCCCATGCATAGACAAATAGCAATCATCAACATATACTAGTCACCTAGGTCCAACATTGTGACACTCCTCCTTGTCTTAGACCACGTAATTGGCCAGCTACCCGCAAAATGGATAGCATACGGCATCAATGACTTCAATATTTGCTACAACAAACCTAGCAACTCTCACAACACTCAGATGACACATGCAACAATTTAAAAAGCGACAACTGATTACAACTCCAACAACTGTACATGGATCCACATTAGACCACATCTGGGTGAAAGAAACTACACAATCACCTTCAGAGTACGGAACAAACTACATGTATTGGTCCGACCACTCATTAATCTACACAACAATTGAGCATGCAACTTAATCTCAAACAATTCATTCATCCAAGAAAACCATGGCAGGCCCTATGAATGTAATTCACCTTGTTTGTTTTGACATAAACTCGTGTAGTTGTGTTAAGATTGTATTGAATTTGTTTGCAAGATTTATGTCTTTAGTTTAAGTGTATGCTTGTTAGTCTAGTGTAGACTAGGGAGTGGTCATACATATAACTGACACCGTTTTTGTTTGAGCTTGGCATGTTTGTCCAAATATGGCCCAATGTTGAGCCATGAATTGTTGTAGGTGTGGTAGTCAATTGGTCCATTTTTTGATTTGACATAAACTTGCATAGTTGTGTCATGCTTGGAGTTGTCCTATTGTAGTTTATGTTGAAGTCTCCCAATGTGTACATTGGAGTCCTTAGTGGTATTTCAAGTAGCAGTGTTTGCAACAATTGAAGTAAGATAGCTATTCGGGTCTTTGGATACTTATAAACGTTAATTATTGCAAATTGTTGCAATCCAAGAGTGGAAAATGGTGAGCAAGCATGCACCATTGCTTAGGACGTCAAGCTATTGGTTGTACAAGTGGTTTTGTGATGATATAGAATCTTGGCATTAATGATATATTGTTTAGTGGCCCCACGTGGCTTTCTTGGAGGCAAAGTACCGTCGCACTAAGTAATGAAATCATTCTCGAGGATGTCATTTGTGTGAGAAGGAAATGACCTCACATTTAATGATTGCAAGTTTGGTGTGGTGCACCTCTCCATTCCAAAGTCAGCTTGGTCTAGTTGCCATGTGTAGTCAGAACTGGGATGTGCAATATCTAGCAATACTAATGCATTGACTTGATGTGTCTTTGTTCTATTTTTGCAAGTAGGCAGACCTTTGTGGGGTCACACATTCATGAGAGAGAATTATAAAATAGGCCATGGGCCTTGATGTTGGTTGGATCGCGAATGCAAGGGAATCCATGGAGAGGCCTTGAGAGCAGTGTATTGTTTGAGTTGCGATAGGCTGGATGGGGAAGTGGTGATAGCTCACAACATGGAGGTGGTTCTTACTGATTTGAAACTTGTGTGAAATTTGAAGGAGTGGAGTCCATGTTGCTAGTGTGCTTGGTTTGTAAAGGAAGTTGTTCTCATGGCATGTTTGCACTCCAATTCTTATGTCATTGAACTCAATCCAAAGGACCAAGGGTTCCCTCTCCCTTCTCTTTATTTATTTTCCTTTGTACCATTTGCAACTCTATTTTTAGTGTGTGAGTCCCTATTTTTCTCATCTGCATCGTTCACTCACAAGCTTGGTTTCGCGGCCTTAGCTCTTTGTGCAACCCTCTGGTATTTCCTAAATTGTTTGGTATGCTTGTGTTTTGCTAAACACTTTAAGTCAAATGTCTTTTGCCTTGAGTACGTGTGTAGGTGTGTCTAGCAAGTTGAAGATGTCATCATTGTGTTTATCCTTATAATTGTGTGTAGAGTCTATTTTTGTGGTGGTTGTCATGTGGAGACATCGCTAATGGAATGTTCACCCACTTGAATTTTGTTCAAACAATCAATGAAGAGGCCATTGTTTTGGCACATTGGTTCTTTTAGGTTGTAGTATTGCTAATGATGTAGAAAGTTCCAAAAAAATCCATGAGTCTTTTGTTGGACTTGCTTGGAATAATTCACCACAAAAAAATCCCTTGAACATCTCCAATAAGATTGAGTTTTATTTCGTGCAAATGCATATCCATGGCTATGAACGTGCTTTGGCCTAATAGGCCCCCCCAATTAGTAAAATGCCCTATTAATTAATTTCTTTATTTTGGGGGGCTACGATTCACCTAAACATAAGCTATGCATTTCGTTTGATTTTATTTTATTTTTTTGGGTGGGGGGGGTTATGGTGGTGGCTAGGATCATACGTTGCTCTGAGTTCAATTTTTGAAACATGGCATAGTACTTTGTGTTCGACATGAACTTGTATGTATGTTGTTGAGGTGACGGAATTGATTTGATTTGGTGTGCCTTTGGTGTGCAAGTTCATTTATCTTTTGAGGTCAAACGCATGAACGTTATTTTGAATGTTTGGGTTACTAGATGAAGTGGAAGCATTTGGGCTCATACTAATTAATAGTATTGGATAATAAATGATTTATTGAAGTCTTTATGATTGGTATTTATTGTGTTGCTTTCATGGTTATACATGTCATACCATGTGGGGAACTCAATGAATGCTCATTGCAAGGCAAGAACAACAAGAAAAGCTCTCTATAATGGTTCTTGGGGTTGTTGGTTTTGCTATAGTTGTTGAATCACATAATCTTTGCATATCTTAATTTTCTCTCGTGTCTTTGTTATTGTGTATTGACTAGAAAATGGCACGAGGCATATGTGTTGCAAGCTTGGTTTGTGCTGGAGATACTTGGGAATGATGTCATTAAAAAAGAAATTGGTGCTTGATGGGTCTATCTTCTCTAGCTATGCTCGATGCTTTTAAAACAAGATACGTGTGCCTCCCGGTCTTGTGTTGATGTATAGAAATTTTGTACTTGTGCTTTGTAAGCGAGAATGACAATGATAAATAAACACCTTGTGCGTTTAGTATTGGGTTGCCAACTATGCATATATATTTGTTGGTAGGTGCATTTGCTCTGTAGGCATTGGAAAAGGGAAGCCTTTACTATTCTAGTTATGTCTTTGAGAGTATAGTAGAGCATAGCTCTGTGTGGGTTTAGAACAAACATTTCATCAGTACTTGCTCCCCATAGTTTTGACATAATCAAATTAAAGTTCTTTGTGAAAATGTCTTTCGGTTGTCTTGTTAAGAATAATGTCGGCTGTAGGTGGATGCTCATAAGGCTAGCACACACTAATCTTCGGTTAGTCCTAATTTTTCAAAGAATGTGTCGAAATCCAATTGCATTGATTTGATAGAAATGAGGAGATATGCTTAAAGTTATGTTTGTGACACTTGGAAGTTGTTGAATGCTCAAGAGAAAGCAAGATTTGTGTTTTTCGCATATATGGATGTGGAAAGCCGAACCTACAATGTTTGCCCCTTCTTTTACATATTTTCCTATGTCTGTGGGTCTGTAACTCTTTACTTGGTAGTTCAAGAAATTCTCCTAGCATTGTGTTCAAAGACATTCCATAAACTAGCATGTCTTGAGCACAAAGTGATTCATGGTCATGTTGGCTCCCTCTATTTTGAAACTCAATGACAGAAATAAGTAAAAAATGGTGCCTAGAATTGTGGCATCATGCTTTAGCAAGGTTTTGATGGATTAGAATATGTGGACATAGTGTTGCACTATGGTGATTGAGTCTGAGCAAACGAGGTTAGGAATGATCGTGCCTAGAATTGTCGCATCACGCTTTAGCAAGCTTTTGATGGCTTAGAATCTGTGGACATAGTAGGTGACTTGTCCAAGCGAATCTATGGACATAGTATTATGGCATTCCATTAGATGATGCTTATTCTACATATCAAATGGAATGTTATTATGAATAGCTTCATGCACTTTAGAGGACAATACATATTTTCTCCCACATCCTTCCCACTCCATTAGAAAATCGATAGCTTTGACAAGGTGGGATTCGATGAAGAATTTAGGTTCTAATTTCAAAAGATTGTACTCCCCTAACCACAACTAAGCCTCGACCACAACATTCCCCATGTGTCTTTAAGTGGAACGTTAGTCTTTTCCTTTTCTTGTGTGCATTTCAGAATATAGAAATCCACAAGCTCATCATTGTCATCAGGCGATATAATAATAGAATTATCACCAACACACAGTGCATTACGCAAGGAATCATGGCGTCCTTCATAAGCAAATGAGGTTACAAATGTCAATGGAAGGGTTGCGTGACTTTGAATGCCTTGTGTGGACTACAATGCATGTAAACAATCTAGCAATGGCTTCCATCATTTTTCAGCAGTAGTAAGAATGTCACAAAAAAGGTGGGTGCTCCTAGTTGTATAACCATGGTAAAGAGATTCTTTTTAAACCTTTGTTAATAGTCTATGGATAGGTGAAGACATAATACCCAATGTAGGATTGCAAAAGTTTCTCAATGTTTGTATCAAGAAATACATATTTGACTTGGAAGGTTGTGTCTCTCATTTGGCCCGTTTACAAATGCACACTTGTGGACAATTGCACAAGGTGAAACCAAGATATTAATTGCTTTAATTTCTATGAACATTCACAAATCATGGATCTTTATTTGTTAGCTCCCATTTAGCCACTTCTTGGTAAAAGGTTCATGGAAGTATACGTTAGCTACGTGGGTGTTGATAGAATAGTGTTGGAAAAGCTAACTCATTGTAGAATTTATCCTTGAATATGCTTAATGGTGAAAACTCTTCTGAGCCAACAACTTGCTGGCTTGTGTACACTCCATGTAAACACATATATGGTTCTAGCTCATCTTGTAAGGGGAATCTCCAATCAGTTTGTATGATGAGTCATGTTCTTGTTCTGAGGCTTGCATATTTGATATGTGCTCCATCAAACAAGGATTTAGCTCCACTTTGTTTTATTTGTATAGAGGGATAGCGATAGCTCTTGCAGTGCACACAATGTGAAGGTGTGGCACACTAGGCCGATCATGTAATTATGCATGTATTGAAGTTGTTGTTTGATTGCAACAAGGAATGTTGCATCATTAGTTAAGATACTTGGCAGCACAGGTTGCCCTCTATCAACATCATCAAACACATCGACAAGCTCTTACATAAATAAAATTGCCCTTCATATGCCAACTCATGAATTGAGAAAACTGGATGTTGATCACCACCAACCAAGCTTCAATATTGTTTAATGTGGATGTGTATTGGGTTTTGTTTGCTATGACCGTGTTCTCTTGCCATTAAAGCACATCAAAGTGAGTGTGTTAATGAATGCATTTGAAAAACATGCGAGAGATTCATACATCAAAGCTCATAAAGTTGAGGAATTACCAATGAGTTAGGCAACATCCTCTTCAAGCAGAGCACCACCTTGCATGTAGCTACTGCTTGGAGAGTGAGGTGGTGCCAAGGTTCATGGACATTGAAATGTGGCGAAAGAGCATATCAAGCAAGGATTTGTAAGTGTACATTAAAGCTCCAATATACAAATGAGGACATTAGTATTATAGGGGTGCCTTTTGTTGAACTCTTGATTTCTTTAACATTGGGTGGGTCAACTTGGACATGTGGATCTATGATCTTTAATTATAATAACTTCCTTTTTGTAGTCAGGGTTTTCCATGTGTAGCCTATGGTATCCTTGACATGTTGCATAATTATGATTGGAGCAATGCCCAATTTCTCCATGTGTTCAAACTAATGGGATCTTAATAGTTTGGGATGGGATGATAGGTTTTCCATTTATTGAGGAGAGAAGATTAGCAACAAGCTATCCCGTGAGACGAGTCATGTTTGTTCACTAGTACCCTCCAAGGAAGGGTCACTAGTATCCTCTAGTGAAGGGTCCTAGATCTGGTTGTCTGGTGGCTAATATGGGTCCTATTTAGTTGAAGCTACTTCAAAGGCACGGGAATCTATAATTGGGGATTTGAGCTTCTAAGGTCTTGTGTGTGGCTCTGCGGGGGTTAAAGGTCATTGTGCCTTTACCTCGGTTATGTACAATACTCAAACACATATATAAATGAATGAAAAAGAAGATTAGGGTGGTTCTGCACCCACTAAAACTTGTGTGGCTCTCTGTTTCTCTCTCTCCCTCTTTTCTTCTTACTTCCGTTGAGAGCACTCTCAACTGGTATCAGAGCCCGAGTGATCTAGCTGAGCGTGCGTGAATGCCTAGAAGCTCAGCATCTCTGTGGAAGGAAGGAGAAGCTCTGTGAGAAGCTTTGTGGGTGACTTTACTTGCATCTGAGTGTGTAGAGACCTTGGAGGAACCTTTGGAAAAGTCACTTTGGTTTTGCGAAGTGGTTTTGAGAGCCTGTTAAGTGTTTTCAAAGAAAAAGTCGTTTTTTGAGCTTTTCCCTATTCCATTCGATGACAAAGACTCCGTATTGACTTGTAGAGGCAACTATTGCTTGCTTTTGGTGTCCACTTCACTTCAGGAGCTTGGAAACACCTTCATTCTTGAATCTGGGATCATTTCATTGGATTTCTGACTCACTGTGTCAGTTTCTGCGTTTTTCTGCCCGGGTGTTAAAACTCAAGTTTGGAGCAACCATTTGCAGATCTGTCAGTTCCAGTGGACTCAGGAGGTCCTAAAACTTCTACGTTGCTCATCATTTGCACTTTGGTGGAGTTTACAAACATCTCTGTTTCCAAAAACCTTTTTCAGTCCGTGTGTTGGACCCAGTGATTCAGACCACAGTTTCCAAAACCGTCTGCCCCATTGCGTTTCGGACACCCAAAAACCCCTACCTATCAGTTCTTACGCGATTCGATAGAGGATTTTCAAAGTTATAGATCTCTGTGTATTCGATTTTGTCTCTCTGTTATGCATTTTTCATTCTAAGGTTTTGAAACCTTAGATTTATGCCACATGGCAGTGGATAAGTGTTGACTCCCATTTCTCACTCATCGGTTGGGATTTTGGAGTTCTAGCAGAAGAGAGATATTTGCAGATTTTCTTGTTGAGTCCGATTATGCAATGGCGCCCATATTTTGAGGCATCTCAGGTTCTATTTTCAGTAGCGGTCATTACCGTGGGACTATGATTTCTTGAGCATACCTTATGCAGATCACTCTAGTTGCAGTTTGAGCAATGTGTGCTCATTCGTGTGTGCATTGGGTTGCAGTGGATGATTTATAGGCCATTTGGATGCATTGCGGTCCTTATTGGATCCGCTGATAGGCCCAAATTGCCTTGTGGGATGCTATTTTTTATGGATGCTTTGCACATGGATGCTATTTTATGCTGAGGGACAGCTTTGACACATTGCAGGTGATGCACTGATAGTGCTATGCTCTCTTGGATGAGATATTATTAATGCATATGCCAGTGGACGGTGTTTATGCTTGAGTCATTTGGCACTTATTGGCATTTTGGATTGCCATTGCAGTTGGCATTTTCTTTTGGGCCAAATTTACTCATATGGATGCATAGTATATGCACATGAGTTAGATGCTTTGAGACATGAGTTTTGGTGATATTTCACTCTATTGTGGCATACACATTTGGGTGCACCTGGTATTTGGTGTGATTCTCTCTTGTAGGCACTAGCATTTGGGATTTTTGCTTCATTTGCATCATGGCATCCTCTTCCATGTCTGAAAAGGAGTTTTTTAGCATTAAAAAATTTGATGGGACAAACTTTTCTTTGTGGAAAGAACAGATAAGCGATGTGCTTATTCAAAAGAAGCAGATTAAACCCTTGGCAGGGATTGAAGCTAAGCCTGCAAATATGTTTGAGGATGATTGGAATGAGTTGGATGCATTAGCAAAGTCTACTATTAGACTTCATCTTGCAGAGTCAGTTTATTTCATAGTAGTAAATGAGCAAACTACAGAAGATTTGTGGAAGAAACCGTGTGCCACTTATGAGAAGGAAACTGCCTCTAATAAAGTTTACCTCATAAGAGGTTGTTTGAGCTACAGATGAAGGAAAGGGTCTCCATTGCTTCTCACTTGAATAAATTCAATATTATTTTCAGCCAGCTTCAGGCTCAGAAGATGAATTTTGATGCGGAGACTAAGGCAATATTTCTCTTATGTTCATTGCCATCCTCATGGGATACCTTTCATACAGCTATCAGTAACTCTACACCTGGTGGAGTACTAAAATTTGATGATGTTGTGGGTAGCTTGTGGGCTGAGGAGATCTATGGATGGCAACAAGTAGGATGCAGCCTTAAATGTGCAAAGGGGCAGATCACAGTTTAGGGGGAAGTCCCAAGAAAGAGGGAAAGTGCAGCACTATAAGCTCGAGGTGGTTATTTACACATAGCCAATCAAACAAAGGAGGAGGGAACAGTTATTACAGCGGGTCACATTTGAGCTAAAGCTACTCTTTAGGCAACTGATGATGTAGACTAAGAAGTGTAGCAAAGCACCATAGTGCAGTCCCTCTCTTGTTTGGTGACATTCTTACGGGACTCTCTACAACATGAAACAGGTTGATGGGTGACACTGGTTTTTCAAAAAAATTGGGTGAAGGAGATTCTGACAGTGAAGGGACTCTCTTAACATCAAAAGCTGCACAATGCAAAAGCCTGGAGTATTGAAGCGGTAGCATACTTGAGTGTTGGTGAGTGGCCAACATCTAAAAACCTTGATTATCATCTTCTCTGTGCATGCTGCATGTACATGTTTCCCTTGCTTCAAAGGACACATCATCTAAGGTTTTCCAAACCTTAGGAAAAGCCACATCACTATAGTCTAAAAAAGCCCTCTAAAATTTTCTTCTTTCTAAAGGTTCAAAAGCTTCTTATGGTCCTCCTCTCTAGATTACTCCAACCTTTCTAACCTCACTTGTTTTAAAGAAGAAAATTGAAGATCGAAGATCGAAGCAAGGAGTTTTGAGATAGAAGAAAGCAAAAAGAGCGGGGTTGGAAGTGAAGATCGCAAATTAAAGAAAGTGAGAAAACAAATCCAAGGCCATCAAGTAAATCCCAAGGAAGTGGCAATCATATTTTTTTTGTCTCAATAAAGCTTCTTGCTTTATAAAATCTGGAAAACTCGCATTAAAAAATGTCAACTCCTAAAAAGTATGAGATGACTAGGGAGAGAGAGAGGAAAGAGCTAGAAAGGGAAAGATGGTTATCGAAGAGGAAATACATGAGGAAGCACATAATGAAACTCAGGAGGATAACGTGAAAATGGAAGACATAGATTACAGTGATTATGGAATTCTGTATACGAAATTCATTAAACTTGAAACTCGAATGCAAAATATTGAAATGCAGTTAGGAACTATTAATGATACATTAAAGTCCCTAACTGGAGCCATAACCAAGTTATCCGATTCTCAATCGGTAACTCCTATGGAAAAATCACCGACTCCTCCTAATCAAGTTGAGAGATCTGCCTCTCAATTTAGAGAAACCTCTAACATTCTTAAGGACCTAAAACCACCAATTTTCAATGGGGAAGAAAAGGAACATAATAAGGACACGATTAATACGTTCTTGCAAAAGTGGCAGGACTTTCATTAACTCAGGAATACCCCTCCTGAAAATCAAGTCATGGAAGCAAGCCTTTCCCTTGGAAATAAAGCCTATAAATGGTGGATGAGCCTCAAAGAAAATAAGAGAATTCCTAGGTATTGGGCTGAATTTGAACAAGCCTTCTTAAAAGTGTATTTACGAAAAAATGGATTAGAAAGAGCGTGGGAGGCTTGGGACAATTGCACTATGAGTAAAACATTATAGTCTAGTATATAGCAGATTATAGGGAGACAGTCCTTAAGCTGAAAGGAATTGATGAGTTCCAGAAGATAAGGGGTTTCATGAGAGGTCTCAAAGACACCTATAAGGTTGACATGAGAAGAAATTCTTCCAAAACCTTTGAAGAAGCAATTAAGTATGCCCAAATATATGACGATACGATGGGTAAATCTAAAGCTAGAACTTTCGAACAAACAAGTTTTGTTCCTAAGTTCAACAAGTTTTCCAATTTGAAAAGGACGGGGCACTTTAAGAAGGAGGTTTCTCAGGCACCACCTAAGAAACCTCAAAGACAAAATTATCCTCTTTTGAAGAAAGAGGATTATGAAAGGGCCAAGCAAGAAAACCTTTGCTTCAAATGTTTGGGCAAAGACCATGCTGCTTGGAACTGCTGCCCTAAAAATAATCAAGCGGGAGCTAAAGTCCTAAATAGACCTCCATAAAAATAAGTACATGCGGTGCAAGTGCCACTTAATGGTATTGAAAAGTACACTGAAGTAGAGGTCTATCATGAGGATAGCACCATCATGTGCTGTCTATCATCGGCACTGTGGCAGCCCACTTTTGGTCCTCATGATTTAATGAGGATGCATGGAAAATTAAAGGGGCAAAGGGTAAGAGTGATGGTCGATGATGGTGCAACACATAATTTCTTGAATTACTTGTTAGTTAAGAAATTCAAATTTCCTGAGAGTCCAAGTGCCCATAAATATGTGGTCTCCTTGGCAAAGGGCCATGATAAAAAGGTTTGTGTAGAGGTGGATATTCAAGGCTATCACAATGCCTTGGATTTCCAAATTATACATCTCGACTGAACAAATATTGTGCTTGTGGTCCAGAGTGGTTGCATAGTCTTGGGTATAGCTTACAACGGAGTTATCTTTATAACTCCATTATGTTTGAAAAAGATGGTAAAGTCTTATAGATCTAAGGAGAACATGATGTGCCCAACTCTCCTCTTATTTGTTCGATGGAATTGGAATGACTTCTACACCAAGAAGGATGTGAGGTATATCTCTGTGGACTTACTTTTATTGGTGATTTTATGTCTTCTGCATTGGAAAGAATATAGTCTTGTTTTAAATAATGTTAAAAGTTATAAATCTTCTTTCAATGGTTTAATGGTTGAATTTAAATATGTTTTTGCGATTGATTTGCCTGATGGTTTACCCCTTGAGGGAGAAGTAGATCATAAATTAGACTTAATTCTTGGCTCTACCCGGTTTGTAAACCTCCATATAGGCTTAGTTAAACAGAGGAACTTGAGGTCAAAATACAATTAACTGAATAGCTTAGGAAGGGCCAAATTCAACCAAGAAGCTCACCTTGGTTTGCACTATTTTTACTGGTAAAGAAAAAGGATGGTACTATGCTTACAAATTAGCCTTACTAGAGGGATGTAGAGTACATCCAATTTTTCATGTAAGTAGGCAAAAAATGAAATTAGGAGATGATGATAATCTTATTGGAAATGAAGTCCTAGTTGAACTCATTGAACGTGCCTCTTTACCACATGAACCAGAAAGAATATTAGACAGACAGGAAAAAAGAACACTACATACAATATGGCAAGAATGTTTGGTTGAGTGGAAAGATAGATCTGAAGAGAGTTCAACATGGGAGAGGGTAAGCAATTTCCAGAGAATGTTTCCCAATTTTGTTTTTGAGGATGTAAACCATTCTTAAGGGGAAGGGAATGTTACGTCAGCCATAATTATGAAAGCATATGCTTGGTTATGGAGGAGTGGGAAACCAGAGGGCTTGACAACACTTGCAATAGAATGGAGTGCAATGAAGGCCCAAAGGGGGGCATAGAAATACTAAGGTCCATTATGGACACATGGCACTCATAAAGGTTCATGTGGCAAGTGCTGGGCTTGGAGGGAGGATTCTAGAGGGAGCTAAAAAAAGGAGGTTTAGGGAGAGGAACCTCATAGGAGAAGAATCACATAGAGCTCAAGAGAGGAATCCGAGGCTGGGTGGTTAATCGAGCAGAGCCCTTCCTTGTGGTTTGACAGCTTCTATGGCAATTAGTGCTATGATATGTGACTTTAAAATATGTGTTAGATTTGTATATGAACTTAGAGTAAATGATGACCACAACTAATGCTTCAATCCATTGCAGGCCCAAGGGAGAATGAGAGGATAGTTAGACCCCATGTTCAGTATAGAATGCTTCAATCCATTGTAGGCCCAAGGGAAAGTGAGAGGGGGAGTGAGAGGATAGTTAGACCCCATGTTTAGTATAGAGTGCAAGAGAGGGTGGTCAATGCACATTTTCTTGATCGAGTGGGACATTAAAGGCACAAAGGGCTTAGGTCTCAACTGTGGTTGAAACTCTTCCTCATCCATTTGACTCAGAAAGGATATTGAAGGTGTTCAGGATGATGAGGGATGAGTTGCATGGTTTTTAACTGTGTTCTATGAATGTCAGACATTTCCTCTTTGAAATCAAATCGGTACTCCCATTCCACAGTAAAAATCAATGAAGTTGGATTATTTTCATGACATTTAGGAGTGGTGAATGTGTAAAGAGGCTATTAGGGGAATGAATCTAGAATGACAATCTGAAGGCTAGAAGCAAATTGAATAAATTTTGACCACATAATAGGCTAACTGCTATGTTAGTGTCTGGATCCCCCTAGGAATTTTATAGACCTGGGATCTATGTCAGTGGCGTTGTTTTAGCTATGCAAGTGGCACTAACTTAGGTAAGTTAGTGTCCTATCTACTACGTTAGTGTTTTGGCCAGTTCCAAGGTCATTTTAGGATTATGGATGGACCCCTTCTTTGACTTATCCATGATGCTCCAAGCACTCCATTCTAGATTTGGAGTTGATGAGGTGGCCAATTCAACCACCTAGCTAAGTTAGTGCCCTAACAAGCTAAGTCATCATCATGTTTGATTCTGACACCTTGGTTGTCCAAAATATTGATTTATGGATATGGGCCTCTTATTCTAACATATGGACACTCCCTTAAACATTGAGACCCAAAATCTTGCACTATGAGATGGCCAATTTCATCACCCCACTAGCTTAGCTAAGAAAATTCTTGGACATGCTAAGTTAGTGTCTTCTTTGGATAGAAGCCCTTCTGGAGGGATTTTGAGTTAAGGCATGATTTGGGGCCTCCCTAAGTGTGCATATGAGCTTTGATCTCACATGATTTGGGGCCTCCCTAAGTGTGCATACGAGCTTTGATGTCACCGAATGTAAAATTTGTAATTCAAGTCAAACCCCTATGGACTTAGCTAAGTCATTGCCCTAACAAGCTAAGCCAATGTCTAATCTTGTTCTTGGCCCTACTACGATCTACAGTTGGAATAAAATGATGTACTAACTCTAAGTGGCAAGTCTAGCTTGTATACTTGAGTGGGGAATGATTGGAATAGTGCAAGTGAGATTTCTCTAGGTCAAGTTGGGTTAGCTATAATCTCTCATCTTGATGAGGTGTTGAAGAACCTATACTGTACCAATAAGTGATGCTAAGCACTAAGGATATTCCTTAGTTGTATAGAGAGTGTGGGGATTGGCAGATAGGACTTTATGACCTGACTCCTATGGATCTGAAACACTGAAGGAATACATTAATGGTTTGACTAGGGGGTAAGTTGAGATAGATGGCTTGGACATTTGACTAGGGGGTAAGCTGAGATAGATGAATGGATTGACTAGGGGATAAGCTGAGATAGATGGATTGGACATTTGACTTATATACTTAAGAGTTATATTCACCTAAAGTAGGCTGAGCTGAGTTTTGTACCAGCCATGGACTAGAGTGACTTGATGCATATAATATCATTTAGTAAGTGACTACTTTGCAACATAGGGACCAAATGCGACCTTGACTTGCCTAGACCTTGCAAAAGGGTCAAGATTGTAGTGAAGTTGCATAACTTGTTGACAATAACCATGAGGAGTATGAGTTGAATGTCTTTGCTATATGGGTCTTCATCATAGTTCGGTGACTGTTGCAAACAAATCTTGTTGGGATGTCGATGAGGACCTTTGTTGGTCAATATTACTTCTCCAATGGAAGTAACATTGCCTTGGAATATTTAGTTTCTTCCCATGTGGTAGGTTCTTGTGGTTCTAGTCCATTTTTAGGAGTATGTTCTCATGGATCTAATGTTGTGGAGTCACAGTGAAGGAATGACTGTGTGATTAGTTATGTAGCTATCCTTTGTGTAGTCCTTCCTTTCCTAGACCTTGTAGTAATTTCTTCTATAGCTACCTGGTCACATTTTCAGCTTGTTGATGTTACATATTTAGTCCTTTTGGGTCTCCACTCATGACATTGCAATTGTGGAGGTGGATACTCATCCTTAGGGCAAGCAGGGGAAGGTTGGGTGTCACATTGGCAAAGCTTTAGTACCCAAATTTGAGTGTTTCCTTTGCAATATCCTTGGGATTGCAATAATGCCTTGGGTATCCACCAAGTTACCACTTGTGCATGGGCACCACTTGTCTTCTTGAATGAGACTTGTCAAGTTGAGATTGCATATTTGGAGGAGTGGGTGACTGATGAAGTGAAGTACATCGGAACCATAGTTAATCTTATCCTTCGAAGTGACATTGGACTTGTTGTAGTTCCTTTCATACCCAAGCCTTCTTGTGCCTTTGTCTTCTTTGTCTATGTTTTGTTTGTGAAGAGGATTGGGTTGTCAAATTCAATGTGGCAGTTGAGGTCGATTGCAAAGAGATTATTTCTAGTAGAGGTGTGGTCATAGTATGCTCGACCTCCTTACAAATAGATACCACTGAGGTGCGACCACCATTTGTAAGTGCGATTGTTCTCTCTTGCCAATCAATTCTATATTTGACACTCTAATCCCATATCCCCATTCATAGATGGCCTATTCTTTGATTGTTTTTGCAAGCGTGACACAAAAATGACCTTCAAATAGATGGTTATTGTGATAGACAATTAGAGTGTAAGATAACCCAAGGTAGGAAAAACCTAACCATTAATGACTCTAATTCTTGTAAGAGCAGGTTAATAGGTACCTGTTCTAGCCTTTTCCATACCTCTCATGTGATAAAGTTATAACTTGCATAGATCAACCAACACATTGGTTGATCAATGCTTGATTAAGAGGTAGGATTGATTGGTTAGATCATAAAATGTATCATCATCCTTGAGAGTTTCTTTATGAAAGGTCATAGATGCTTTTTGCTAAAGCTTAGTAGTTCTAGTCTTAGCTTCCTCTCGAGTTTGTTTGTATACAAACTTGTGCTCCTTCTACTCCTTATCCTAGTGAATGGCTTGGAGTGTATGTAGGGTGAGTGGTCCACAATAGCATTTGAGTTTGCTACTATTTATATATCCCTCCATTTCCACTCCATCCATGGTTGCAATATGACATGACCCTTGTGGATTGATCTCTACAACTCGATAGGGACCCATGCCCCTATACTTCAATTTTTGTTTGGTGTTTCTCACACTATCTACCAATGCAAGATCCCCCCCGTTCAGGTCATTTTTTTTAGGTTGCAATCAAACCACTGCTTATGCCCTAGTTTCTCTATTTTCATACAACCAAGTTTATCGAGCTCAATTAATGGTTCAAATAGTGCCTCCTCAAGGGTGATTAATGTTAACCATGTGGCAACAAGGGCCAGAAGTGCAGTCTAGGACAACAACTATGAGAGCATTGTGTGTGTAGAGTAGTGGCAAAGCTCCGCTTGTAATATCTTGAGCTTGAAAGATGGTATGATAAATATTAAAGGATGAGGATTGCCAAAATCCTCTCTAGAAAAGATCCAATCATACTTGCAAAATTAGGATCTAGAGAGAGAAAGACTAAATCTAGAGAGAGAGAAACTAAAAGCTTACACTTTCGGAGGTACCTCCACTTTGTGTAGAGACCCAAAAGGTCCCCCCACTTTGTGTAGAGACCCACCCCCCAATTTGTGTAGAGAACCAAAAGGTCCCCCCACTTTGTGTAGAGACCCAAAAGGTCCCCCCCAAAAGTGGAGGGACTCCTGTCCAAAAGGTCTCCTTTAAAAGAGGTCCCACCACGGAGGTACCTACAGATTGTGTAGAGACCAGCATTCTCAATGTAATGAAGCTCCCACTCTTTGGGGTTCAGTGTTCAAGCTTACTATTGTGTTCATGCGATTGATCTCCATTGTGTCCATGCTCTCTTACACTATCATGTTCTAGCATGCCCTTACCCTTGCACTCTCTACCCTTGTACTCCCTCCTCCTCCTCCTTCCTCCTCCTTCCTCCCTCCTCCTCCTCCTCCTCCCTCCTCCTCCTCCTCCATCTCCTCCTCCTCCTCCTCCTCCCTCCTCCTCCTCCTCCCTCACCCTTGTACTCCCTCCTCCTCCTCCTACCCTCCTCCTCCTCCTCCCTCCTCCTCCCTCCTCCTCTCTCCTCCTCCTCTCTCTCCTCCTCCTCCTCCTCCCTCCTCCTCTTTCTCCCTCACCCTTCTTCTCCATCTCCTCCTCCTCCCTCCTTCTACTCCTCCCTCCTTCTCCTCCTCCCATCTCTTTCTCCCTTCTCCTCCTCCTCCCTCCTTCTCCTCCTCCTCCCTTCTCCTCCCTTCTCTTCCTCCTCCTTCCTTGTCCCTCCTCCTCAACCCTTACCCCTCAAATCCATGAAGGAGACTAGCTCTCCACTCCTCAACCTTGGACTCCTCCTAAACCTTGCAACCCCCTTTGAACCCTGGAACTCCTAGTTAACTCTCTCAACCCTATCCCCCTTTCTAACCCTGAAATCCCCCTCTAAACCCTTGAACTCCCATGGAGGCAAGAGCCTCCATCAATCATTATAATCAAGCCGCCCTCTTTCTCATTCATGCGTGCGTGAGATCTACTTTCCATGCTTTAGCCTAAATGTTCATCTTCATTGTCAACACTTTTATCCAATATCGCTAGCCATTTCTAGCTATGTTTGACTTTTAGTTCTCTATAACTAGAGTCATTTGATGTTAAAGCGTATTACTTCATAAGAATTATTTTTATAATGAATCTTACATTCTTGAGGCACCTTGATTATGAAATGAGAGATAGATCAAGCGATATGTGTGTGTGTGTGTGTGTGTGTGTGTGTGTGCATATACATACATACATACATACATACATACATACATACATACATACATACATACATACATACATATATATATATATATATATATATACATATGTGTGTGTGTGTGTGTGAATGTGTGTGTGTGTGTATGGTAAGGTGGACAAAAATCCTATGTTCCAGACAATGGTAGGGCAAGCAGTTTGGGTGAGAAACAAACAAACATTTTGAATTGAAATTTCACGTAGTAATATGCCACTAACTGGCACTCAATGTACGACGTGGGAAAGAAACGGTTGCACAGGTGCCTCTCTCTCTCTCTCTCAATAGACTCCCGCTCACTCCTATGCTCTCACACTCTCTCAATAGACCACTGCTCACTCCTATGTGCTTGTGCTCTCTCTTGTTCAGATTGTCATGCTAGCATTAGAAAATAGTTATGCTTTAGAATAATGGTGGAAATGTTGCAAGCACTCTCATCGAGATGTTTCATGCACCATACATACATACATACATACCTACACACACACACACACACACACACACACACACGTGCGCACGTGCACGCACACACACACACACACACATACACACATGCACACACACACACACACACACACACACACACACACACACACACACACACACACACACACATCTATCTATCTCTCTCTCCCCTTCAAAAAGATACTAATTGTGATAGATTGAAATAGATCATAGCTAAATGTACCTAGCATTATCATGCATATGACTTAGGAGCTCTCACATTTTGGAACCTAAGAATCTGTAGGGAATAGATGGTCGTGTGAATCGATATGTGGTGTACGTCAACAGTCCAGAGACTGTGTGGTGTGCGGTGAGGTCAATACATAGCAGTGAGCGTCGAGCAAGGTGCGGGGGGTTAGCAAGGGAATCACAACTAGCCTAGTACTAGAGAGTATAGGCTACACTGTTGCAATAAGGCTTGGGACTCCGGGAGGCTTAGAGGCAAAGAGACAACATTTGGCATCACTCTGCCGGGGAGGTTAGCGCCTGAAGCGAAAGCGGAGCACGTGCTTGCATGTGTGAAAAATAACCCCCTTTGAAAAACCATTCAAGATACATCCCTTAAGGCAAAGGAGTGAAAAAATGCTTCCAAATGATGCAAAAGGATAATGTTGACTTATAAAATCACATTAATACACTAAACACCCAAAATTAACCCTTAATCCCCCCACATCCTATAAAAGCAACACCAACCCCCCTGATTTCTTTCCCCACACTTTTGCTAGCCACCTTTCTCCAAATTTCGTTAAGCCTCCATATTTTCCGTCAATCTCTATTTCCCATCCTCCAAATTCTGTCCACCATTTCCACTACCACCACCACCACTTTTTTCGTCAAACCCCCCTCCACCACCACTTTTTCGTCACTCCCCCTTCCATCTCCATCTCCACCTCCCATCATCTTCCTCCAAACCACCTCTACTTTTTTCATCCATCCCCCATCTCCCCCACTCAAGGTAACCATCCTTTTCCCCTTCACCATCTCTCTACCTCTCTCTACACCCCATCTCCCCTTTCCCCCCTCCCACCTCCACCCCCCATCTCCTCCACTCATCACCCTCCACTCCACCATCTCTCTACCTCTCTCTACACCCCATCTCCCCTTTTCCCCCTCCACCTCCACCCCGCATCTCCTCCACCCTCCACTCTACCATCTCTTTACCGCTCTCTACACCCCATCTCCCTTTTCCCCCTCCACCTCAACCCCCCATCTCCTCCAACCCCCCCATCTCCTCCACCCTCCCATCTCCATCACCCTCCACTCTACCATCTCTCTACCTCTCTATACACTCCATCTCCCCTTTTCCCCCTCCACCTCCACCCCCCATCTCCACCATCCCCCCCTCCACCCCCCATCCCCATCTCCACCACGTCTAGCCCCCACCTTCCCCCCCATCTCCACCACCCCATCTCCACCACCCCCCTTTCCTCTTCCCCCCCCTCCACCCCCACCTCCCATTCCCTCTCCCCCCCCCCCCCCCCCAAACCCCCCATCTCCACCACCCCCTTCCCTCCGCCCCCCCCCATCTCCACCTCCACCCCCCATTCCCTTCCTCCCCCCCTCTTCTCACTCTCTCTGTCTCTCTCTCTCCTCTTCCCCCCTCCCCTCTCTCTCTATCTCTCTCCCTCTCTCTCTTCCCCCCCTTTTTTCTTCTCTCTTTCCCCTCCCCCCCTTTCTCTCTCTCTCTCTCTCTCTCTCTCTCTCTCTCCCCCCCTTTTTTTCTCTCTCTTTCCTCTCCCCCCTCCTTCTCTCTCTCTCTCTCACCCATCTCTCTCTAACACTCACTACCTATAAGGCAAGGCTCCAAGGGACTTGGCCTTGGCTATGGCAACCAACCCATAGCGCCATGCAACAGCACCTGCCTGCTTGCTTGTGCCAGTGGTGGCGGCGCAAGCCCACTTGCAATAATAGCAACGCTTGGTCTGTGATGCCTGACACAATGTGGGAGAGCTTCAAGGGATGGATCGAATCTTCACAATACTTCCCCCCACCTGAAGAAGAGGAAAGGTAATTTCAGTAAAATTTGGTGCTAGGGATGACATAAAAAATGTAACCATCCCGTTGGAGCATAAAGCCTATGGTCAATACCTGGTAATAGTGGACGGCAGAGCTGGCGTAAACATTTTGGCAAGAGAGCTATATGAAGAATGGGGCCTACCTCCAATGCAGAAGGCCACATTTAACATCCGCCTAGCTGACCACACGAAAATGAAGCCATTGTGTATTGTTGACAATGTGTCAACAAAAATTGCTGGAGTAAGATTCACACTCCAGTTTACGATCTTGGATCTTCCCAAGGGTGCCACAGCATACCAGATATTGTTGGGAAGACCATGGCTTTGGGAAGCATTGGTACTCCATGATTGGGGCACCGATAGGATCATTATCCAAAATAGAGAGACCGCTGTCAAGATAAATCTGGGAACAGGGGAAATCAAACCCACTATTCCTAAAAATGTTGAAGACACTTCTTCCACTACCGCCATCAGCCATGCATCCCTTGTACCTACCAATGCACTAAAGCCCATAGAAGGGGATACACAAAGTGACATCAATAATTTGATACAGACATTGGCTATAATAGATAATTGTAAAACAACACATCTAATGTTGCCAAATGTGGATGCCTAAATGATACAACTAGAAGCACCAATCTGGGATGATGAATCAGAAGTCGTGGAAATGCCAGTCTTCATGACAGGAATTGAATGGGACAGTGACACTGAGTCCATAATATAAGGCTATGGGTGCCGACATAGATTGGGATTTGGAAACAGAAGCTGATAATGCAACCTTGGAAGGCCAAGTTTTAAACAATGACTTGGCAATCCTACAAGCACTCATGGCCATTGAATACCCCAAGATCAACCCTCCAGCAGAATCCAATAGTAATCGGTCCAAGAAAAAAAAGGAGGGTGTACAGCACCAAAAGACCAACATGTATAAATATCTCTCAATGGAATGAAGCTCCCACTCTTTGGGGTTCAGTGTTCAAGCTCACTATTGTGTTCATGCGATTGATCTCCATTGCATCCATGCTCTCTTACACTATCGTGTTCTAGCATGCCCTAACCCTTGCACTCTCTACCCTTGTACTCCCTCCTCCTCCTCCTTCTTCCTCCTTCCTCCCTCCTCCTCCTCCTCCTCCCTCATCCTTCTCCTCCATCTCCTCCTCCTCCCTCCTCCTCCTCCCTCATCCTTGTACTCCCTCCTCCTCCGCTTTCCTCCTCCTTCCTCCCTCCTGCTCCTCCTCTCTCCTCCTCTCTCCTCCCCCTCTCTCTCCTCCTCCTCTCTCTCCTCCTCCTCTTTCTCCCTCACACTTCTCCTCCATCTCCTCCTCTCCACATCCTTGCATTTAAGCTCTCTTGAGACTGTGCTAAAAACTTGATCGATATCCTCATGTGTATGCCCAACATACAAAAATCCACATTCGACCTCATTGAAGATTCGATGAGCAACTAGCATGGAGTAGAATGCAAACATGAGTACATTCTTATTTTCTGACCAGCAATTATCAGCTTGTATTCTCAAAGTCGGCGGTAGGCAACCTTTTTCTGCATGTACATTGCAAATTGCCTTTATAATAGATGTTACAACTTGATTTCTATCATGTAGATCCAAGGAATCAATCCATATATCTGCAAAGAACTTAATTCCATGCACTAACACTCCATATAAATGTGTCTTTAGAAAGTGCTTTCCTTGTAATTTAGGTGGAGTGGCAACAAAAGGAGGCAATGTTGTTGTATTTTGATCCATGCCATCTACAATAAGGCACATGTAGTCATTGGGATGCGAAATAGCTTGCTCCTTCCAAAATGCATATTTTTGTCTGGAATGTCGAATAAGATCCCTCCTACTCTTGCTCCCTCCTCCTCTTCCTCCCATCTCCTTCTCCCTTCTCCTCCTCCTCCCTCCTTCTCCTCCTCCTCCCTCTTCTTCCCTTCTCTTCCTCCTTCTTCCTTGTCCCTCCTCCTCAACCCTTACCCCTCAAATCTGCGAAGGAGACTAGCTCTCCACTCCTCGACCTTGGACTCCTCCTAATAAACCTCGCAACCCCCTCTAAACCCAGGAATTCCTAGTTAACTCTCTCAACCCTGTCCCCCTTTCTAATCTTGAAATCCCCTTCTACACACTTGAACTCCCGTGGAGGCGAGAGCCTCCATCAATCGTTATAATCAAGCTCTCTTTCTCATTCACGTGCGCATGAAATCTGCTTTCCATGATTTAGCCTACACCTCTCACCGAAAACGACCCGAGGACCTATGCTACACTTGTGAACACCTGTGCTACAATGAGCAATGACACGACTGTAGGTGACCAACACCCTCGGAACTTGCACTTGGGTAAAAAAGAGACAACAATGGGTGTTTCTGTTATTGCAATTGTTAGGTTTGGTACCATGAATTCCATGGGCATCACTGCTTCCAACCCAAATGCAAGGCTAAAAGTTGGTGGCAACCTTGTATGCAGTACGAGATACCCATAGTGCCGCCATGAGTTTATATTCCCAATCATTTTGACTAGCTTTCACTATGGGGTCATAGTGTTGCACAAGGTTTTATTCATGATCTCGGCTTAGATATTGGCTCTGGGATAATAGGGTGTGGATTTCCTATGGATGATTAGGAATTTTCTCGTTAGGATCATATTTTTTACATTGATGAAATGAGATCCTTGATCGCTAACAATTTCTAGAGGGAATCCAAACCATGATATGACGTTTTCTACATGAACTTAGTTGTTGTCCTAGCATTGCACTTTCTTGTTGGCTTTAGCTTGATAGCGTCGATAGAATTGATACCTCGATTTTCAAAGCGTTGATTGGTCAGAACACCAGTGAGAGGCATTCTATCCTTTTCCTATGGCATAGCTGCTCTCTGACAAGGATCACAAAGTTTAGTAAGATCAACCACATCTTTGGTAGCAAAGTGGCTATCGGCTATTTTGGAATGTGCTTCTTCAAGGATTTTTAGAAATTCATCTTCTTGCACATACCGTTTTGCATAAGGCTATCTTTTTCCATTCAGTAGAGTTGTTTGGCAATCAGCTAGCATGGCACTGCATCTTGATCAACTTTTGTGCCCCTTTTGTATTAGGTCCATCTCATGGAAATTCATTTGCCAAGAAGTGTCCAATCTCTTGTCCATTCTAATATCAAATCTAATAGAAATGATGGGGCATCTAGAAGATTGTAATCAATGCCATTGTGGCTTGCTGTTGGGAATTTGCAATGTGTGATCATCCAAGACATGGGTTTTATCCTTACCATGATGGTAAAATCAAACTCCAATAGAATTAACATCCAGCGCGCCAGTCGCCTAGTCATGCAAGTATTATTCACTAATAAAGATGTGCCTAATGGTCCACAAAAAACACAAAGTTGTTGGCTAATAAGTACTAATGAAACTTCTTAACGGCATAAACTAGTGCAAGAACTTCTATTTCCATGGACATATAGTTCAATTCTACTTCATTATGTTGGCAACTTGCAAAGTAGATTGGATAGTCCAAATCATGCTTGCCCGGTTGCACCAACTCACACCCTATGGAAAAGTTTGAGGAATGAATGTGAGCAAGGAATATTAGGTCCCAATCTCATGCCTTTAAGACTTTGTAATGCCAGTGCTGGTTTAAGGGTGTTAAAGGAAATTTGGCATTCTTCTATCTAGATGAATGTCACTAAAAGCTTGTATAAAGGGCGAGCAATGTCTGCATAAAAGAGTATAAATCTCCCATAATAGCTCGGATGCCTTGTAAAGTGTTGTAAACCTTTGGGATTCATTGGTGGTGGCAGCTCCAAAATAAGCTTAATTTTATTGTAGCCAATAGAGATTCCATTCTTAGACACAACATGTCCTAGAATCACTCCATGTTTCACCCAAAATTGGCATTTAAGGGGGTTAAAAGATATCCGATATGGTCGACACATCT
The DNA here is from genome assembly GCF_047967505.1 of Dipteris shenzhenensis. Classification (NCBI taxonomy): domain Eukaryota; kingdom Viridiplantae; phylum Streptophyta; class Polypodiopsida; order Gleicheniales; family Dipteridaceae; genus Dipteris; species Dipteris shenzhenensis. The sequence continues at coordinate 1,961,587 of NC_141603.1, read as the reverse complement.
CAAAAACCAATATGAGGGATCAAAGATGCTCATCCCATTTGGAATGAACACAGATCATCAAGGAAAACTTCCAAGAAGTCCCTTACACACTCCTTAAATGTTGTGCTCATTAAATTATTGGAACATGGTTGGAGCATTGGTAAGGCCAAAGAGCATCACCTGAGATGCAAATATTCTCCATTCAGTTGCAAAAGCTATTTTATGCTAATATTTGATAGCATTGAACACCTGTTGGTATCCAAAACATCCATCAAGGAAACTATATGCCTCCTTTCCAACCACTGTTTCTAAAACATGTTTTGTAAATGGATTGGGTAGAGACTGTGACGAGTGGCAACATTTACATTTTAAAGATCCACATAAACTGTAATCTTGCCATTCTTATTGATTACAATCACTATAGGCAATACCCAATCTATATGTTCGATCTCATATATGAATCCTATATCCATCAACTTTTGGGTTTCTTCTTTTACAACCATGGCATATTTAGGATTCACTAGATAAGGCCTTTGTTGATGGGTTTTGCATGTTCCACAATAGGTAAGGTGTGTTACATGACTTCGATGGCACACCCTTCACATCAGTGTACTTCCATGCAAAATAGTCCTTAAATTCCAAAGAAGTGAAATCAAAGCTCTTTCCTACCCTGGCATGATCTTGTTAGCAATGTAGACCGGTTTAAGGTCTTCACCTTACTATACTATATTTCCTCCCTCAATCTTAGCAAGACCACCAAAGCCCTAATGATTATCTTCCTCAGCCATTCTCTTAGCTATCTTTTGGTATTGGACCATATATGCCTTATAGTGGGGAGGGACGTGGTATAAATTAGCCGTATCATCATCATCACCCCCCAACAAATCTTTAGATGGCTATTTGTTCTTGTTCAAGGCCTCTTTACTCTTAGTCTTAGTAGTTTTAGTCTTTGGGGTTTTTCCTTTTCCACATTGGCAAACCTTACAAGTGTAGTAACTCGACTTAGTCATGAACCCTAATTTGATGAAAATTTGTAATAAGCTATGGTGGCTCAGACATACATAAGATAATACAGATTGGATTTTACCTTGACTTCGCCCTTCCTCACCTTAGAAGCCTTAAGCATGTTGATCATATTGAGTAGTAGAATCACATCTTAGTAATTATTGTGTCCCTCCTCTCTAGTATGTCTATGGTTGCAAGTATATGCATCTAATTGTGAGAGAATTTGGGTTTTGGAAATGAAGCATACCAATGATCATCTTGGTCCTCGCCTTATTTTCACTCGTTACATTGGAACACATTATTTGATGTCATACATTGAGCACTATTAGACTCTATGACTGTGAATAGGTTCCTAGACATAGAGTGAGACTTCCATGTTTGGAGATCCACCCTCAAATGTTGTTGGAGCACCAGTCATGGACTAATCCTACTATACACATGAATGGTCTCCTAATGTAATTTCATAGTAGTTGGGTTGGTTGCAAAAGTCATCAACCAAACCATATTGGATAGGTGAAACCAAATGTTTCAATTGTGGTGAGATTGTGGTTAGGCCTTTGATTTATTAGCCAATTTAACTACCAAGGAAGTACTCTCAAGTTTTGCTTTCCCCATTTCTCCCAACATTGTTTACTAATAATGCTTACACTAGCTCCTCTATCTATGGTTGTGTTAAATTTTTGATCATGCTAGGATATGGTAGCACTACACTCGTATCATTGCTCTTGATGTATTTGTTGATTGGTACCTTTGGAATATCTTGAGAGTCATTTGAAGATTCGGCCATCTCTGGATATAAGGGCTCATGTGCCATTATTTTCCCATTCATACAACCAGAAAGGGTCCCTCCAAAGGGTGGGATTACCTTGGAGAAATGCAGCAATGGGCATGTTCACCTCTATGGATAGAAATGAAGACAATGAAAATGTCTTGAGGCCTTGTGAATGGCTCAAAGCCGACTGATTTTGGCTCTTCAAAACCATAGAAGGACATGTCACTATCCTCTTTTAGTTGTTGTAACATAGGATCCTCATCGAACATCCAATGTATTAGTGTGGATCCCTCTATGGAAGAGCTTGAAGCATCTTCTTCGTCCACCTTTTTGGGCACATGCAAGGACTTAGAGGCTCAGGTGACCACATGGTGCCTTGGGATTGACCATATCGGTCCCCTTGCTTGCCTTGAGCCATTGCTCAAATTCTCTTAGCAGTCATGCACCAAGTTCTATGCTTTGACAAGATGTTATTTTTCTAACATGGGGTTGGGGTATCCACCATGTCCCTTGGGTGTTGTGACCCTACAATGGGTTGGGACTCTCCACATTTCCTCAACATCCTTGTGTGGGTGATTGTTCATGTCACCATTTGGGGAAATACCACCAGATGAGGATGATGTTGACAAGGTGGCCATGTCTTCATTTTAGCCACTCTAGATGATCACTTATTGTGTCCCTTCCCAATATTAGTAACTCCCTTGGTGTTTACTCACACATGTTTAGTTGCCTCTCCAAGTTGTGATACAATAGCCTTGTCCCTTTTGGCCTATTTGTGAACTTCTTTATTAAAGGCTTTAGCGAGAAATTTCTAATTGCATTCAAGGATACTGATAACACCTGGCCTACCTCAATACTTGGAAAATTAAGGCTTGTGGACTTACGATCAATGATAGGCATTGATGGTTTTCACATTGGACAATCCATATAAAAATGGTCAACTCCACACCCAGTGTGCAATGGTGCTACTATCTTAGCAGCTGAAGGCATAGATGGTGTAGGATTGTTGTCCTTGTAATAGTAGTCCTTCAAACAATGAGGTCCTTGACACTTATAAAAAGTGATTTAGTTGCTCCCTTGAATGGACCTGCGATGACCTTGATAGCGTAACATTGAATCAGTGGTTTCTTCTTCTCGCTTGCTTTTTGAGAAATAGGAGCCATGTAGTAGACTAGAATATATTGGTCATCTTGCATGACATAATGTCATAGGAAACCAGATAGGTTCACATTCTCATCATAATGTCAATAGTCATGTCCCACTGAGATCATGCTCATGGTTTTCCTAGTCATTGAGTAGCTCCTACCCCAACATTCATGGGAGTGATTCATGGTGGCAATGGTTGAGGTCCCAATAATAGCAGGGATAGTGAGATATTTTGTGCTCTATATTGCCCTTAATTGGTAGGCATAGTCCCTTGTATTGCTAATTGTTCTTGATTGGTTGGATTGGGTGGTGCTAGCAAGGTTGATTGTAGCCTTGGTTCATACATTGGTTGGGGAATCACCTTAGGATAATGGCAATGCAAAGTCCATGATTTCCCCAACATGTGCAACAAGCACAATAAAGTGCAGGTATTGCCCTAAGACAATGACAATCATTGGTGGGATGATTTTTGGTTTAGACCTTGTACCACGTAAAATGATGTGAGCATTCATGCTGTAGTAGTGGTCTTACTTCAAGGTAAAGTGCTAGTATCCTTTAAAATCAAGAATATTTATCCCCCTCAAAGAAATTGACTAAGACTTGGACACGAGTTGTTCATGATTCATGGTTTATAGTCTTATGTGGATGTTGACCATGATATTTTTGTAAATAATCAGACTTGAATGGCTACCAAGATTGGTGGAAAAAACTCATGTAAGTGTTCCAAATGAAATTTTGGTACCGGAGTGGGAAGGAAAATAAGAATGCTAATGCATTAAATGCACTATGCACAATATGAGTTTCACAGTGTCAGAAAAGTGAATCTCTAATGATTGAGATAGAGGAATCCCAAAAGGAGGATGAATGTGACCAAAACGTTTGGCCCAAGTCCATTGTGATTGAACTTAGGATAGTCAATGTCATGGTATCTAGAAAGGGCTAGAGCATGATATTGTTAAAAGAAATGGCAATGTTGCTATACCCTACTCATAATGATCTCAAAGAGAAGAAGATATTGACAAGCTGATTTTTTAAGGCCAAAGATGAACATGTTCATGAATTGTGGCATATTGTTTTTTTGTCACTTGAGAAAGGTAGTGCAGGTGAAGTTGGTTGGCCTTCTAAAACCATTAAAAGGTAGAGAAAGGTAGAGCAAGTCAAGTTGGTTGGACTTTTGAAACCACAATCAATTGGACAATAATACCATTTATTTCTTTTTTAATGCTTACTTTCGATGGTTTTGGACTCTTGAAAAGAAATATGAACAACATCAATATAAATGTCAAAATAAGGCTGGAACAAAATAACCTACAAACTTTGATGTGATACATTGTGATTTTTCATATTGTATTGCATGGACATTATGTGTAAAACCTAAAGTATACAAGAAGCTAGACTTAAAACACAATATAAGCCATGAATGCATGAACTTTTTTTGAAAGCCAAGTATAGCATAACAAATTTGGGTGCACAGTCAGCTATGTGAACTGTTAGATGAATCTTTTGCATGATTTTCTAGTAACATGTGACACCATTATGTTCAACATTTGTTAAGTCTTTGAAGTCCACATATCAAAGAATAGATCTCCCATATCTAAGTCTAAGTAATCATCCAATGATATTACCAATTTTTTATGGAGGTTGTATAGCCATTGGATCATAAGGTAGGGGTGGGCCATTTGAAGTTCTTGCTTCCATGTCATCTATAGTGACATTTACATCTCTTCCTTGTTGTCCTTATCCTCAAAGATAAGTCACTTCTTTGGATACCATCATTTTGCATCCAATCCATCTGATTGAGAGCAACTTATAGTATAACATGCATCAATAAATTTGCAAAGTCTATAGTCCAAAGCAATTAATTAGAACACTCCAACATAGTTAATAAGAACTAGTGGAAAACCCGTGGCAAGCCACATAGTAAAGATTTCTTATTTATTATTTGACCTTCAATGTAATAGCTATTGACCTTAAAGTATCAAACATAATAAATCTCATATTATTTAATTCATCTAAACTCATAAAATATTAAAGATAGGAATTGATTCCAACACTATTATTAAAAATTTTATTTAATTTTTCCTTAATAAATAGGAGTTAAAGCGTTTCTCTCATGGCACTCAAATAATAAACAAACAATAGAAATTTAAAGTACCTTTGGCTATTGAGTTGCAGTTGTTAGATATCAATGCTCCACTCTAGTGTAACTATGCGGGAACCAGCAAACTCTACTTGTAAGCCCCCCATATGAGGAGAAGGCATTTGCATAGCTCGGTTATCCGCCGATAGGTCCTGGTTTGGACACCAGATGGGGGCCATGTGTGGCCTGATGGTTGGACGGCTTCAGATAGAGTTGGCACACTGCCAACTAGGCTACATGTAAGTGCAAGAAGGCATCCCTTGAATGATCGCACTGAGGGTAGACGAAGCATTTCTCGGGGCAGCCCACTCTCAAGTTACGGGGCCCGTTTGGAGCCTAAGATGATCCCGGATGGCTCTGGGCCAAACGGAGACCGTAGGCTAGTTGCTTTGTTTTGCGCACCGATTCTATCATATGGTCGGTGGCCTATTTCGGGACCAACCCCCAGTCGACCGTTTTGGGCGAACTGGGTCGGTCACCCAATTGAGCCTAACCGACTACGACTGGTGGCTATATAAGAGCAAGCCCGTGAAGCCCATTTCATCACTGGCTACAGCAACCCTGATTCCTTAGCATCCAGCCTCAGTCTTCTACTGTTTCTAGCACACCATCGAAGTTTCTTTCACAGGAGCGCATGGTTGGGAGGCAGCGCCATCTATTGTATCAGTTCTACAGTAATCAAATTTTTGATTCTCCATACTATCTTGTTTTCTCTCTTGCGTATGAGATCTTGTTATTTGTTGAGCACAGACGTATTATTTTCTTACATGGTATCAGAGCCTAGACTCTAGCAAGAAGATTTGGTAGTGTGTTTTCTATTTGCGAGCAGATTGTGAGAGATGGCCCAGCCCGCAAGACTACGAATCCCACCGTTCGGTGAAAGCGGAAAGTTGGACGGCTCTAACTATCCACTCTGGAAGTTCAAGATGAAGACCATCCTAAGCACATACGAGCTTTGGGACACTGCTACTGGGGTGGACGTGAGGTTGCGAGACCGGATCTAGCCAATGCAAGACAACTGATAGTACCAATTGCGGATGAGATTCTCGTGTGGACAAGAAGAAATGCAGATGCGTTGTGTTCTATTGTCTGTAGTGTTAGTGATTCCGTCATGGCATTAATTCAACATGTCACCACAGCGGAGGAGGCATGGACGGTCTTGAAAAATCAGTACGAGACCACGAATCAGACGCGAATTCAGAATCTGGAGACTCAACTCGCGAACGAGAAGTTGTCTGAGTCTGAAGCGATAGAGAAGTTCATCACCAAGGTGAAGAATCTGCACGATTAGATGACTGCGATTGGCATCACCATCACCAGTGAGAATCTAGCACGAAGGTGCATACGGATTCTCCCACCAAAGCACGACGGTCTTGTTACGATGCTGAATACGCAGAACAAAAATCCGCCCCTCAACTTTGAGGATTTCAGCGCGATGCTTCTGGAGGAGGAGATGCATCAAAAGATGAGGATTGGAGAAGATTCGGCTTTCTGGACCCGATCAAAGAAAGGTAAGGGTAAGGACTCTGGTAACCCATCTTCTTCTAATGATAAAAAGAGAAAGAAGGAGATCAAGTGCTTCTATTGCAACAAGGCAGGGCACAAGCAGAATGAGTGCCGAAAGAAGATTGTAGATGAGATTGTAGATGAGAACGGAGTAAAGAAAGAGTCCAGCAACAGCACGCAGGCAGCACCAGTAGAGCTGTTCGTCGCAATTGAGGAGATTTGCATGGAGGCAGTTCATGTACCTACGGATGAACCGTGGATCATTGACAGTGGTGCATCACGCCACATGACCAATCGGAAGGACTGGTATACCTCTCTATAGTCGGTAGGGAATGACATCTTGGTAGCAATCGGCAATGATGCAAAATGTCTAGCAAAAGGAAAAGGTACGATTGCTCTCAAGTCAGATGGAGTTGTAAAATAGTTGTTCGATGTTCTTTATGTGCCAGATATCAAGAGGAACTTGTTGTCCGTTTCCGCGATCACGGATCAGGACCTCAAAGTTCAATTCGATAAGAATGGTGCACAGATTCTGAATCTTCAAGGGAAGGTCATTGGTAAAGGTACATGGTGCAACAACATTTATGAACTCTTAGCTTTCAGTGCTCGAGCGGATGTGAAGAACACTAAGCTATGGCATGAGAGGTTTGGTCATCTAAACCTTAGTTCTTTGAAGGAGATGCATAAAAGTGGAATGATTGCAGACCTACAAGAAATTTCAGATGTGCCCGATGTATGTGAAGCTTGCATGATGGGCAAGCAGCATTGGCAGCCCTTTCCTAAAGAGGCCAGTAGGGCAAAGGCTCCTCTAGAGCTCGTTCACACAGACCTCTGCAGAAAGATGGAGACGGAAGCTTTGGGTGGTTCCTACTTCTTCATGACGCTGATCGATGACTACAGTAGAAGGATATGGATATACTTCCTGAAGACTAAAGACGAGGCTTTTAGTAGGTTCAAGGAATGGCATGTAATGGTCGAGAAAGAAACGGGGAGGAAGGTGAAGAAGTTGAGATCAAACAGAGGTGGAGAGTTCACATCAACTGAATTTGAAAGTTACTGCAAAAGTCATGGAATCAAGAGGCAGAAACCCCTGCCACATACATCACAGCAAAATGGAGTAGAAGAACGCAAGATGCATGTCATCTACGAAATGGGCCGGAGTATGATGAAAGGGAAAGATTTGCCAAAGACTTTCTGGGCTGAAGCATGTAACACTGCAGTTGACATCCTGAATCGTAGCTACACGAAGGCTGTGAACGGGATTACTCCACTGCAAGCCTTTTCTGGTAAGAAACCTTCAGCTGCACATTTCAGAGTTTTTTGTGACTGTTTTGTGCATGTCCCTGATGCTACCAAGACCAAATGGGAACTAAAGAGCCGGAAGTGTATTTTCTTGGGCTACAATGAAGAGGCGAAGGATTACCATCTCTATAACCCTGTTACCAAGAAGGTAATTGTAAGTCGCGATGTGGTCTTCTCAGAATAGCCGCATCAATTGGAGGAGGATGCTTCCTTCCCAGACAACCAGGACCAGGATATCCATCCAATACCGCCACCAATAGCAGACCGAACTCCCCCAATGGTGCTTGAGAGGATTCAAGACAAAGAAGATGAAGAAGAGCCTGCAGAACCACAATGGCAATGGCCATTCCCGAAGTGGGTAAAGTAGCTTTTGGATGGTAGAGAACCTCCAGCCATTGAGGAGGAACCATCCGAACACCGCCGGTCCAAGAGATTAGAGGAGCAAAGAAGGGCACAGGAACACTTGGTCAACTATGCTTTGATGACAGAAGTGATCCGTGCTGATGAACCCAAGTGTCTTGAAGAGGCACAGGGCGATGATAGGTGGATGGAGGCTATGCAGTCGGAGTATGGCTCCATAATGAAGAACAACACTTGGGACCTTGTGGATCGACAACCAAAATGCAAGGTAATCGGAACCAAGTAGGTGTACAAGACCAAGTACAAGTCCGACGGCACGTTGGATAAATACAAGGCTCAGCTCATGGCAAAAGGATTTGCATAGGTGCATCGTTTTGATTATCAAGATACTTTTGCTCCCACAGCTCGACTAACCACAATTCATAGTGTTTTGGCTTTAGCTGCCTAGGGAAGTTGGCCCGTGTTTCAGATGGATGTGAAATCCACCTTTCTGAATGGAGATCTCAAGGAGGAGGTATACATGGAACAACCACCAGGTTTTTAGATCGCTGGTTCAGAAGGTAAAGTTTGCAAACTGAAGAAGGCACTTTATGGGCTGAAACAGGCCCCACGAGTGTGGTACCAGTGAATTGATGCATACTTTCTGCAAAATCGGTTCAAGAGGAGCCCATCTGATGCAAATTTGTATATCTTCAGAGAAGGAGACAGGTGTATGATCGTGGTCCTTTATGTGGACGACCTTGTCATAACAGGGAACCATGAAGAGAAGATCTCGCAGACGAAGCATTTGCTAGGAAGAGAGTTTGAAATGACAGACCTCGGACTGATGCATTTCTGTTTGGGGATTGAAGTTTGGCAGGAGCCGAAATAGATCTTCATTTCACAGCTGAAGTATGCTGGTGAGATACTGAAGGCATTTGGCATGGCTGAGTGCAAGAGAGTTGGTACCCCTATGGAGGTTGACGCGAAGCTCTCAAACGAGGATTCATCACCACTGGTGGATGAAGCGAAGTACAGAAGGCTTGTAGGCAGCTTGATTTACCTGTGCAACACACGGCCGGACACTAGTTTTGCGACTGGTGTACTAAGCAGGTTTTCCAATAAGCCCCGGGAGAATCATTGGAGGGCAGGGATGCGGGTGCTGAAATACATCAAAGGCATACTTGATTATGGCATCACCTATACCAAGGGCAACATCTTGATCGAATTTTGTGACTCAGATTGGGCAGGAGACATGGACAGTAGGAGATCAGTGATAGGGTACTATTTCTCACTTGGATCTGGAGTTGTGTCATGGGTTAGCAAGAAGAAACCCACAGTTGCTCTTTCTTCTACCGAGGCCGAGTACAAATCTGCATGCTTTGCTTCTTACAAGGCAGTGTGGTTGAGGAGGATTTTGGGGGACATGGGTGCAGTGCAGAACAAGCCTATGCAGTTATCATGTGATAATCAGAGTTGCATGGCAATTGCAAAGAACCCGGTGTTCCACGCTCGCACAAAACACATTGAGATTCAATATCACTTTGTACACGAGCTCATCATGGATGGAGAGGTCAACTTGGTGTATTGTCCGACTACAGAGAATGCTGCGGACATCTTCACGAAGGCTCTTGGAAGAGACTTGCTGGAGAGGCATCTTCATCGACTTGGCATTGGGCTGAAAAAGTAAGTTCACTTGCGGGTGGACATTGAGAGAGGGTGTTAGATATCAATGCTCCACTCTCGTGTAACTATGCGGGAACCAGCTAACTCTACTTGTAAGCCCCCCATATGAGGAGAAGGCGTTTAAGTAGCTCAGTTATCCGGTAGGTCCTAGTTTGGACACCAGATGGGGGCCATGTGTGGCCTGATGGCTGGATGGCTTCAGATAGAGTTGGCACACCACCAACTAGGCTACATGCAAGTGCGGGAGGGCGTCCCTTGACTGACCGCGCTAAGGGTAGACAGAGCATTTCCCGGGGCAACCCACTCTCGGGTTGCGAGGCCCGTTTGGAGCCTCAGATGATCCCGGATGGCTCTGAGCCGAACGGGAAACGTAGGTCAGTTGCTCTGTTTTGCACATTGGTTCTATCGTATGGTCGGTGGCCTATTTCGGGACCGACCCCCAGTCGACCGTTTTGGACGGACTGGGTCGGTCACCGAATTGAGCGTAACCGACTACGACTGGTGGCTATATAAGAGCAAGCCCGTGAAGACCATTTCATCACTGGCTACAACAACCCTGATTCCTTAGCATCCAGCCTCCATCTTCTACTGTTTCCAGCACGCCATCGAAGCTTCTTTCACAGGAGTGCACGGTTGGGAGGCAGCGCCATCTATTGTATCAGTTCTACAATAATCAAATTTTTGATTCTCCATACTATCTTGTTTTCTCTCTTGCATACGAGATCCTGTTATCTGTTGAGCACAGACATTGTATTATTTTCTTACAGCAGTATCAGGGCAGTACCCTATTGCCTTGGAGTTTTATGGAAATTCTTTCAATTGTTCTTTACAAAAGAAGTTAAAATTATTTCCTCAACATCAAATAAAAAATTATCGAGGTTCCTCTCGATTGTTCAATTTGATCTTCATTGATAATAATTTTGATATTATATTTGGAGATGATGCACGTGAAAGAGCAATATATAGTTGTCCATGAGAGAAGCCGGGATTCCGTAGATACAATCCTACTTTTTTTATTGTTTTTGATAATGAATCATATGTCCAATCCACAATGTCACAAACAATTGTAGAGTTGAGAATCATCTTAAATTTGAAATATATAGTAAAAATGCTATATTATTCTAATATAAAAGATAATTGAATTTCAAATAATTATATGTATTGGATGCTCTAATGATAAATTTGTACATCTCTTGTCTTTTTGTAGCCATGTATTTGAAAAAAGTACACATCGGTTAATACAATATTTTTAAAGAAACATGTTTGGTTTTCATACAATGTCAAGTATCTGTTTACATCGCACGTTTTACACCTAAGCTCATTTTGACCAGCTAGGTTATGAGGGGAATAGGATGAACATAGACTCAAGCTTGTTGCAATGTCCTCAAGGAGTCTTTGATCATTCTAGAGGTCTCGGAACGATTAATTAAGCACCCTTTGCCAAAAGGCATGCAATATTTTGATGGAAGGTGGTAGGTGCTGGCTGTATAGATAGAAAAATACACAGCTATATCAGGCAATGTTGGCTCCCTTCAAAGACTTTCGCCCGCTGTAGTTCTCAAAGGTATGCCCTTATACGTTGCAACACAATATGTCACGACACAATCTTCTGTAGTTTTCAATGAATTGCATCTTTTCTTTTGAACCTGATTTGTAGTCGCCGCATTTGCTTGAGATTCTTTATCACCATGTTGACCGAGGACGAATGCTACGACAGATTTGGACAACACAAATCAACATTCTCTTTTGCTATGCACTAATGGTTCAAATTGATGGACTTTCAAAAGGTTTGTTGACTTATACTTTTGCATTTGAGTTTTGTCATAATATGGAAAGAGTAAACGGCAAAGAGAAGACATGAAGGATGAATGGAATCCGGTGATCGTAAGGCAAGGAAGAAGACACGAAGGGTGAATGGAAACCGGTGATCGTAAGGCAAGGAAGTTGAGTAATTGCTGTTGCTTTGGACAAGAAGAGTGCAATGATGGCGTATGTGTAGAGTGAAAATGTGGTGAGGCGCATCTTCTTCTTCTTCTTCCCTTCACGGGCCTTCACTTCCTTCTTAGTTTTTGGCTCTGTCTTTTGCTCCCCTCAGCCTCTCCATCGACTTCCGGAGGAGCTCCTTTATCTTCCTCAGTTTTGCTTTCTAAATCAACTTTGCTTTCTTCCTCAGCTTCAACGTCCGGGATGCTGACGAATTCCTTGACGATCGTAAATGTTGTTCTCTGTAAAGCCAATGCAGCCTACTTCTCCTCATCAGTCAACTGCACGTGGAACTCCTTCTCGGTTTCCTATCGGTATTGGTAGCAGCCCCCTTCTCAAATTCTGTCCCTTCTTTGTATGTCCGGCATTCCCACCACGATAGCGCAGTCAGGGAGTGAAGGCCTCAAGTCTGATAGCCATCAAATTGACCCCCGAGTGAAGCATGGCAATCTAAGGGAATTCCAGGGTACGATGGATAAGATGCGACGTCACTGGCAGGCAAGGGAAGCGAGCTCCATCAGTTGAGGATGTAAGAGAGCAGGGGCTCACGGCGGTAGGAGGAGGAGGCGGAGGGGAGGGGGAGAGGGTAGTGAAAGCAGAAACAGAGTGCAGATCAGGTGGACTATGCTTACCTCTGATTTTTCCTTCTTTGACTGAAGAATCCGATGTCTGCCTACGCTCCTTGATCTTTCGAGTTGTAAGTGATTCAAGAAGAAGCCACTACACTCTCTGATCTTTGAGATCCAAAATTCAAGAATACAAGATTGAAGAAGTCCATGTGCGCCCCCAATCTAACTGAATCTAAGTGATCTTTTGATCGAATGCATTACATTCATCAAATCTAAGGGCCCACGATCTCTGAATGGTCCTAACTGATTAGCATGCTTAATATATTATAGATAGTATAAAAATGTATGCACCTGTCCACAATGATGACGTAGCATAAATGTATCATAAGTTCATCCCAAAGTTTGGATGATTCAATGGCATAAAATCGAATCGAACCTTTTCTCACGAGTGCTTGAGCACCTCTACATACAAGTTTGAACCACTTCACATCCAACATAAAAATGTTGAATGGAGTTTTTGTGATAGCTAGTGTCATTCCAAAATTTGAACCACTTCACATCCAACATAAACATGTTGAATCGTTGGTTTTGTGATAGCTAGTATCATTCCAAAATAATCCATCTCACTTTCTATTGTTTGGGTATCCCTTACACTAACTTGACATTCTTTGAAAAATTTCACCACACAAGTCCATGATCATATGTATTATGCTTCACCTTAACCTTCTCTACTCAAAAAATGACACCCATTTGATGATATTGCATTGACGAAAATATAATGGACATGAAATCAAAATAAGATAAACTATTTTATTTTGAATACCTAATCCCTCTATTATTTCTTCTAAAGCTTTTCATTCTTCTTTTTATCTCTTTGTATCTTCAATCCATTCCTCCATTCCCTCATAATCATGATAGAGACAAAATATGGCACCATTAACTCCAATGCAAATCGTATTTCTTTACATTCCTTTCCCTTGTGCCTCACTATCACCCCAAAGTTGAGGTATAGAGGGACTCCATTGTCGACAAACTCCATGACATAAAAGATTGATTTTATACGAATCAACCTTCTCCATGGTGCCTTTTGGCCCTTCCTTTTGCCTCACAAAAACTTTCAATACTTTCATGAAAAGAACATTCCATTGTCTATGTCATAGTCGCAGTCGCTTACTTCACACAGACCTGCGACATGCTGCTCCTCTACTACATGCAACTCCTCCTTCATCTTGGTTGCATCCCAATTATGTTTCTCTATATCTTCACGTTTCCAGTAGCAGTCGTCTTCATGATGGCTAGGTTTGCCACAATAACTGCATTGGAGCTCAGTAGTGGGCGGTTGTTCTTTTTCATTACTTTGTTTGTTCCAGTAGGTACCTTGGTGATGTAGGCACGTTCCATATTGTAGGGCTTGTCCATTTTCTGTCATCTCTCATCGTCCAGGAGGGTGGCGACCATTTCACTCAATGATAGCTCACAATTCACATGCAATATTTTGACCATGCTAGCATATGTAGGTGGAAGACTAGAAAGGAGAACCGCTTTGATATTGTCGTCATCAACCTTCACCTTTAGATCAAGCAGTTGGTTCAAGATCGCTCACATGTGACTCAAATGCTCACAGAGAGAAGAGGTGTCTCTCATCTTTAAATTGAAAAACTCTTGTTTTAGAATCACCTTTGAATTTTTGAGGTGTGACCCAAATAGTGTGTTGCAAGCCAATTTTTTGCTACGCTGGCTGTCAAGTCGAGATGATGATAGTACCTTGCACCTAGAGCTCGACCGATGATTCCAAGCACCTTTTCATTTTGATTGTCCCATGTTTCTTTTTGCTCATCAGATTCACTTGTCTCCTTCTCTGTTCCTGACACAATTGTCCATAAACCTTTTCCCTTTCTTTTTCCATCAGATAGAGTCTCGTTTCGAGTTGCCATGCAGGGAAGTTGTCACCATTAATGTCACCAGTTTCATAGACTCGTGTTTTGATTCCATCTTCGAAGCTGCTCTGATACAAACTAAAGATAATAAACGTTTAATCTATTGCATGCAAGTACAAATGATAATAAGAGAACCAAAAGAAACTAAGAGTTGCAAAGATAATGAGCAGAAGCTTTATTTCATCAACTAAGTGTAATACTACATCGTAGACCAAGTTGCCTTTCAATGGATAAGCAACGAGCCATATTTCACGAGGTGAAAGGTCACCAAGATGCAGAGATTCACTCCATGGATCACGAGGCATCTACCAAGCTAGAGGCGAAACAAGAGGGATGCTTATCTCCTCAAACAAGAGGGATGCTCATCTCCTCAAACATCTCCACCAAATCTCCCACGTTACAATGCAAAGTATGCTGCATGCAAGGTGACACTTGTCCCCCCCTATCTACTACACTTTGATATCCCCAACCTCTCCCCAACATGTGCTAGTTGATCTACCAACAACTAAATGCTGTTGAATATCTAGAATGTTGCCTTCTCTATCAAACATACTAATTTTCAATGGCTTATGGCTTCATTGATGACTTTGCAATATCCTTTGTTGATATCCATCTACAATAACTCTCAAGATATTCAAAAATGCTGCAACCACGTATATGAAAAGAAATGAATGTACCTGAATGGTAGATTGGATTCACATCTCACGAAAGAGCATAGCTTATTAATGACCCTAATCTTGACCTCCTTCATTACACAACGAGTACACAACCCTCGCTATTGAAAGCATGTACTAATGCAAAAAATGTGTCAATGTATGTGCAATGGATATCATTTAGATGTACATATGGCATGGAAACCAAAGTAGATTATAATTACCTATAATATGTTGTGTCAATGTATGTGCAATGGACATCATTTAGATGTACATATGGCATGAAAACCAAAATAGGAGCAAAATAGATTATAATTACCTATAATATGTTGTGCCAATCATGTAACTTTATAATCTATTTACCTATAATATGTTGTGTCAATGTATGTGCAATGGATATCATTTAGATGTACATATGGCATGAAAACCAAAATAGATTATAATTACCTATAATATGTTGTGCCAATCATGTAACTTTAGACCACGTAGGTTTATAATTGTCAATGGTAAAATCACTCTTCAAAGAATGGATGTACTTTGTTGGTTTTTTCATGCTAGGGTAATAATAATTTTGACACACCTATCTTCCATTGGAGTAAAAAGCTATGATGCTTTGGTAGCTTCACCTTCCCATTCACCTCTATTTCCAATGACCATGCCTTTGCTTTCTTATGCACACTTTGTATTCAACTAAGTCTGAGTGTAGCCTTCCTTCTCACTTTTGAGTTTGCTTACTCGTGGGGACACCAGAAAAGAAAAAGTTTATCACTTGTTAATTCCATTGCTTCTATTAACCCACATATGAGCCACAATTATCCTCTGTTCATAACACAATCCCTCTATTAAGCGTAATGTTGTGTTCACATTTATACATTGATTTATAATACAAATCTTGACTTTGTTAAGCTAAGTTGCATACAATTAGCATGATTTTCATGAGAGAGCTAGATATTAGCCCTTTATCTAGGGCATATCAGATCTTGCAATACTTGCCTCAAGAAATAAATTTCTTAATAGAAGCATCCACTCTTTTCACTAATAC
This sequence comes from Dipteris shenzhenensis, assembly GCF_047967505.1. NCBI lineage: Eukaryota > Viridiplantae > Streptophyta > Polypodiopsida > Gleicheniales > Dipteridaceae > Dipteris > Dipteris shenzhenensis. The sequence continues at coordinate 1,945,528 of NC_141603.1, read as the reverse complement.
ATTGATGACAATGGGATACACTTGGCATGTACATGCTACCAAATTAATGTACATTTAAACCCTGCACCCGCTTCAGCAATTGGAGGGGATGACCAAGCCAAAGTATTGTTTCTTGGTCTAAGCGCTCCCCCTTCCTTGTGTGTGAGTGTGATGTGGATGAGTGAGGAAAAAAACAAGTATCTTATGATCTTTCTTATTTTGGCACTTCCTTCTCCTTATTTCTAGTGATAGGACATAAAACCTCGTGAAGCTTTTTCTTAGCACTTCTTGAGTTGTAGCTAGATTTGTGGCGATTTGACGTCTACACTCACTCCACATAATTGGGGTTGAAATGCAAGGCTTCCTTAAAGATCAACTCCCTGATCTGTTCCTCTGTTAGTTTCTGCTCCTCAAAGTCAAAAGTGAATGGTGTAGGGCAGCTTGGTTCATCGGAGATATCATGGAGGCTGGAGAGGTAAGGGTGAGCCAGCGCATCTTCCACTGCAGAAAAGAGGAGAAGCACAACATCACAACATCATGAGTTACACAATACTTAATGATTGATCATTGAGTAGATGCTTTACTCAGTTAGACAGCAGACTGTTATACCTGTAATTCGTTTACTTGGATCGAATGTCAACATCTTTTCCACGAGATCAATCGCTAATGGTGACACTTTAGGAAACTTCTCTCCCAAGGGCTGCTTCTGATAGCTTGGCAGTCGTCGAAGATACTTTCTAGCATTTTCACTCTTGACGAAATCCATATCAGAATCGTTCGGCAGTCCGATCAACTGAGAGATCACATGCACAGTCCCGAAAAGTAATCAGGATGATCAATTACAACGACAACATCCACGCCACAGCTTGAAAAGGATTAATTATACCTCTGCAATGAAACGCAATTGATGCACATAATCTTTCCCAGGAAATAACGGTTCGTGATTTAAAAGTTCCATGTAAATGCAGCCGACCGACCAAACGTCAATGGCCCCGGTGTAGTCTGCCGAGTTCAGAAGCAATTCTGGGGCTCGATACCATCGAGTCACTACATACTCGGTCATGAAATTTAACTCCGCCGTTGACATCGTTCGCGCAAGCCCAAAATCGCAAATCTTCAAGTCGCAGTTTGCATTTATCAGGAGATTTCCCGGTTTCAGGTCTCGATGTAAAACATTTGCGGAGTGGATATACTTCAACCCTCGTAAGACTTGGTATAAGAAGTACTGCGCCACGATAGAAATCACAGTCAATCGCTAGCCAGACGGATTCAATCAATTAACTTCGTGCACCCAAGAACAACGATATCTTGTTGTAGAATGGTTGAAGTAGAGACCATAAGACCTGACAATGCTCCTCCGTCAAAGCTTGCCTTGACCGTATGATCTGGTTGAGATCTGTGTCCATAAGCTCGTATACCACATAGACATCATCGAAAGCATGCCTTTTCGGTGGAGGCATGATATCTTTGATTGAGATTACCTGCAGGAACAGGTACAATGATAATCCAACAATTCAGCCATGCGGTGAGGCGCGCCTACGTTATTTCAAAGATGGGCTACGAGTTTGGTCGCCAATCTATGATAGGAAGCGTGACATAGAAGAACAAAACAGCACAAACGTTCTCATGGTTCATGTGGCGTAGAAGCTTCAATTCTCTGTACGTCCGCTTAGCATCAATCTTGTTGTCGAAGACACTGGAGATTTTTTTAATCGCAACAAGTTCGTTTATCTCAGAATTGTGAGCCGAGCTGCGAGATGAAAAACCAGGCCGCAAATTAGGAAGTTTTGATGCTCATCTTCATTGTCGTCGACGAAGTAATTACAGCAAAACGTCGATACAATGCCAAAGCTTGTAACACGAGGTGATGGCCGTACCAAACAACACCATATGCACCTCGACCAATAGGTTGAAAAGGAGGCATATACTTTGGGAGGACCTCAAATACATTGCCACACACATTGTACTCCATAAACTTGCCTCCGTGGGTGGGCACTCCCTCAATATCGTCGTCGGGAAGGGGGCGCCCAAGTTTACGATGCTCTTCCGGCATTTTGAATCTAGCAATCGGTCGTAGATATGCGTTGTTGCAGCGGCTGGCTGTGTGAGCGAGAATGGCAAGCTTTATAGCGTGGGAAAGGCCGCATGGACCACTGAAGTTGAGCAGTCGCTAGTTCCTAAACAATTGTCTAAAAAAGAATGACCCAAGAGACTCGAAGGCGAAGAGCAAGGAATCTGTACAATCGATGCCTTTCGTGTTTAGCAATCGACGTGAAAACTGCTCTGGATTTAAGCGGAGGAACTACAAGTTGCCATCCCATTCCATGAATAATGATGTAGTGCTGCTTTCCTTACTATGAACTTTCAAGGGCTAAAGATGGGAGCTGAACGACTGGTCAAAAGGCCTGTCATGTGCTACATGCGTGGCCGTAGAGAGTGTGAAGAATTACGTAAAATAGCTCGTCGAAAACAAAGTCGTGCTAATGATAAGGCGTCGCCCAAGGGAGCAAGGAAAGGAAGGAGACGACTTTTCAACTACGACTTGTTCATTCTGGACTCGGTCAAATACACCGCCCAATTTGTGTTTAAGGAAAAACTAGTCTATAACCCGTGGCAAGCCACAAAATATTAAAGATATACGATAGCTCAAGTTTGGATCCCTGTCTCCAAATTGGTGAACCCCAGGGTAAGAAAATCCATGGAGAAATAACACATTCATTACAATCTTGCTTTGGAAAAACAGTTGAACAATCTTGCTTTGGAAAAAAGGGGCACGGTCTTTCAAGGAACCACCATCCAATGGCCATTTTTCATGGTAGAGGAAGTTGATCTTGATCATTGAAGAACTCGTCCACGATGCCAGAATCGGGATAAAAATCTTGATTTTTGATAGATTGCCAAGATGATGATCAAGAGCGAGCAATCCTTGGGATGCCATAGCCAAAAGTCTCAAAGAACACGAAGTAGCAAAACAATCAATTCCTCACTCATCTTTTCATGGTTTACTTAGATTTGAACACAACGGCAAACTCCTCCATTAAGCTTTTGTGATTGTGAGGTGATAGTGTGAAAAAAAAGCCTATCTTTCGTCCGTCTTCGTCCTTGATCTTTAAGTTCAAGCTTTGAGCATCTTCATCGTCATTTTGCCTCGCATGTGCATTGCGACACTTAAACGGTCAATCATGCTCTTTCATGATTTATCCCCTTTTCGATGCTTAAACCGTGCGAGAAGAATCGTGATTTTCTTGCTATAGATTCCTTGTTCTCGAAGATGGCGATGAAAGTCGGGCTCTTCAATAATCAACAGTAGCCACGGGAAGAAGCGATTTGGCTGGAGGGCAGAAGATAGGTTGAGACATGGCTTTAATTGACAACACAGAAAATGCATTCAAGTGTCCATATTGAGTAGATTTAATAGGATCATGGAATGTCCAATCTCGTAACTGTTAGAACAAAATGTGTGCACTGTTGTTCATCATCTCTTTCAAAGGAAAGGTGATCTAGAAAGGCCGCGAGATGAACAGATGGGAAGATCCAAAATGAAGAGGCGGGTAGTCAAAGAGGCCCGTAGTCAAAGTTAAACCCCCTAACTACCTGGATTGAACGTACAATATTCGATTTCAAAATCCAACAGTCCACCGCTCTCCAATAGTCCTCCTTCGCCATAAGAGAGAAAAAGATGGTCATAGATTTGGAGGCCTAGGAATGATGTTGCGTCTCACATGTCCAATTGCCAATAGACTTATGGTGGCATCTTCCAGTTGCTCTTGCGTACTATGCTCCTCGTTTCCCAGTTAGCTTAAGCTGACCATCCAAAGCATTTGTATTTTTCATTTCTAATAAAATTTTCTTTTTTAGAACACTGCCCCCTCTATGGTACATTTTATTTCTCCCACTATAACACTCTGCAAAGTGTGAAACATAACCATTCCTCTATGTAAGGCTTATGCTAGCATCTTTCACATCCGTAATTGTCTTGAATCATTGTGGGCTGCTTTATCACATATAACAACGGTATGTACCTCTATTCTCTATTGGATGTAAGCTTAAAGGAGATTCTTAAAACAAATATTTGAAACAAGGATGATTTGGAAAAGGGAGAAGAGACACAAAGCCTAATTTCAAGGAGACCCACAAGACTTGGAAAATAAGCATGAGAGAGAGAGAGAGAGAGAGAGACAAACATGGTTAAAATTCCTCTATGCATGGTAAATTAATTTTGAAGAGACTCCTAATTTAGCACACCATTAAGCCCAATTAAAATCTTTATTTGATGCTTGATGTGTGTCTCCCATAACGTATAGTATATGCCCTAAAGTGGAGGTCTAAAATATACTAGCTAAGTTTGCTTATCTATATTTCCCATCTACCTATTCTAAAGACCCTTAATCTCAATAAATTATTCCATACGCATAGCTTAACCTAATGATTAAGCAATTGAGAAACTCAATGAATTTCCTAGCTCTAAAGATGGAGTACCCCAATTAAGTAAGGTCAAAGGGATAGCTTCAAAATATCATGCAAAAGTGGGACTTGAACTCAAGAAATCATGAGGCCTTACCACTAGGCTACATGATGATGATGATGTATAAAAGGGTTTTTAACTCATATCCTCATAAATAAGAGGGGAGAGGAGGCCTCCCCTTATAAATAGAGGGATATATTCCTCATTAATCAGTCTCCTCTTTACCCCTCCCCTCGTTTTTCACTAATCAATACATGTTGGGGTGGATAAGAAGAGATGGGTATATGACGTGTTTTCTTAAATGCGATGATGAAATCACACTCCGATTCATTAGCCAGCGGCTTAGAAAATTCTAGCCATCGCCTTGCCTGATCTTTTTTCATCGGAATCAGGATCAAATGGGCCAACTCGCTATTTTAATTACATGCTCACATAAACCTGATGATGAATCAAATTGCAAATAGGCACGTTTAGAATATGGGAGACATTTGAGATGGCCAATGAGTTTGCATGCGAATGGTTATCATTACTTATGGATGATGCAGCTACGATCTACATGGGACATTGTAGTGGTTGAGGTGGGCCATAGCGGCGGCGGAGGACTTAGTCTACCTTGGTGAAGGACCAGCTACCATAGGGAAGGATGTGAGCCACCATGCTAGTTGTGACATTAATAATACTATGAAGGACTTAGTCTACCTTGGTGAAGGTCCAACTACAATGGTGAAAGATGTGAGCCACCATGCTAGTTGTGACGATGAATAATAGTATGGCTAGGGATACTTAGTTAGCTTGGAATATGTGAGTGTGCTGAATATGGCTCAAAATATGATGACGATAACAAGGGTTCCCTCACTTTAGTGCAATGACAAAGTCCACAAGAATTCTACACAGAGCACATGCATGAGCATAGGCCACAAGGATTTTACATGGATTGTATGCAAAACCCAAAGCCATCATGGATTTTACATGGCTTGCATGTAAATACCAAAGCCACCATGGTGCCCATCTTGGGCCAACTAGTGCCACTACAAAGCCTTTGCTGACTTGGGCCACATGTTTCAAAAAGAACTAATGTAGCCTAATAGGGCCCTCAATGGTGGCAATACTACAAGCAGTGGGAACTTCTACTTAATGAGGACTCTGCATGCAATTTTCAAAACACATTTCACCCACCCTCATGAGTCCTTCCTCTCTTTCCTCATCCTCCATCTCCACCCTCATCTTCCCCCTTGTGTCCACTTCCATCTACACCCTTGTCCTCCCTCTCCACCCTCATTGCAACAATGTAAGTACAAGCTAGAATTGTTCATTATTGCGTATTGGTGTTTTAAAGACATGGCTCTCCTCCCTATTTTATGCATTGTGTCCACCTAATCCATGTACTACCCCAAGTACTCAAAAGGTGATGGCTCTGCTTTATCACAATGTTGTATGTCAATTGTCGTATTCCACCTCCAATGGCATATAGATTGGGCATATTGCATCAAGGCATAAACTCATTCCTATTTTGCTCTCCTACCAATGTCGACAAAGGGGTGAGGATATATATGGAGAGATTCCTTGAAAGTTCCCATCGAGAATAATCCTCAAAAATGGCCCTTGAATCTTGTGCCATGCTTTTGTAGAAAACATACTAGCTCCAATTTGCATTCCTTAGATCTACCAAATAGGCCCTTGAATCCTTGTGCCATGCTCTTGCAAAATGGATCTATTGGCTCTAGTTGCATATTTTGGGACAAAGGCCCCTTTGATAATAGAATCATTTGTGTACATTGTTTTACACTTTTCATCACTTAAAATGAGAGGATCTTCACCAATGCGAGAGAGAGTACTATTGAGAAATACTAGCTAGACTCCAACTCATCTTTAAAGTAATTGCTAGAATTTTAGGTAACTAATTATAAAAGCCAACAAATCCATAGGTTTTAAGATGCTAAAATAGGTTCACATGAAGGTTGTCCTTATTAAAATGATTTGGTTAACTTGAAGATTGTCCTTATTTTTTTGATTGGTTGGAGTAAATTTAGAAATATCATAGCATTGCCATGGAATACCAACTAGCAAGGATTATAGAGATGGGTAGAGAGAGCTACTTGGCTACATGAACTACGCTATGATATGGTATATGTGAGTGGTACCTAAGTGCAAAATGCCACTTATCTAGCCTGAATTAGAAACATGTGTTAAACAATAGGACTAGCATCATGGTGCTAACATGGCTAATTTGAGCCATCGCAGTGGTGGATGTTGCTAGTCTAAGCCACCATTTGTGGCAAGTTTGAGACATCATGATGGTTGACATGGCTAGTTTGGTCTTTCTATGAGAACTCAATTTGTGCAAAGCAATATATAGAACCAAAGAAAAATGATGATTTATCTAGATCTTGCATACCTTCAACAAAAGCTCCATGCCTCTCTCAAAGAGAAAGATATCCTAGTAAAATAGCCTACTCCATCTCATCCTTGATGGGCTCTTGTTCATAATCATTTGTGTATAATTACGTTAAAATATATTAGTTTCAAATGAATATAAATGATTAAATCAAAGAAGAAACAAAACTTAAAAATTGAGCACCCTTCTCATTTGCCCAAGTGTGTCACTACTCCTACTTGCATTCTTCTATTTGTTTCATTCATTTGGATGCATTTTTTGGGTGTGACAAAAATCCAATGTCTAAGATGTGTGCAAATAATGTTAATTTGAACATACATGTATGATATATGAAAAAAAATAGTGAATCGGGTTAAATTAACCTTTTAGATCTTATTTCTTTTGGAAAGATACCCCATGAGGCCTTTGATTAATTAAAAGGTCTTGCGGGCTTCTCTATATGTGCTTTTCTCCCACATTTGATTATGACAAGAGACTGGTAAACTATATTAGAGAACTAAGAAGAATCAATTGCATATAAGGCATTCACATGTATAATAATCTGTTTTTTCTAATGTTTTTGACATTACAAAAAAATATAATATACAACAATAATTGAGTGAACATGACACTTTTAAGAGACTCACTACATGTCTCATCTCCCTTGTTATCGGTTTGAATTATGATTTTGAACCTATGTTGTGTGTAAAGTAGAAATGTGTAGATTTATGTCAAATAGGAGATGTATTTTGGGAGCAAGTCATTATGTATAGTATCACCACACGTGAGTATTTAATGACACTATCCACAAATCACCATCATAATCATCCAAGGATTCTCCATGAAATAGTCCGACATAGATTTGAGGATTCTCCATGAAATAGCCAGCATAGATTTGAGGAGGAGAGCACTTGTTAGTGTTCAGGTCACAAAGCCCTACTATAATATGAGTTTTTGATATGTCTCAAGCATGGGGATGACCCAATAGAACAAATAGGGGTACTAGCATTACCCCTAATTGTTTTACTCACCTTCTAATAGCATGAGATTTTTCATCGAAACTTTATTGGATATGTTCTATGTGGCAAGCATGAGTTGAAAATGTATATTTTTTGTATGATTTGCATGATAATATTTCCCATATAGGATTGGTTTTGAATTGCTAAAAAGTTTTTTAATTTCATGATCCTCAACATGAGTTTTTAAACTTATATTTCTCATGTGAATATTGTTGAATATGCCATTGCCAAAAATTTTCAGTTAAATATCTTATAGAGCCCTTGATGAGAATACTTCTTACTCATAACCATTATTTTCAATTGAATATCTTATTGAATCATTGATAAGCCAACGCTTATGATGAGCATTGTGATGAATATCTTATTGAATCGTTGATAAGCCAATATTTAAGATGAGCATTGTGATGAATGTGAAGGAGGCCAACTCTCCAACATTTAGATAAGTCAACCATGAGGAGATGATGTACACAAAAGTAAGCATGAGATGAATGATAATGACGATGAAAACAATATAAAAAATGACGATGACATTAAAAATGAGTTATGATGATATTAGTAAGGGTGATGATGAGATCATGTTAATAATGAGAGTGTGTTAACCGTTGTGGTGCCTAAAATGTTGTAAATCTTGAAAATCCTTGAATCTTTAATCTTGAGAATCTTGAAATTATATTAACAAGAGTTTAACAAGTTTAAATTCTTGAAATTTTATCAGATGAGGTTGAGGATTTTCATTTCCCAAATGTTCATCTTCATTGTCAACACTTTTATCCAATATCGCTAGCCATTTCTAGCTATGTTTGACTTTTAGTTCTCCATAACTAGAGTCGTTTGATGTTAAAGCGTATACATTTATTATTATTTACTTCATAAGAATTATTTTTATAATGAATCTTACATTCTTGAGGCACCTTGATTATGAAATGAGAGATAGATCAAGCGATATGTATGTGTGTGTGTGTGTGCGCGTGTGTGTGCACATACATACATACATACATACATACATACATACATACATATATATATATATATATATATATATATATATATACATATGTGTGTGTGTGTGTGCATGGTAAGGTGGATAAAAATCCTATGTCCCAGACAATGGTAGGGCAAGCGGTTTGGGTAAGAAACAAACAAACATTTTGAATTGAAATTTCACGTAGTAATATGCCACTGACTAGCATTCAATGTACATGGGAAAGAAACGGTTGCACAGGCGCCTCTCTCTCTCTCTCTCTCAATAGACTCCCGCTCACTCCTACGCTCTCACACTCTCTCAATAGACCACTGCTCACTCCTATGCGCTTGTGCTTTCTCTTGTTCAGCTTGTCGTGCTAGCATTAGAAAATAGTTATGCTTTAGAATAATGGTGGAAATGTTGCAAGCACTCCCATCGAGATGTTTCATGCACCATACATACATACATACCTACACACACACACACACACACGTGCGCACGTGCACGCATGCACACACACACACACACACATCTGTCTATCTATCTCTCTCTCCCCTTCAAAAAGATACTACTTGTGATAGATTGAAATAGATCGTAGCTAAATGTACCTCTAGAGCATTATCACGCATATGACTTAGGAGCTCTCACATTTTGGAACCTAAGAATCTGCAAGGAATAGATGGTCATGGGAATCGATATGTGGTGTACGTCAACAGTCCAGAGACTGTGTAGTGTGCGGTGAGGTCAGTACACAGCAGTGAGCGTCGAGCGAGGTGCAGGGGGTTAGCAAGGGCATCACAACTAGCCTAGTACTAGAGAGTATAGGCTACGCTGTTGCAATAAGGGTTGGGACTCCGAGAGGCTTAGAGGCAAAGAGCTACAGGATTAGGAGCAATCTATCATACATCGAACAGTAGAGGCAGGTAGTCAGTAATATGATGAGCGATTGGAGAGGTAGCCAGTAGTATGACGAGCAGGTGGAGGGGCTACGGGACTCCGTGGGTAGAGGATATTGTAGATAGTAGATTGTGGACAAAAGGGGTACGAGTAGGGGAGTAAATAGGGAGTGCGTGAAGGGTTTAAGTAGGAGGAGATAGGGGATAGTCGGGAGGATTAGGTCGAGAAGAGGCATGAGGCCCCCTGATATGAGAATGAAGATGGTAACATCCCAAGTGATGTTGTACTCAAGCATAGGGAGAAAAAAAGAATCAATAGAGGCCATAATCTCAACAAGCCGGTTTACGCCAAAGAGAAGAGCGATACATTATTGAAAGAAGATCTTACGGCTCATCATGACATGAACTGATATATATCAAGGAGTTTGAAGAGACTGATTGTCACTCCGCAAACTATCATTAGACACAGAGTCCTATAAATTTCAGTAGAGACATGATATCAAAGATTCAAACATATAGAGATGCGCCTTGAGATGGCCTTCACGCTGATATACATTTCGTAAGAAACAAAGAAGCGGCCACAAAGTTATGAATGATTTACTAGACGAAAATAAAAACTGTCGTGAAAACAGACTGTCAGATACAAAGACTCATAACTTTTTGCTGTAGTATCTGATTCAAGGTCTAATTACATAGACATGCATCTTGAATAGAGCTTCGCGCTGATATAAGTTTTATCGAAATCGAACTACCGAGCGAAAAGTTATTAGCAAAACACTAACGAGGTTAAACTGTCATAAAAACTATCCTCCATCCATGCTAATTTCGCTTGAGCAAAATGCTCCCTCAAGACTCCACCTTCATCAACGATCCACTACTCATAGATTTCGACTAGAAGAGGGTAAGTAACTCCCTTGGTGGCTCGGGAAACGGATGGACCATGTCCATGCAATGAGCGGCCGAATAGAAAGAACTTTTAAAGCTTTGAAAGAAAAAAAAGAGAAGAAAGACTCAAGAGAGGGAATACGAAGTGATCTTCATTGTCAATAGAGTAAGACTCCACTCCAATGCAACTCAAAATACTCCAAACACAAGGGAGAAGAAAAGGTTTCATACGTACTCATAGAGAGAGAATGAACTAGAGAGAGAGACTCAAAAGTCTACATAAGAGAATATCTACAAGAGGGAGAGAAGGCTCATGGAAGAGGCTTGAAGAGACTAGAGTTACAGCAACATGAGACCTAATGGTGAAAGAGATGATGAACAAGGAAAAGGAGGGCTCCTTTTATAGAGATTTTGTCACCCTCCTTCACATTTACAATTATTGCCTGTAGATTCCTTTCCCCATCGATCACATAAGCCCATATGTCACCATCTATGTCCTTTTTTACTACTCTTGCCATGTGTCCCATCAAAAGAGTCTCTCCACATGGAGCCCATAGGAACCCTCTCTTTTCCATATGTCCACATCCTCCTTGTTCCACGTAGGAATTCTAAAAGGATTCCTCTTGACTCCACACTCCTCCACAGCCTTCCACACGCTTAGCATGTGATCTCTCTTATATTATTGAAACACATGGACATAGGTCCACCTTTTTATATGACTCGCTCTTTCTATTTTCTAAAAATCCCATAATATCCCATACACAAATAACTCCCATCCCATACCAAGGTATTTATCATTCATACACATGGTATTTACAATGATCCATTCCACTCATTCTCTCAATCCCATACAATATCTTAGAAAATAAAAATAAGTAACAGCAGCTAGGCTATCACTTGATATTCGACCTCCTATTAAACATGGAGAAAAACAATGCCAATGCCAAATAAAGAATATCAATTTTTGGCATCACATCTTTCTTCCCCCAACAGATCCTCTCTAGTAACAGAGAGGGCCTGCTCATCCTCAAGGTGATCGAGCATAGAAGAATTTAAGACAATACTCATTGATGTGTCCGGATATCACCATGTCGTCAACATTCTCAAGCTGATAGATTCCATTGGTGAACTTCTTGACTCGATATGGTTCCTCTCATCGACCGATAAACTTTTTATCTAGACACTTATCCAGACGGCTATTAAATCTCATGACCAAATCTCCTTCTGCAATATCTTTCTTCATACATAATTTGGTGTTAAAACGGACCTTGCGCTTTTTTTGAAAGGCTTACAAGTTTTGTGAGATCTATAATCTGCATTCATCCAAGACTTCTAAATGTACCAAGCGTTGAGCATAAGCATCCTCATGTCCTATTCTTGCAACAGCAGTGCGAAAACTATGTATCTCCAATTCAATGAACAAAATGGCTTCTATTCCATACACTAGTTAGAATGATGTAAACCCAATAGCGAGCTTATGTATGGTTCTATAAGCCCATAAAACTTCTGCCAAGTGTCTATCCCAATGCCTTTTCTTGGTGTCTATAAGCTTTCCCATTGAATTACACAATAATCCAATTATTTTCTCAGCCAAGTCATTACATTAGGGATAGTATGGCGTGGACATACTATGATTTATCTTTAGCTTATGCACCACATCTTCGATTAGTTCATTTCTAAAAGAGGTCCCTCCATCAGTGAAAATTTTCAAAGGACAACCAAAGTGTGAACAAATTTGATCAAAGAGAAATTTTACAACTGTGCTTGCCTTGCTATTGACTGTGCCCTTGACCTCTGCCTACCGAGTCGCATAATCTGAGGCCACCAATAAGCTTTCCCATTGTATCCCACTGTCTTTTCTTAGTGTCTATAAGCTTTTCCATTGAATTGCACAATAATCCATTTATTTTCTTAGCCAAGCCATTACATTGAGGATAGTATGGCGTGGACATACTGTGATTTATCTTTAGCTTATGCACCACATCTTCAAGTAGTTCATTTCTAAATGAGGTTCCTCCGTCAGTGAGAATTTTCAAAGGACAACAAAAGCGTGAACAAATTTGATCAAAGAGAAATTTTACAACTATGCTTGCCTTACTATTGACTGTGGCCTTGACTTCTATCCATCGAGTCACATAATCTGTGACCACCAATAACTAATATCTGCCCTGAGATGAGCAAGGAAGTGATTCCACAAAGTCCAACCCTCATCTCTCAAATGGCCCATATGCTGGAATAGACTTTAAGGACCCTCAAATCAACTGTCGCCTTCTAAACTTTTGCATTACTTTACAACTTCAACACCATTCATATACATCCTTATGGAGGTGGTCAAAAGTAGCATGCATTAAGAATTCTCCTAAGGATGCTCGTTAAAGCAAAATGACCGGAGCATTCAAAATACATTTCTAAGATTCTCCTAGTCTTCATGGGATGGACCACCCGACGGGACACCTTATCTTTTTTCAATTTATAAAGAATGTTATCAATAATAGTATAGGGACAAGCCTTCCTTACCAATCTCTGCTTCTGTTGTGGAGTTAACCCTCGAGGAAACATGCCTTCTTTCACATATTGCTGAACATCTTGTAGTTCTGAACATCCAGTGCCTACCAAAGAAAACCCCCAATCTTATACTACAATGGCTTGACTAGTTAACTCATCTACCCTTTGATTTTCTTTTCTATTTATATGAACAAACTTGCAAAAATCAAACGGACTACATAGTGTCATAGCCTTTTGATTAAGCTCCTTCAAATGAGGACTTCTTATCTTGTAATGCCCTTGCATTTGCTTTATAATAAGCTGAGAATCTCCTTTTACTTTCAATTCTTAAACTTGACTTTGAAGACAATCCTCCAAACCAAGAATCAAAGCATTATACTCATCTACATTGTTAGTTGTGATACCTGGAAGCTCTTGTCCTCTTGCCCACACCTCTTGACCTTCAAAATTCATCAAAACTATCCCATCGGCTCCTTGTTGGTGTGAATGACTAAAAGCCCCATTAAAATACAAAACAAAAGCTGTTGGTGGTGTATCCCTTTTATCTTTAATGTTCTCCTTACATTTCTTTTCTTCTCCTAGATCCTCCCGTCCTGTAAGCAAATCTGCCATGGTGGATCTAGTATTATTTTTAATGACAAAAGAGAAAGAGAACTCTTGAAGCTCTAACAACCATTTTATAAATCTTCTCCCAAGATTAGGCTTGCAAACTAAATATGCTAATATAAACTGAGACATAAGGAAAAATTATGATCGAAGTAATATATAGGAGCGAAACTTTCTGACTGAAAATACCAAAGAGAGAGCTTGTTGCTCCATTTCTTCATACCTTGTTTCCACCTCTGTAAGTTGTCAGCTCGCATAATAGATATCCCAAATACTCGCACATTTGATAGATCCCTTGGAGATATAAATGTTTAAAAGCCTTTAAGCTAATCTTAATTTTATAGATTATGTTATAAGCATAGGAAGCCTAGAGACTAACTAGACCTAGTTTGAACCTTCAATCCACTATACCATTTGTTCAATTAGATTATAATAAAATACTAGATAGTCTCAATTATATGATTAAATTCTTTTCTCAAAGTATCATTTACTTTGTGTCTATTTATCAATTTCATGTAATTAATTAAGTGTACACAACTACTCTTAAGCATTGTGTGTAACCACTACTCTTAAACATTTCATAAATACTACGACATCACATGCAAGATGTTCAAATCTTCATTTCTTCTTCATTTTTCAATCTTTGAAAGCTCTGATCAACCTCAGCAACATCAACTTCCTCTAGAGAAGAAGGGTTCCACTTTGGATTCTGCAACCAAGAAATTCAAGTCGGATTAATCAAAACAATCTTTCCAAGGTGATCCTCCCACCCTCAAGGCTTTAATAATTATAACTTCTTACTTATACATTCATGTCTCATTTCCTTTGTGGAGATGCATCATGCTTATTTTGGAAGTTATGGGGAGCGAGAGAGAAGATAGAAAGAGCATCTTCAACTAAACAACCAATCCTGATATTGTACATTCCTCTCGACCTTTATTCCAAATCCCCACCCACACGTTACATGCGTGTACTCATGCGATACGCACACGCGCGCATCGGTGTGTGTGTGTGCACGTGCGCGCGTGTACCTCTCTCTCTCTCTCTCCACGTACAGACACATATGCACTTGTGAAGATACATACATACATGTGTCTGTACGTGTTTTAAAAGCAAACTAGATATTGCAGCTTTTAACTTCACGTCAATCATCGCTAAGCAAGCACTGGATTTCTTTATCCATGCCAACTGTACGAACATTCTGAGGAACTACCGGGGGATGCTCTTAGGGGTCATTTACACACATATATATGTATGCATGCATGCATGTATGTATGTGTACAAATGTGTATGTGTGTGTGTGTGTTTTTGTAAATTTCACCCCAAAAAAAGAGTGTGCATGCACGTGGTGAACCTTCTTCTGGTCACAAGACGTTTTGGCATGCTTTCTTCTGCTGTGAGCGGCATACCAAGCCTCTTCGTCGCCATCTGCTTCTATTTTACCTCGTCCTCAACATCCCTCTTCAGCTCTTCATAATTTCATTGCCTGTTTTCACTCCAGTCCCCCTCTGTGTGTGTGTGGGTTTGTGTGTGTGAGCGATGGGCTTTCCTGTCTTCTTTTCCCTATTAGTCTGAGTACTCTGCTTTCGCCTACCTTTTTCTTACCTGCTACAGTCGCTTGCTGTAGGTTTTCTTTTCTTTTCCTAGTTAACCGCTTAAAATATTTTGAAAATAAACTAAAACTAGTGTAATGGTTGTCGTCAATAATGATGCAGAAAAGATACAATCCTAACTCAAAATGATTTGGATAATTTGTTGATTCAATGGTTGAAATTTTGGTTCAAATTGGATTCGATCTTCCTTCCAATTCGATCTTCCTAAGAAATGGACGAGTTAGGGTCTCTGAAAAGTTGCGTACAAAATGCTTCATAAGAGTATCTCTGGCCTTCAGGGTTTTGGTATAAATGGTCTTGAAGTACCTTAGGGTTGACCTAATCAAGACCACAGCTCTAGTTACAATGATTGGAACTATCAGAGTCATTGTGATTGAACTAGAATAGTATAGCGATGGAGCTTACAGGTAGCTTGAGTTTCAATAAGTAGTCACAACAATCAGATCTAATGTGGTTAGTGTCAGCTCCAAGCTGCATGGTGCACATCTATCGCAAGAAAGTTGGAGCTGCAGCCTCTATCAACTGCTCTGCAACAGCCACCACTCTCTGCTACCTTCCTGTACCTAGGCTACGCTTTCTGGGAATCTAGGAGCTGCTTCTCTGCTGTATGACAGCTGATGAAGCATTTTGTGGGCTGACCTGCTACTGATTTCAGAGCTTCAGCTGCTTGGTAGCCTGTACCGTTGAAGCAACTGCTGGCCGCCTCAGATTCAGGCATTGCAACCTCATTTAGAGGTATTTTTCCTGCTGGTCGACTATCCGCCGAGCGAGAATTGCCCTCCTACTGAAATTGAAGGTTTGGCAGCCATACTTCAGAGCATCAGAGAATTCTGGCATCGTTCTTGACCAGCACGAGGTGCTTTTTGGGCCAGCTTCACTATTATCTTGGCATTCAGTTTGTGCATGTTGAGGGGGGGTGGTATGATGAGTCAGTCCAAAGACAGCTCCTACACTCTAAACCCGTTTCTACACCCGTGGAGTTTGGTTTCCGTTTCTCCTTGGATGATGCTACTCTCTCTCAGTAGGTCTTTTGGATGCTTGATATATTTGTGTCACCATGGCCAGATCTTCAATGCGTTGTTTCCTCATTGAGCATATTCATGCGTAGTCCCAGTACACAGCATTGGCAGGCTGTGAAGCATGTCTTTCGATACTTGAAAGCACCCAAGGATTGGAACTTCTCTATGGTCACAATTCTTCACTTCACTCTACATGCTTTTACAGATAGTGATTGGGCAGGATGCTATGACACTAGAGTGTCACATAGTGGCAACGTTTTTATGCTTGGAGCTTCATGCATCTTATGGTTCAGTAAAGAGCAGCCTACATTTGCTACTTCCAGCTCTGATGGAAAGTATCTAGCTACGGAAACTACTTATAGATCTTGATGTTGCTCAGACATCTCCCACCACTATCTACAACAGTCAAAGTGCTTTAGCCATTGCGCACAGTCCAATGTTTCATGCACGCACTAAGCACACTGAGGTTCATTATCATTATGTCAGAGAGAGACCGTTAGCAAGGGATATTCACTTAGACAATTTGGTTGATATCTTCACCAAGGCACTTCCACAACCCAAGTCGACACTTTTCGGAAAGCTTTACACTTGATTCGATTTGTTACGTGATCCTTCCATCCCTGTACTTCCATAGGTTTGCTATATCCTTTTGGATGAACACGTGCAGCCATGGCCTCAGTTCGAGTATCTCTGAGATATTTCCAGAGTAATTCGCCTACACCATGGAGGGGGTTTGTTAGGTTTAGCCTCTGTTATGGCCTTGTAGGCTAGTACTAGTTAGTTCCAGTCATTATCAGTTCATTTTCAACTAAGTCAACCCTTATAAAATGAGCTGACCAGAATAGGGTTTAGGGTTAGCCTTCATAGGCTTGTACCCTCGCTTCAGTTGTACTCTTTTTGCACTTGAGTGCTGCCGCAATACATCTTTCAGCTCAACTATCAGGCTGTCTAATTTGCTCCCTTCCCTACATTATTGACGGGATCCCTCCTCCCTATACTATATGCAGCAGAAATTGAGAAATTGGATAAAACACATTGAAAAAAATGAACGAAAAAAACAGTTTTCCGTGCATGGCATTACACTATGAAGCACCTAGAAATATCAATTGTTTAACTGAAGAAAGTAGGTAGCAAGATAGAGGCCTTTTTTCTGTTTTGTAGTTGTCAAGAAAGTATTTCAAAAAGGAGTGTGTGGAAGACAACACAAGCTCTTGGAGGTCCGATGGAGCAAAGGATAGCACTGATAAGATCATGAGGGCATCCAACTGCAAATGCCTCTGTCAAGCACACCCTTACAAGGAAAAGGAGGAACCATGCAAGGTAGTAAGTGATCATAAGCAGCACACAACCTATACTCCATGCACCCTGATCCGCAATATTTTGAGTATTGATGGAATCCAAGATGATGGTCTTAATATTACAAAGATACACATGCCCTTGAAGCTAAATAAATTCAAGAAAGAATTGATCATCTCAAAAGAAAGAGACAAACATTGTCCTTAGTTACATAATGTTGACATGAAGTAAAAAGCAACCTCTGAGTTTGGAGAAGTAAAATGAAGGGAAAAGGTAAGCTCATCCAAATATTTGAGAATGTCAGATACGTGGTGTGGCAACGAGCACTTGTGCACAGCATCCCTTCAAGTGAGCTTTGTTGGAATGCCTTTGGAGCTAAATTACACAAAGGCCTTTTCAAGTAGAAAGTCCCCAAAAAAAAGCTCCAGTAAGCCAATGATTCCATGGCATCTCTAGAGGATTGATATTGCCTTCATTGGGTCACATAGTAGATGAGTAAATGGAAGCACTTGCAAATTGATCTCTTGCAGATGGTATTTGCAAACTTGCTTCTCCCTATGAATCTATGGCATGTCTCAATGAAGAATTGACATGAGGAAAGCTAGAGCTCTCCCAAAGTGATATGTACATAGATTAGTCGCCAATACATATTCTGAGTTTCACCCAGGATCAGGCACGTCCCATACAAGAGCAATCTAAGGCTATTCGAGACCAGGCTTATCTTACTCAGAGGCTCAGACAAGAGATCTCGAAGCTCCGACAAGAGGTCACTGCTATACGCACAGTCTCAGGGAGCACCCCAGTTGTGGAGGCACAGATTGCGAGCATAGAATCTGCCATCGAGGAGACATCCAGATGGGTCAACATAGCCAAACGGGAACTTGCAAGGTCAACCGTTTCGGCTACCCTCCTCGAGCGGCAACAGAGAGCCAGTAAGGCTCTCAACATCAGAGTACGTGGGATCCCACGCACTAAGGCTACACCGATGGCAGATGCAATGGCCTTCGTGGCCACTACTCTAGAGACAACTGAACACAGGATTGAGAGAGCATGGCGGGTAGGCAGGGACCCCAACCGATAGCAGCCCCTTATCATACCGTTCCATGACGCTCAGGCACGACTTTCGGCTTTACATCGTAGGTCAACCTTACGAGACCAGCCAACGATCTCCATGGATGAGGACCTCACTCCACTACAAGTTGAGAAGAGGCGCTTCATGTTGCAGCAAAGGGATCGGCCCGCAAGGAGGGGAAGTGAGCAATAGTACGAGATGGACGACTCCCTATAGGCCCCCGTCGAGCGCTCACCTCCCCTCCCACATAGGGAGGCGGGGTCTATGAGACTCAGATATCCGAGACCCTATCCTGCACCATCTGGAACTGTAATGGCACCTTATGGTCGAGACCAGGGAATTTCTCAGAATCCTATACAGGTCACGACATAGTCTTTTATATAGAGACACATCATAGTCCAGAGCGCCCACTACCAGTAGTCAGCGGGTATACATGACTTTACCATAGCACCTCTTTCTCCAGGGGCTAATCATACCTATCTTTTCTTTAGCATTTCCACTCCCTGTCACGCAGCACTTTTCACCCCGCTGAGTTCTTACTCCATCGACCATGATATACTCTTTGACCGCGATCACTCACCTACCTACTCTGGCCATCTATATATACTTCTCGCCTACATTGACTTCATACTCCTATTAGAGGATCGTGCTGCCCTAGTCACCCGCTCACTACACGAGGCTACTCTTCACGCTTTTCCCCACACCACCCACTTTTCTTGTGTTTGGAGTCATTCTGGTCCCCACACGCTTAAGCAAGCACTCAGAAGCAAAGGGGAAAGGCCAGAGGACCAGTGTGTTGCATGCAAAAGCCTTGAGGCGCTTGAGCACAGTTTGCTAGTGGTTTGGATGCTTAATGCTTTTAGTTGGGTCAAGTCAGAAGTGGATGCCTAAGATTGCATTGCCAGTTGGATTCTAGCGGTGCACTGTGGAATAGATGCCTAGAAGATAGTCACAGGAGTTGCAGAGAGGAACAATACAGGGGTGAGCCCCTGGTGTAAAGCATTTCCATTCAGAAGCATTAAATAAATAACAAAAGGAGCGCCGAGGCATTTGGGGCTAGTGGGTGTATTGTGTACTGTTTTCACTTAGTAGGGGCATTCTAGCCTCTCCATTGTTGTTGTTGAAGTTTATTTCTAAGTATTGTTAAGGGGGAACTGAAATCACAAAGAAGGATTTGGAGAAGAGGCTGCCCGTGGCTCCTGTTTGCTCCGCCCGCTGCCCCCTCCTCCCTGCCTCGCCCTAGCCCTCGCCCTCGCTCCGCCTCACCCCTCCTCCCTCTCCGCTCTGCCCTGCCCTCCCCGCTCCACCTTCGCCCCCCGCCTTGCCTTCTCCCGCCCCACATCGCCTCCCCTTGCTGTGCCCTTGCCTTGCCTTCTCCCCCGCGCCGCTTCCCCTTGCTCCGCCCCCTGCCCTGCCTTCTCCCCTGCTCCACCCCTCCTTCCGCCTCCTTGCCTCCCACTCCCCTCCTTGCCACCCCGCACATCCTCCTGCCCTTCCGCTAGTGCACCCCCCTCGCCACTCCATCTCCCCCCTCCTCTTTCTCCTCTTCTCCTCCCTCTCCCGCCCTCCTTTCTCCTCTTCATTCCTTCCTCCTCCTCCTCTCCCTCCTTCCTCTCCTCCCCTCTACTTTCCCTGCCGCCCTCTCCTTCTCTCTCCTCCGCCTTTCCGCCTCGCCTCGTTGTTCTTTCTTTTTCCTTTTTCATTTGTTTCCCTGCAGCGGGAGCATTCGTGTTTGTTGCGGTGAAAGAAAATCTTGGTGGCGACCTTTGGTCTCGCCAGAGTGGCTCTATGGCAGCACCCTCGACTCCCATAGCCGTCAAGGTTCTTCTTTCCCCAACTGACAAGCAACAGGTACAGCAGGTCGTTCAATCCCTCCAAGACAAGGCGCTTGTGGGCAAAATTATGGGCCTCACGCCTACACGGAGACAGGTGCGAGAGTGGATCCAGGCGAGATTGACATTAGAGGGCGACCACATCTAGGAGGTCACCATCTATGGACGATGCGTTTTCCTCATCCAGCTGAGATCCCCTAACATCGCCTCGACACTTGTGGAGCAGAGCCCCATACTCCTTGGCTTGCACCTTGTCTACCTCTTTCCTTGGTATCATGGGTTCACAGAGGAGGACATGGATACAACACACCATGTTTCACGGTTTCCGGATACACTCCATTTCCCAGGGCTCCCCAAGGAGTATCAAGCCATCCTCCCTTCCATTGGTCGGACATTTGGCACGGTGCTTGAGTCCCCGCCAGAGACGACTGCCTCCGTTCTAGCAGATGATGGAGTCCCCAGGATCAGACTGGTGGTGGAGATCCCGGAGTCCCTCCCAGAGTTGATCCTTCTCGAGACCCTGGAAGGGGACACACTTCGCCAAAGGGTGGAGATCGCCGGGTTACCATGCCAGCGTCTTCGATGCAGACAGATGGGCCACCTCACCAAAGATTGCCCCCGTGGCCTCCCTTGTGCGCCTCCTCCCCCTCCTCCACAGAGTAGGCAGAGTCAGCAGGCCGGAGTTCAATGCCCTCTCAAGCAAGAACAGCAAGAGTCTCATACCCCATGGGTTACCCCCTCGAAAGAGAGATGGACACAGGTTAAAAAGAAAAAGAAAACAAGCAAGCAAGCCTGCAAACACCGCAGACAGAGAGCCAACCGTAGGGAGAGGGACAGGGTTGATCGAGAGGCCTCAAAAGAGGAACAGCAGGAGCCTCCCCCAGCAGCGGGGGCCTCTGCCCATCCAGCCGATCCTCCAGCTTCGAAAGTCCAGCCTCCGCACCCACCCTTGTAGCAGCACAGAGCCCCAGGAGCTCTAGATGCGGCGATGGCAGAAGCCGCAGTCGCTAACCTAAGGAGGGCCGTGGAGAAGCCGATCCAAAGCCCCGACGACTCTTCACTTCCCCCTCCCCCTCCAGGGTCGCCCCCCCCTCAGCCCCCTCTCCGATGGTTACTCTCACCACCTGCCTCCCGCCCTCTATCCCCCCCGTCTCGACCTCTCCCCTCTCCGCTTCAGTAGCAACTTCTTCCGCTTTGACATCCTTGCCATCAGGCAAGGGAATGACAACGCCCCCTTCTGCTTCCTCATCACAGCAGCAAGTCTGCTATGAGAGGGATCCTGAGGGACGAGGCTCGTCCTCTCGCCCAGCAGCTCCCAACCTCTAGCCTAGGCATCCCTTACCGTAGGACTTTTGGAGGTTAGGATCCTAGAACTATCTGGAGATTCCAGACTCATACCCTCTACCATTGGAGATCACGCTCATGGTCCTTCAGCCCCGAAATGGAGGTTTGGTTAGTGCAGTGAGATCTCAGACACACCCCGTTTGGAGGTTTTCGTTTGCCTCCACAGGGTTGGAGAAGTGGTCCCCTTCCAGGTAATCAACTTATGCTCATGATAGACGAGTGGATGGGACCACATGGACTAGATCTTTGGTACGCCCATGGCACGGAGGTGAACTTTCAGCTGAGCTTCATGCGCGAGGAGCCAATGTGTGGTTTAGCGGCGGGAGTTATCAAATTGATGATGGAGGCAAAGGTGGAGTAGGCACACATCTGGCCCCTCTAGACGTGTGCGGAGTTGTTCGGGGTGGAAGCCTCCTTCATGATGAAGTGGGCACGGAAGATCGGTATTGAGCTGGTATCCACCCTAGTACGACGCCGCACAAACACTGACTACTCGCCCTCCAAACCCCCGACAAAATCACACAAGTCTTATGATTCAGGAACACATGTTTTCAGCAGCAGACATCAGACGACGCCATCACCTTCTTCCAGGGAGAGGTCTAGAGGAGTGGTCTCCCGCAATAGGATGAAGCGGAGGGGTCTACATCTCAATCTCACAGACCTTGGCTCCAAAGGTATACGATCAGGGCGAGCTCATTCCACGACGGGCACTTTGGATGGGAGTTCGGACGAGAGAGTCCAGGATTGGAATCCTGAACGTGTATGCCCCAACGTGTAAACAGCATCGCCCGGCCTTTTGGAGGAGGCTGTCAGAGTGTCTTCCGGATGTTGACTCTTAGATTGTTAGAGGGGACTTCAACAACCTGGAGTTTGGGGAAGACAAACAGGGCGGTGCCTCGTTCTCTGAGATGCCAGCAGCCAGAGTCCAACAGGACTCCTGGCAGCCTTCTCTTCTCCTTTGGACAGAGGAGACACGATGGATTGCTCGAGCGATTAGACCGCTTCTATGTTGGGAACTGGGCATTACATAGAGGCGGCGCTACCGGGATTCTGGCACCACGATTTCCGACCACTCTCCAGTGGTACTTCACTTGGATAAGCCCCGCCGAGGTCTCCCCCAAAAGGGGGTCCACATTCCAGAGGACCTCTTGCAGGATCAGAAGATTCAGCAGGTTATGGCAAAGATCTGGGAGCACTCAGAGTGAGGGCTGGGCTGTGTGGGTTGCCAATGCGATTCAGAGGAGCAATGTGGAGCTGCAGGCTCACGCCCTCAAGCAGAGGAGGACCCTTCAGGAGCGCGAGCGGGCTTTGAGGAGAGACCTCGCCTCCATCGAGAGGCTTAGGGAGCAAGACCCAGTGTCTCAGTGGCTTAGTGATAGATTGGAGAGCGCTCGTCTCGAGCTTCAAGACACGGGGCTGAGTTCTCCTACCATTCCTCCCGAGCTCGATGGGTACAGCAGGGGGACAAAATGACGAAGCAATTCTTTCAGACCACTAGGTCCCAATCGACCAACACACACCTACAACATCTCTGGGACTCACAGGGCATCATACACATTGACCCGCAGGAGATTCTTGATATTACCACCAGTTTTTATAGCCAGCTCTTTCAGACAGAGAGGATGACCCCAGCCGGTCTTGTGGCTTGAGAGCTAGTTTGGGATCACATTCCAATAGTAGTCTCGCGGGACTTATGTAGCAGACTTGAGGAGCCTTTCACAAATGAGGAGCTCTGGCAAGCCCTCAAGGCTGGACTCCGGCCTTCTTCCGAAACTTCTGGGAGATTATCTCCACCCCTTTCCATTTAGCTTGCTAGGAGATTTTCGAAACAGGCCTTCTCCCTCAGTCCTTGCGCAAGGGGTGGATTTGTTTAATCCCGAAAGGAGGAGATAGGTCAGATATCCGACAGTGAAGGCCAATCACTCTGCTTGATACTGCATACAAGATCTTCGCCAAGGTCTTGAGTTTACGGTTACGGCCTCATCTTACCGACATCATCCATGACACACAGACTGGGTTTGTTTAGGAGCGCAACATCCTGGACAACATCATCACGTTTTGGGAGGCAGTGGATTGGTCCAGGGAGGAGTCACAGCCACTGGGGCCATCCTTCTCTTGGACTTCGAGAAGGCCTACGACATGGTGGAGTGGTCTTTTCTCGAGGGCACTATGAGGAGATTGGGTTTCTCAGACCGATGGGTCAGAGGAGTTTCAGCGCTATACGTGACTGAAGCTTGCATTGTGGCTATTTATGAGGTTTATGACTAAGTAGACGAGGATTACTGCCCTTTAGTTTCTTGAAGTCCGGTTACACAAGTTGTTTCATTGATGGGGCCACTTCTCCCTTATCTCATTTTCTGGAAGTGAATAATCTTAAGATGGAGGCTATACTGCTTGATCCTCCCCCTAATTAATGTATATTTTTTTACTTTTTGGTGATCTCTCGGAAGTTTTTCTCCCAAGAGTTTCACTTGTAATCTTTTTACTTTGTACTTCATGGTGGGTTTTCTCCTCTTATGAGGTTTCCCACACAAAAATATATGGTTTCACCCAAAAAAAAAAACAAGTGTGTGTGTGTTGTGTATTTTCACTAAAAAAAGGTGTGTGTGTGTGTGTGTGTGTGTTTGTGGTGTGTGTGTGAGAGAGAGAGAGAGGGGTGTGTGTGTGTGTGTATATCTAGCCTCCTTGGTTCTTCATGCAGGCCGTACTTCCCTCCTACAAGCCGTACAGCCTCTCGTCATCAACCGTACAGACCTCTCCTACACCTTTTTTTGGCTGTACAGTTTGTACGGATCATCCGTACGTTTGCTTACATCAAGTTGCCCCTCCGTACATTCCTCAACGCAGCCCTTCCGTTCAGTTTGTGTTTTGCTGTCATCAGTCGTACAGCCCCGTCACCTGCTGTTTTTTTGCCGTACAGTTTGTAAGGATCTTCCGTACTTTTGCTTTGCTTCATGTGGGCCCTCCCGTACATTCCCTGTGCAGTCTCTCCGTTCTGTTTGTGTTTTGCTGTCCACACAAGCATTCCTTATTTACAAGCAGGGACTCTGTACTCGCATTCAAGCACTCTGTACACGCAGGCAAAAATCCGTACAGGTAGAGAGCGTTACCGTACAGTTTTTGTCCTTCTTTTGCACCGTACAGCTTCCATACTGTAAGCCCCTTCCGTATAGTCTTCTATCCCGCAGCTTCAGCACTCATTCCTGCTCTTATCCTTAGTTCTGGGTTCCTTCTTCTACTCCTCCCTTTCGAGCTTCCTCTCACCTTCAAATGGCGGATTGTCCTTATGAAAAGACTTTTCAGAAAGACAGATCAGTGCAACACAAAAAACCAAAGCAGGTTATGGGTCAGGATGACCCTCTTCATGACTCTACAGAGGCTCAGCTTGTCTATGAGGTGATGCATGAGGGTTTTGAAGACACTCGAAAGAGTTGGAAGGATCCAGTTCCCAACAAGGGATCATGGTGGAGGTGGATGATATTTCTGACCCTGTTAAGGAATATGCCAAGCATGCTATTATTATCTTTTTTCCAAGACATATGCCTGCTGCTGCTGATGTTGGTAATTGGTTGACTAGAACCCTGGGTGGTTGCTATGTCAAAAAATTTAATTATGCAGCAAGGGGCTTTTTTGAAGTGATCATGGCAAATGAAGAGCATAGACAAATTTTATTGGAGCACTCTCCTCTCTTCTATGGGCAGCAGATGGTTCATGTGTTGCCCTGGTCACCTACCAAAGATTATCAGGCTTTAATCAGACACAGATGCCCTGTCTGGGTGGAAGTTGTGGATTTCCCCCAATGTCTAGCTTCTCTTTTGCCAAAAATTGCAGCCTCTCTTAGCAAAGTAGTTTGCCCACCACGGCCTAATGGCAATTCAAATAGATTTTGCATTTTGTGGGATACAGACAATCCAACCCCAGACTGTTATTCGGTCACATTGAGCAATGTTTTGATGGGCAATGCCTTTTATAAATTGAAATGGGATCTCTTTGTAGGTGCTTGCTTTGAATATAAGAAGTTCGGGCATATGGCTTCACAATGCCCTTCACATGCTCCCAAAATGCCATTGCAGGCTGAATTGTCATCACCTCCGAGCAAGAATTCTAATGCCTCCTCTCTGATGACGCCTAAGGGGGTAAAATAATTTTTTGCAAAGGGAAAGCACCGGTTACTTCAAATGGTGATGCTCCTCTTTCTATCCCTTCAACCTCTCATCCTCAAGCGAAGGAAAACAATTTGAATGATGCTTGGCAAACCCCAAGAAAAGTCATCTCACCTAGGAGACCTTTGCCCTCCCAGACTTGGAATGGTGCCTCCTCTCAGGGCAAAACACCAGCTGAAAACTCTGGCGTGGGTCTGACTTGGGCTGCACTGATTGTCAATCGTACCCTCTTTCCAGAAGAGGAAGTTGCTGCCTCATTGTCTTCTCCTCAGTCTGACTTTTCTTCTCACGGCTGAGGCCCGGATACTGAGGTGGAAATGCAGACATAGAAGGCTTTTTTGCTGTTGTACATATCTATCCTATATCTGTAAATATGCTTGATCATCTCAAATGTGTCACTTTGAATGTACAAGGTTTGTGTGATGGTCGAAAATGAAAATTGGTCTGGCTGTATATACGCCAATTGCTGCCTGATATAGTGTCTTTACAAGAGCATAATCAGCATATGTATGCTGGTAAATCTGGACATTTTGCTGGTTATGACATTTTCTATGCTCGAGATCACTCTTTCTCTTGGGCCTTTTCGGTTAAGCATGATCTTCACCCCATTGTGGCTTTCAATGATCACCATGGTCGATGGATGATCACACAATGCCTTGTCCAAGGCGATATTTTTAAATTTGCATCAGTATATGCTCCTCAATCTTCCGGGAATCGAGCTTTGATTTGGGATGCTATGCATAAATATCCCTGGCGGCATTATGCTTTTATCTGTGGCGATTTCAATAATGCCCCACAACCGGGCCACACTCACATGTCTGAAAAGCAGGCATGGTCTGATTTTTTGCTTCAGTTGTCTCTGGTTGATCTCTAGAAGGAATTGCAACCCATGCTTACGGGCTATACCTTTCAGCATAATGCTCAATCTTCATATCAGGCACGCTTGGACAGATGGTATCAAGTTGATCCGCAGTACTCTGATGCCTTCACTTGTCAGCTTTGGATTGACCATGCTTTCACATATTCTGATCATGCACCTCTTTGGTTGAGGCTCTCATTGCATGACTTTCAAAATGATGGATTGGCTTGCAAACACCTTTTGCTGATAAATAATGGTTACCTTCACCATGCTAATTTTAAAGCCATGGTTTCTGATGCCATTCAACCTCTTTCTCATCAAATGCACATTGATCTGGATTATGCATGGCAGGCTTTTGTTGCAAGAATGCAAGCAGCTAATCGGGATTATGATAAATCCTACATGCAAGCCACATGGGAGACCGTGAAGCATGCCAAATACACTTGCCAAAGTTTAGCTGAACTCAGTTATCTTTGGCCTTTGTCTTCAGAAGAAAGCATGCTATTATGTCAAGCCAAATTTTGTCTCCAATCGAATGACCGAAGAAAGCTTGCTAAATGGGAAACCCGATCTCGGCAAAGGACTTTTTTGGATAAAGGTTGCTCTTCCAAGCAATTCTTTCAAAGTTTGCATTACAAAAGACATGCTGCTAATATTTGTCGGATCAAGATGCCTCATGGTTCTTGGTCCTCATCTCGCTCATAGCTTGCTGCTTTTTGTGTGTAGCACTTTTCATCTCATTTTGGGCATGTGGACATTCTTTCTCCTCAGGTTGTGTCTACCCGCCACCTTCTTTTGCAGCATGTCCATCCCATTCTCTCTGACGCTCAAGCTCTGAAATTGGAAATTCCTTTCACTGCAAGAGAATTGTCAGATGCTCTTAAATCCTGTGGCAGATGGAAATCTCCAGGATGGGATGATCTCACTGTGGAATTTTTTATTGCCTTTTGGGATATCCTCAAGCCCACTTTGCTGCAAATGGTAAATTCAGCATGGGAAAATCAGCAAATGCCAAGGACTTGTTAAGCTCCTTCCCAAAAAGCAGCTATGTGATTCACAATTCATTGGAGACCAATAATGCTCATGCCAGTCATTTACAAGATCATAGCCACATATTAAAGGTTATTTGCATGATGGGCTGCATCCTTCGCAATATGGTTTCCTTCCCCGTAGGCATATCACAGATAATATTGACAATGCTTATATTGGGATTGAATATGCCAAATACACGCAACAGGATGTTCTGCTCTTATAGGTGGATATTGCAAAAGCCTTTGATACAGTTCAATGGGAATTAATCTCGCAAACAATGCGAGCTTTGGCGTTTTGAACAAAAATGCAGCAGATTATTTACTGGCTTTATAGGGACAGCAATGCAGCTTGCATTCTTTCTGGAGATCTCTCTGATGAGTAGACTCTTCATTGTTCGGTCCGTCAAGGATGTCCCCTTAGTGCTTTATTGTATGCCATTGCTACCCATCTCGTGGCTACACGCTCCCTTCACGGTTTGGAATTGGATGCAAATCGCAGCATGGTTGCTCAAGCCTATGCTGATGATTCTTTCTTTACCCCGAAGAATACACAGAATGATCTTTTGGCTTTGATGCAGGCTCTCTCTGTTTATGGTTTGGTAGCTGGTCTTCATGTAAATTTTCAAAAGTCTAAGCTACTCCCATTGCATTTTAAAGATTGGCATAGTCTTTTATGGCTTGGGAAAATCATTCCACCCACTCAGATTGTTCGTCATCTCGGTTACCCTTCGGGGTGGGGTCTCACACGTCGTCAACAAACTGATTGGGTGATGGTCAAGCTTCGAAAAAAGCTAGAGTACTGGAAATTGGCAACCTAGCCTTTGCATGTTCGGCTTCGTATAGTGCAATCCATCCTTGTGGCTTATATTCAATTTTATTTGCCATTGATCATGTTCACCAAGGTAGATCTTGCTTCTTTCATGTTTGCCATAATGGAAATCTTCTGGCGTTCCAAACATGGCAAAAAGAGTCTCAGGCTACTTTCAGTGCATCAACTTTGTTCTCCTAAGATGCATGGTGGTTTGAACATCACAAATATCCAGGTACACATCCTTGCTCACAGGGGGGAAATGTTGCTGCAATTTCTGCAAGGCGATCAGCCTTGGGCTCTTATGATTAGATCTCTAGTCACACATATCAATATTTCTGCCTTTGGTCACTTGCAAATCAATTACTCGGATTTCTTATTTGGTCACATCGATGGCACTTTGCCTGGCTGCCCTTTGGTCTCCAGTTTGCTTCTTGATTGGAAGCATGTCCTCTCTCATCTGGAATGGCATGGTCGACACTCTTTGCTGGGTATTTCTTTGCGAGCTGAAAGCATCACTGGTCGACAGTTTTTCAGTCTCCACTGGCTTTACAGGAACCTCGCCGTTCCTACTTTGCTTCTTTTAAGGGCATCACTTCTGTTCCTGATGTTATTCATGGTGATCGCTCTATGCTACCTTTTTCTCTGGCAGCTACACGATATGGCTTGGGCTCTCATTATCGTGCTTTGTGGCAATAAATTGCATATATGCTTTCACCTTTTGTTTGAACTTCCGGACAGGTTGGAGGATTGGACTTTGATTTCTCCAAGGACATTTTCTCGCCCTTTGAGGCTATCTCAAATTACGATGCCTACATTGTATAAAATCCTTTTACCTCAACCTTGGGTTTCAGAGAAAGGCAATTCTATTTGGCAAATGCATCGCCCAGCCAAGTGGAGGAGAAAGAGATTACAGCAGCTTTGGGCCTACAAAACTCCACTTCGGCAACAGGTTTTCTTCTCGCGAGTGCTTCAGGGCATTTTTCCATCTGGACAGATATAGCTCGTAGGCACATTGCTCCTGCTCGTTGCCACAGATGTTTGAGTTCTCAGGAGATTGTGCCTCATCTATTCTAGTTTTTGTCCATGTTCTCGTGAGTTCATTGATCTTCTTTGGCAGCGCTTGCAAGCGAGATTCCCGACTATTCCTTTTGGGAAGTCTTTCTGGCTCTTTGGTTTCCATCCACCCAGACCGGAGTTTCATCTTTTCTTTGTTTGGGTTCGCTATTGGGCACTCTGGACTTAAAGGACACACAGGAACTGTAAAGTCTTTAGTGATCCTATATTTTTCTTGTTTGGCTTTTTTAAGCGTTCTCTGCAGCAATCTTTCTTTGATTACTTGCAGACACACTCCATAGATCATGATGTGTATCTAGCAGACACTGAGATTTTCAGCTGATGTAATTTCGGCTGCCTCGTTTTGAGGTCGCTACTCTTGTAATATAATCAATCAAAAGTTTTCACTAAAAAAAAGTGTGTGTGTGTGTGTGGTAAGAGAGTGCGACCTCTACTGTTCAGCCTCGCCAAGGATTCCGTTCAACCTCCCTTTCTGTCCGTACACCTGTACAGTTGCCGTACAGTGTTCGTACGACCGTACAAACAGATAGGTTAGGTCTGACTTACATCCACGCAGCTCCAAGCGCAGTTCCGTGCCCGTCTGCATTGCCGTACTTTTTTCTGAAGACCACGTTCTGTACGTTCGTACAGCCCCGTTGACATCTCCGTACATGGTCATACAATGTAATGTCAATGGTGATATTCTTGAGTTTGCATCAGTCTATGCCTCCCAGACCTCTGCCATGAGGGCTTCTTTATGGGATTCTTTAAGCAAATATCCATGGAGATCTAATGCATTCATCTGTGGAGATTTTAATAATTCCCCTCTCCCAAGAGATTACACCACTTCAAGATCTCATATGCTATTATTGGAAAGGCAGAAATGGGATAGCATGCTTCTTTCTGTGCAGGCTGAAGATTTATGGCTGCTTCTCCAAGGGTCAGTGCCTGGATATACTTTTCATCATAATGCACTTACTACATACTAGGCAAGGCTTGACAGATGGTATTTGTTTTACCCACAACAATATGCAGATTTTAGCCCTCATCTCCTTATAGATTTCTCATTGGGCTTGTCAGATCATGCCCCATTATGGATGAATTTGCACCTTGGTATGCCACTGGATGATTTGCCACCCCTTTCCAATAGATTATTGCATGTTAATCAGGCTTATTTCCGACATCACTATTTCCAGCAAATGATCAGACTTGCAATTCATCCCTTGCCTTTGCATGCCCAGGAGGACATGGATTATGCCTGGGACAGTTTTGTCTCTCGTATACAGAATGTCATTAGGGAGTATGGAAACTGGCATATGACTAAATGGAGGAATGAGGTTAAATGGGCAAAAAGGACAGCACAACAATTGACTGAATTTTCACATTTAAGGCGCCTCTCTGAATCAAAAAATGATTCCCTTTCACATGCTCGGATTAAATTGATTGTTAATGATCGGAGGAAATTGCACAAATGGCAGATTAGGGCAAGAATGAAGCCCCTCATGGATAAGGCCTGCTCATCAAAAGCCTTTTTCCAGGACCTGCATGCTACTCGAAAGAAAAACTCATGTCTAAGGGTAAGGAAGCTAGATGGCTCTTGGACGCACTCTTTCTCTGATCTCCAAGATGAATGCCAAAATTATTTCCAGAAATTGATCTCTGCTCCTGGTTCCCCATCAAATCAAATGACTGATGCGAGGACTGAATTTCTCCAATATGTTTCTGAAATAGTGGAAATGGATCATGCTCTTACCTTGGAGAGACCTTTTACTAACACAGAACTTGATAATGCATTGTTCCACCTCAGCAAATACGAGTCCCCTGGCTGGGATGGCCTTATGGTGGAATTTTATATTTCTTTTTGGGATGATTTGAAAGATGTCCTCTTGCAAATGATCAATGTTGCCTGGCAAGAAAATCAGTTACCGCACTCTTGGAAGCATGGCATAGTCAAACTTGTGCCCAAAAAACATCTGTGTGACCATATGTCAAATTGGAGGCCTATTACTTGATGCTTGTAGTTTACAAACTCATTACCAAAATGATTGTGCATAGGCTTCACAGGATACTGGATGCAGGACTTCATCCTCATCAGTATGGATTTGTGCTGCAAAGACAAATCCATGATAATATTTCCAATGCCTTGACTGCAATTGAATATGCTAAGTATTCGCATCAAGATGTCCTTATATTGCAGGTGGATATTGCTAAGGCATTTGATACTCTTCAATGGGATTTTATCTCTCAAATCATGACAAAGTTAGGCTTTGGTCCCAAGATAGCAAATGCAGTTTACTGGCTTTATTCTGACTCTACTTCTTAGTGCATTCTTGGGGGTCATCTGTCTCGGTCATGGACATTGGGTCGATCA
Organism: Dipteris shenzhenensis; assembly: GCF_047967505.1. Lineage (NCBI taxonomy): Eukaryota > Viridiplantae > Streptophyta > Polypodiopsida > Gleicheniales > Dipteridaceae > Dipteris > Dipteris shenzhenensis. Next base: position 1,913,371 of record NC_141603.1, on the reverse strand, counting down.
GTTAGGCAGGGCTGCCCTCTTAGTGCTCTCTTCTATGCCATTGCGACTCATCCCCTTTTGATGTATCTTGATCATCTTACAACTACAGGACAGATGACTGGTCTTAAAATCCCTGGGGCTGCATCCTTTTTGACACAAGCATATGCTGATGATTCCTTCTTTATGCCAAAGAATTCTCCCCCGGAAGTTCACATGCTTATGACCACTCTTTCATTGTATGGTTTGGCAACAAGATTGCATGTCAATTTTGACAAATCTAAATTACTTCCCCTGACACAATGTGATTGGCATTCTATTCTTTGGCCAGGTCAGGCGGTGCATTCCAAAGATGCAACATAAACTGGAATACTGGAAGATTTCTACTTGGCCTCTTCATGTCAGGCTTAGAATAGTACAGTTCATTGTAATGTCCTATGTCCAGTTCTATTTGCCTTTGATACATTGGTCCTCCAGGGATATTTCAGCCTTTATGTCTCAAGCTATGGAGATGTTATGGAGGACAAAAACTGCTGTGAAAGCATTGAGACTAATGAAGATGGAAATGGTGTGCTCTCCTAGGATGCATGGTGGACTTAATGTCCTCAATATAAGACATCGTGTGCTTGCAAGGAAGGCGAATATGCTGCATACTTTTTTCCGCCAACAACAACCATGGACTTGTATGCTAGCATCCATGTGTGTCAACATGAGGACTTGTGCTTATGGTCATTGGACTACTGATCATTGGGAGGTTGTCATTGGCAGATTTGTAGGGAAGATACCTAGCTGCCCTTTCTCTACTGCTCTGATACTTGACTGGAAACAAGTACTTTCTAAGGTCAAATGGGCTTCTGATAGTTGCTCGGGGACAAACTCAATCAGGAAAGAAAGTATTCATTGGAGTGCCATTTTTGCAATTCCGCTAGCTTTACAGGAACCTGTTCGGGCCTACAATCTCATGAAATTGAGAATTAGATACATACATGATGTGGTAGATGATCAGGGATATGTCTTATCTTTTCCTCAGGCCACTGCTTCCTATGCATTGGGAATGCATCATAGGTCTATATGGAAGAAAATTGCTGTTTATTACATCCTTTTCTACCTATTCCTCCTGTGGCTGACACCGACAGGCTTACGGATTGGCAATTGCAACCCTCTGCTACATGCACTCATCATGTTCCTCTTCCTGCCTTAACCTCCATCAAAGCCTATAGGCTTCTTCAGCCTGCTCCATGGATTCAGCAATATGCTAATTCTCTGTGGCATATAAGGAAGCCCCTCTCATGGTGGCGGAAGAATCTCAGGATGTTATGGAAGTGTAAAATGCCATTGAAACAAAGACTTTTTCTTTGGAGATGTATGACAGGTACATTGTCAGTGGGGGTCACACTTGCTAAACGTCGCATTGCACCATCCACATGTTTAAGATGTCAGGCTCCTTCAGAGACTGTTATTCATTTGCTTTGGCACTGCCCGTGTACTAAGATCCTCCTCAAGACAATTTCAGATTATCTTCGGATCCGTTTCCCGAGTCACAAATTTGGGAAACATTTCTGGCTCTTTGGTAGATTTATGAAGTCTTTGTCTCAATACTCACTATTTCTCTCTTGGGTGCGATATTGGGCTCTTTGGACAATCTGGAGTGAGCATAATTTGGCATACTTGGGTCGGCAGATTCACAAGTCATATGAATCTTTCCGAGCCTCATTGCGGCAATCCTTATATGATGCCTGCCATGAGGGTGATATGGATGCTTCTTGCATACAGCTTTTCTTTTTATGCTTTTGAACTTTGGGATACTCTCCATTTTGGAAACCTCCCATCATGTAAATTTATGATCATATAAATATATGCACTGGATATTACCAAAAAAAAAGTGTGTGTGCAAGCCAGTAAATAGACTGTGAACCAAGAGAGAGATGGAATCCACAAAAGGTATATTTCCGTCCAAAACCGGACACAATACAAAGAGAGATCCAAAGTCCCACCAAACCATCGTCCTGTGATCTTACCAAAAGTTCTTTTGCTATCACCTTGGCACCTCTAGATCCCAGAGCCCCTATGCCCTTCTGTAGACTCTCCGTCTGTGATCCCCGTACCTTACTGCCCTGGAAGACAGCCTAGGATCAGCCCCTTTCTGAGCTAAGTCTGCAGCTTCTTATTAGGCTGAAGGAAGGCTGTTACTCTACACCTTTCTGCTCGCTGAACTGCTGCACTCGTGGATACCAAATGAGGCCCAAGTGGCCTCCTTTTATAGGGCTGAATGCCCCTTGAACAGGGCAACCCAGTAGGAGTAAACTGACCGACCCAGCAGGCCCCTACTGGCCGACCCAGTAGTCTGTAAAACCCCCCTTGGTGGGGGCACTTATCTAGAGGCTTGGCTGGCCCTGCCTCGCCACATGGCAGGGCTGCCACTGGCCCTAGGCAGGCCTGCCCAAACCCGGCCAGATCCAGGCCTGTTTGGCTTCCAAAACCGCCTCCAAACAGTGCGCCTTTGTGCTGCACCTGTTCCACCTAGTTACCTAACCTGTTCCAGGCCCAAACCAGCCTCCATCATCTCCGTACACCCTGCTGTGTGCACCCGTCCAGGTCCGTACCAGTTCCATACATCTGTTGACGTCAGTGTCACATCATCGCAGCCTGCAAACCCTGCACAATCAGGTCCTCTCCACTTGCAGGACAGCCACGTGGCAAGTTCGTGCTGTTACTGTCCTCCATGTGCCAAGCATGTGCTTCTCTGGGCTGCTCACATGGCAGCCTGCCTGCTGTCCATGTGGGCAGCCCCAAATCTCTTTCTTTTGTTCTATGGTCCACCCCCCCCCCCCCCCCCCCCCCCCCCGATGCGCTCTTCATTTGGGGGCTCAAAGATGGGGAGGTGACCACCCCTATTTGGACACCCCCTCTCACCGACACATCTTGGCATGTTCCCAATCCATCGATGAAGATGCTCCACTAGCTCCCATATAGTAGCCCTATGGATCTTTGCGGTGTCGAAGTCACTTCCTAGCTTTTCATCCAGTGGCTCCTGCTCTGCCAGGTCCAGTTCCGCATAACCACACCTTCCTAGTACACATGTCCATCTTTGGTAGCATGTGATGGCACCACCTTCTTCAGTCATGTACCCGCCTTTGAGCTCAAGCACTCTAGGTACCACTATCCTCCAACAATCCCCTTCATGATGGGTGAACAGCCTAAGGTCTATATTTAAAAATTTAAAATATCATTTTATATACCACACTATGTATAAAATTCTCCCTTCTCATCCTCCCATACAAGAAACTTAAGTATTCACCATTACTATTCAACAAAATTCATAATACACATCATTTACAAAACCAAATTATATCTTCATTTCAAAATTAAAATTTTACATATATAATTGAAGTGACCTCTTTTTCTCACATTTCATTATAATCAATCAAAGATGTGCATATTAGTTCTCTCTATGTGAGAAGCAACTGATTCCTCTGCTTTTTGCATATCTTCCCCATCAATATATTTACAACTACAGAATACAAGTAGAATTGGAGATTCTTTCCTAAAATTCCTTTTGGTGATTTCTTATCACTCGTTCTTCCTCAGGCCGATATCTCCCATATGAACCCTACATCAAGATATTTCAGCAAGAAAGGATACTAGTTCTTCTCTACTTGAATATAAATTTCCATGCTCTCAGGGTCTATTTCAACCCGTCCATCTGGCAAGGTCTATAACTAAACAACACACTCTAGAAATCAAATCCCAAGCATAACTCCATATTACCTGAACCATAGGTATCCATGTGTAGTCTGTGGTATCCCTTCTAAGTCACAGCATCCATCTGACTCTGAGTCCTCAGGTCCTGTTGACTATGTCAACAACACCAACCAGGCACCCGGATGGTTCTAGGCACTCATCAGTATCTATCACCTTCACAAAAGTTTCTGACTCCTCTTCTGACCATTTCTCAATGTCAGACATCTTGACCGTAACACCGGAGTTTGCATAACTAATCTCAGCAACACCGGGAGATTCCACCAAAAAAATGTTCCTCTGTGACCATCAAACTGGCTTTTGACTCCTCTGACTCCAAGTTCGCCCCCTTCCTCTTTTGGTCAACAGCCTTCTTTCTGCAGTCCTTTGCAAAATGCCTTGGCTCATCACAATAGAAGCATTTCTTCTCTTTCTTCCTCTTCTTCTTGTTTTCTTCATTAGCAGAGTCCGCTCCTTCATCATATTTTGTCCTTCTTGGGCTTGCCTTTACCAAGCTTACCCTTACCCTTGCCTTTGCTCCTTTCCTGAGCTATAAGGGCTTTATCATTTGTTCCATCATATTCTTTTCCCGAGCTTCTTGTTGCAACAGTAATGGTACCAATTCCTCAAACGTTACTGGCATCGCTCTTTGCCCTGCAATCATCATAGTCACAAAACTACTATTGCTCCTGGAAAGCATTCCCAGCAATAGCCTTGCCATCCTGATCGAGCTCGTTCTTTGACCAACTACCCAGCTGACCCCGCACGACCTTCATCTGGGTGATGTGCTCTTGTACTGAATCTGCCTCATCCATGCTCATGTCGTAGAGCTCCATCTCGAGGTCCAAAATCCTCGCTTCGTTGTTGAGCTCATACATGTCCCTCAAAATGGTCTATGTCTCGAAGGAAGAGTCCACCGTCTATAGGTGAGGAAGTATAGCATCCCCCGTGGTGCCCACAATGATAGCTAATGCCTCCGCATCTCGTATTTGCCAGGCTCTCACCAACATAGGATCTGCTAGTGTAGTCACCATTGCTATAGTTGCTGTGGCTAGAGAAGTCGAGGCATCAACTCTCTCCCCGCCCACATGGCTCCTGACCTTCATCTTCCACGGGTAATTAGTCCCATCAAGCTTGCCCGTGTCACCAAAATTAGGAATCTGATATCTATTGGCCATGACAATGAAATGAAAAGGGATAAGTACGAGTGTCGTACACATGTCTAAACATGAGCCTCTCGGAGCAATCAATCAAGGTCGTCCTTCAGCAAGGTCCTTGCCTTCAAGCTCCACTTCCCGTTTACTTCCATCAGGGCTCTGATACCATGTTAGAAGTGAACCCATACAGAGGGTATCCCACAGCGGAAGATTTAAGAGCGTCCCAAGAATGCACGCAGGAGTGTTTAACTACAATCAATACTTCACAACCATGCATGCGTGCATGCGTGTGTGCGCGCGCATGTGCAAGCCAATAAATAGACATTGAAACAAAGAGGTATAGAATCCACAAAAGGTAAATTCCCATCCAAAGCCGGCCAAAATACAAAAGAGAGATCCAGAGTCTCACCAAACCATGGTCCTCTGATATTAACAAAATTTCTCTTAGCTTGCAAAAGCATAGGTGGCAACTAGAAACAGGCCATAGTAATGTCATATGCAAGTGCAGAACACAAAATCCGTTGATTAACTCATAACTTGGTAGATATTGCATTATAGCATACACATTTCAATTTCTTTCTTTTTAGTGCATATTGCATTATAACATGGACTTCAATTTCCATCTTTATTTAAAAATCGAATTGGAAGGGGAAACATCATGTATGGGATTACAGCATCCAACTGATGCCGTAGTCATCGTCATGAAACACCAATGCCATTGATGATTAAGATAGAAACAATGAAAGGGAGCAACAAAGGAGTTTTTAAGCTTTACCAAAGAGCTAGAAGATTATAAATGCCATTACAAAATACAAATGGGTAAAAATTTGCCAGTACTATGCCCCTAGAGATTAAAGTACCTCACCTGGTCTTTATCAATAAGTACTGCTCGTACACCCTCAATAAAATCTTTTCTGACACACATCCTTAGAGCCAAACGATATTCTGCCTTCATAACTCCTTCAATCTGCTGAGCAAAAAGGCAATCAGCAGTCTCAAGCATAAAAGCACCACAAAAAGACAATCAGCAGTCTTAAGCATAGCACACTCCATACAAAAATGCTCTACAGCCTCTCACAAAAGACAGGATAAGGTTGAAAAAACCATGTGCAGCAAGCAGTACTTGCCTTCCCCAACTCATCCTCAGGATGCGAAAGTGCAGCTGAAACAGAACTGAAGTGTTTCTGAGTAAGACAAAGACTATGCGGGGCACCCTTTGTTAATCCTGATAAAGCTCCCCTAGCCCAATCTGCAACTGAAGACAGTTACAGATACGTTCAGACTATCTTTAGTTAAACAAGAGCACTCTTGAAAATAAACAAAACATTTTTCTGTAGGCTGTATTTATCTCTAATAAAAATATACAAAGAGTGAAGACTTTTCAGTTTATCAGGTTCTGCAGATAGCCAGATCCTAATTTTTTCACTGCAAAGTTCCTTACCCACTCACAAAAATATATGTCTGTTTCACCACATATTTCATAATAATCAATTCACTAGTTGTTGGAATAGGACTGGTCACCTCCGCACCTGTGAGCCCCCATATGAGGAGTGCATTGGGGGGTGGACCATAGAATAGTAATAAATAGGCATGGGGCTGCCACATGGACAGCACATGGGCTGTCATGTGGACAGCAAAGAGAGTGTGGAAGTACCTGGCAGAGAAGATCCACCATGGAGGGTAAATCTGGCAAAGGAGGATCCAGATCCTGTCCGAACATGGAGAGGACAGGAATACACAGGGAAACCAGTACAGCAAACTTTTTGGGACCCTATGGGCAGTCTTGGGGCTAAGAAAGAAGGCTGAAACTGCCTGGGCCACTGGCTGGATGCCATGTGGCCAGGCAGGCCAGCAAAAGACCTACAAAGAGAACCTAGAGGGGATTTATAAGCCCCCAAACCCTCCAGTCAGTTTGCAGGCTGCTGAGTCGGCTGGTCGGGGGCAGCAAGTCGGCTAGTAGGGGGAGGAGTTTCAGTCCTATAGAAGGGAGGCCTTTGGGCCTCATTTCATCATCACTTGGAGCAGCCCTTAGACAGCAAACAGGAGCAGCAGCATTCAGGAGGAGAAGGTGACCCAGAAGAAGCTACAGACTAAGCTGGAGTGACAGCCCACCAAGGCTGACTTTCCGGACAGCAAGACGGAAGGGATCCTTTGGATAGAGAGTCTACATAAGCTCAGTGGAGCACGCGGCTCAGAGATCTAGAAGTGCCAGGCATGTAGTAGGAGAACATCTTGGTATTGTATTGTGTTTGTGGACAGACGAAAACATGTAAGTGTTGCTTCTATGTTTGTCTAGATGCGCAGTCTATCTGCTAGCACACATGAATGGTTGTGAAGTACACACATGTTGATGAAGCTTGATTCCATAGTGAAACACTTCCGCTTGTAATTCCTAGGCTCATCTATCGCTATGAGATACCCTCTATAGGGGCTTCATTTTCCAACATGGTATTAGAACCTTGATGGAAGTTCTCAAGAAGTGGAGCTTGAAGGCAAGGACGTTGCTGAAGCACGACCTTGATTTATTGCTTGGAGAAATCAGCTTTGGTGTCTGAAGGATTGTACCCAGATGAGAGGCTCTGGTTCACGTAGGCATCTAAAGGATTATACGCAAGGCGGGAGGCTCAGGGACAGGTGTACGACACTCTAAACTCCTTGTCTCTTTCAATTCATTGTCATGGCCAATAGATATCAGATCCCAAATTTTGGTGAGACAAGCAAGCTTGAGGGGACCAATTACCCGTTGTAGAAAATGAAGGTTTGGAGCCACTTAGTGTTGAGGGAGTCGTGGGGGATTGCCATGGGGTAGAGCTGATACCTCAGGCCATCATGACTACTCGAACCACATCAATTTCAGTAGTGGTGCTAACGCCAGAAGACCCTATATTAGTGAGAGCATGGCAGATCCGAGATGCAGAAGCCTTGGCTATCATTGTGGGTACCACAGCGATATGGTGCTGCCTTGTATTCGAATGGCGAACACTTCTTTCTAGGCCTGGGCGACATTGAGGGATATGTATGAGCTTGACAACGAGGCGAGAATCTTGGACCTCAAGATAGAATTGTACGGCATGAGGATGGATGAAGGGGAATCGCTACAAGAACACATCACCAAGATGAAGGTGGTGCAAGACTAGCTGGTGGTAGTTGGTCAAAGGACGAGCTTGACCAGGATGGCAAGGCTGTTGCTGGGAATGCTCCCCCGAAGCTATAGTGGTTTTGTGACTACGATGACTGTAGGGCATAGGGCGACGCCGGTGACTTTCGAGGAGTCGGTTCCATTGCTATTACTGCAAGAAAGTACTGGTATGAATAAGGATGACAAGGCCCTAATAGCTCAAGACAGGAGCAAAGGCAAGTGTAGGGTTAAGCTTGGCAAAGGTAAGTCCAAATCTAATGACGGAGCGTACTCTTCAGATCAAGACAACAAGAAAAAGAGAAACAAATAGAAGAAGTGTTAATACTACAATGAGCCAAGACATTTTGTGAAAGATTGCAAAAACAAGAAGGCTGATCAAAAGAAGGGTACCAGCTTGAAGTCAGAGGACCTCAGTTGGTGACAGAGGAACTTTTCTTAGAGGCATCTCTCAGTGCTGCTGAGATTAGGTACATGGACCGCGGTGTTGCTGTCAGAATGTCCGACATTGAGCATTGGTCAAAAGAGGAGTCAAGGTCCTTTATGAAGGTGATGGACAATGACAAGTGCTTGGAGACATCTGGGCGCTTGCCTGGCATTACTAAAGCAGAGGGGGATCCTTCAACAGGACCTAAGGACTTAGGATCAGATGGTGACTGTGAGGGGGATAACAATACAGAACCACAATTGGAGCTCGACGGTCCAGGTAATCTAGATTTATGCTTGCGATATGATGTCTCAGGTGTGATGTTTTGTTGCAGACCTAGCTAGACGGAGGACGGGTTGAAACAGATCCTGAGAGCTTGGTGCCTAAAGGACTTCAGGCTGTCCACCCATCATGAGGGGGACAGTTGGAGGATGATGGTACCTTGAGAGCTTGATTACAGAGGCCGGTTCAAGACTGAAGGTGGTGGTGCCATTAGGGATGGACCTGTGTACCAGACTGGTGTACGAAAGCAGAACCGGAACTAGCGGAGCACAAGCCACTGGTTGAGAAGACAAAGAAAGACTTAGACGACACCAGAGTGTTCTAGAGGGCTATGACACGGGAGCTACTGGAGCTTCTTCATCAACAGAATTAGATCTGGCCAATGTGGGTCCAGGAGAGTGGGTATTAAAATAGGATTGGTCACCTCCCCACCTGTAAGCCCCCATATGAGGAGTGCATCAGGGGGTGGACCATAGAATAGTAATAAATAGGCATGGGGCTGCCACATGGGCAGCACATGGGCTGTCATGTGGGCAGCACAGAGAGTGTAGAAGGACTTGGCAAAGGAGATCCACCATCGAGGGCAGATCTGGCAAAGGAGGATCCACATGCTGTCCATACATGGAGAGGACAGAAATACACAGGGAAACCAGTACAGCAAACTTTTTGGGACCCTATGGACAGGCTTGGGGCTATGAAAGAAGGCTGGAACCGCCTGGGCCAGTGGCTGGATGCCACATGGCCAGGCAGGCCAGCAAAAGACCTACAAAGAGAGCCCAAGGGGGCATTTCTAAGCCTCCAAACCCTCCAGTCAGTTTGCAGGCTGCTGAATCAGCTGGTAGGGGGCAGCAAGCAGGCCAGTAGGGGGAGGGGGCCTTTGGGGCTCATTTCATGATTTCTTGGAGCAGCCTTCAGACAGCAGACAGCAGCAGCAGAGGGACGTACCTTGGGCCAACATTCAGGAGGAAGGTAACCCAGAAGAAGCTGTAGACTAAGCTAGAGTGGCAGCCCACGAAGGTTTACTTTCCGGACAGCAAGGTGGAAGGGATCCTTTGGACAGAAAGTCTACATAAGCTCAGTGGAGCACGCGGGCTCAGAGATCTAAAGATGCCAGGCATGTAGTAGTAGAGCATTTTGGTATTGTATTGTGTCCAGTTTGTGGATGGACGGAAATATACAGTCTTGATATTTGTCTTGATACACTCTCTATTTGCTAGCTTCCACACACATGAATAGTTGTGAAGCACACACATGTTGATGAAGCTTGATTCCATAGTGAAACTTTCACTTCCGAGTGTAATTCCTGGGCCCATCTATTAGTCTTCCATTGCGGAATACCCTCCGTAGGGATTCATTTTCTAACACCAGGGTACCTCTTTGGACTTTCAAGCCCCAATAAAAGGAAGCGAGCTTCAGAGAACTCTCCTCGGATTGCTTTTATTAACAATAAACCGGATTAAAATACCAGACAATATGCAGTCTCGTACATTACCATTTACCATTTTCAAGCATGGGACACATTGATTTTCGTCTTGCATAGTTCTATAACGCATTCACGTTGTGAGAGTGGATCATACTTTCCCATTCTTTGATTGATTTATAGAAACATGTTCCTAGTGCAAACTTTAAAACTTTTAACCAGAGCACCCTTACTATGCTTGTCATCATGGGCCTCATTAATGGATACTTTAGGTGGACTTCAGAAGGAGATTTTCCACCCTTTCCATCTAAGTTGTTATATTTTCACTCTTGTTATGTAGGGAATCCTCTCCTAGCTTTCTAGGACATGCCTATTATTCAAGGGTTACAAAGGCATTACCAAATGCCTCGACCCCAGGAGAGATCATCACTCGTGTTTTATCTCAAACTTATGGATGATGCAATTGCAATTGGTTATGGTTTTGCAGGGACCTTTCCGCCATTTCAATACCTCGTGTAATGCCTTTATCCATTCTAGCAACTTGCCTTTATAATGTTATTATTCACCTAGGTCAATATATTAGCTCCCAAAGAAGATCAAGGCTATGCTCATAGCTTGGAATATACATTCTAGCCCAAGGTGTTATCCTCTTATAGTATATTGAAATTTACCTATAGAACTGGCCATAGCCACCTCCACCTCCACCTCCTCTTGCTCTTGCTCTTGATCCTGATCCTAATCTTGATCTTGCTCGTACACCTCTTGCTTCCTCTCTTCCTCCTCCTCGTCCTCACCAAGAGGAGAAAGAAAGTTTAGGTAGAAACATAGAAAGGAAATTTCACAGGATTAAGTTAAACCCCCAAATGAGCATGCATGCATGAATGTGTGCGTGCGTGCGAGCATGTGTCTTGTGGGGACAATTTACAGTACAAATGATTAAGGCAAGCCATCAAAAGATGATGTGATTCTTGCTAAAGGCTTGTGCATGGGAATACTTTTGTGGCACAATGCCTACTGATGGCGGGCTTTGCATAGAGCAAATATTAAAGGCATTGTAGACCTCTAGCCTCATAAGCATGATACAGGGATCGAGAGGAACTATTTAACACACACACACACTTTTGTTTTAGTGACAGCCATTTGCATTATATTACAAGAAATTGCAAAATTGTCCCCCAAAAAAGAGGGGAACAGGTAGTTACAACATCAAAAGATCCCATTATAGGACAAAAAAGCAGGATAATCTAGAGCTCGTAGTCAAAGAACGATTGCTGTAGAGAAGCAAGGAAGAAATTATACTTAGACACGGCAGGGTCACCAAAAGCTCTATGATTATGGTGTTTCCATAGAGTCCATATTGCCCAAAAACGAACCCAATGGAAGAAAATATCAAATCTCTACCTAACAGAATGAACACCGAAGATCCAGCATAGCTTGCCAAACTTAGTTCTAGAAAAATGCACCGTAAGCTGTTGTCGAAGTATCAACATGATTGACAGGCATGAGTGCGATGGGCCTCCAATCAGCAAACTTCTCAGATAACTATTTTTTAGGATTAAACCCTTCTTCCAACTGGCTGGCATATGTTGTGTTTCCCGCACATGATTAACCATATATAGTAGTGCAGGTGAAATGGCATCCCAATATTGCAGAAAGAAGTCCACCAAAAGACCATCCCAACCCAGAGCTTTCCATCTACCACATGATTTGATGGCATCCTTCAACTCTCTTCCCGTGAAAGGAGCTTCAATCTCCATGGCTTGTAGAGAAGATAGTATTGGATAAACATGTTGAAGAAGTTCATGCCGTGCAGCCCTCACTGCAAATGAGGAGGAAACAACATGCTCAAGCAAGTTGTGGTCGCGAATGAGTCCAGTAACCATTACCATCCGCACTTTTAACCAGGAAAATATTGTCACATTGCCTCTTTTAATGCAAACATTTAAAAAATTCCTTAGAAGAGCAGCCCTTGTCAGAGAAGGCCCTTTTCCTAGCCCTAGTTTCCCACTTCTCAACTTTCCTTTGATTATAACACTGCAGGAAATGCCTAGCCCGACATAGAAACGTAACCTCAGCATTAGACAAATCCCTAAGCTGGCTGAGTTCTGTCAAGGCTTGACAAATGTTTTTGGCATTAGCCACATCCTCCACAACTGGGAAATTTTACCCACTCATGGGCTTACATTTTGAGTCGAGACTATCATCCTTGGAGTCTGAATTAAAGGCTTCCAATACAGCCTATCCATTTGTGAATGGTGTAGGCCATACTTCCAAGTCTTCCGAAGGATTCCTGTTGTTCACTCATCGAGTAAATTTTGCATCAGGTCCAATGATCTCATCCTCGATCTCAATCAAGGAGAAGTAGAAGAAGTAGAATTTATTAGCGTCCCCGGGGGGCCAAAAATGACCCATGGGACCCGTCTCGATACAATGTAAAAAGAGTCTCCTCAAGGAGAGGGGTCAGGAGTCTATGAGTTCCTGACGACAGGTAAAAAGACGAGTGACAAAAGATCCCAATGCTACCGGAGAGGCAGTGGAGAGAACTGATGTCAACTGAGCGGAGTCCCCCAGTATCTGCTGGTAGTCCTTCCTGATATGTGCATATCGGGGGCACTGTAGAGCTACATGTGCATCCGTCTCAACTGTCTGCATGTCACAAAGGGTACAGACTCTAGCATGTCTAGGCTAGTGTATCCAGGCTCCCTGCTCAAAGGCAAATGTATGAGATCTGGTACGGAACCTGGCGATGTTTCTGCGATATAGAAGGGGGATAGGTGTGCTAATATAAGACTGAGCATGAGTCTCTATGGACATGTATGTAGACCAACATGTGGGATTTATGTTGTCTTGGTAATATTCCAGCTTTACCCTCTTTTCACTTGTCAACCAGTGATTCCGCAAAGTGCTCAGTAAAGACAGTTGAAACTCTTGCATGTTGACCTTTTCAGGCGGCATGGTCAAATATGCTTCCACTTTCCATCTGCTGAATCATTTTCTTATGTCGGTTGCCCATCCTGTGCAGATGACCTTACTTTTGTAGTTCTTTTGAAGCTTTGAAAGGAGTGAACCAATGAGGGATAGTATTGCTTCCACAAACTGCCTCCAGAAAGGAGTGTCCAAAGATCGCTGTTTCACGTGTGGAGAAGCTGAAATGGTTGGAGGCACTAACAAAAGAAATCATTTGATCAAAACCTCTTCAGAAGTAAGAAACGCTAGCTGAACTCCAAGCTCTTAGTTTGCTTCAGTTTGTATTTGATTTTTCTTGAGCTCTTGAGCTCATTAGCTTAGCATAGCTTTAGTACTCAGCAAAAGCCCTAGCATGCCCTTTGCTCCAGCTTATTGAGTTTTCTTCTTGGTGTACTTTGTCTTATAGGCCCGATTCTCTCTCTCTCTCTCTCCCCCATGTGCGTGCGTGCGTGTGTAAGAGAGAGATGATGATGATGATGCTTGTTTTAACATATGCTGGAGGTCGAATATGACTTATGGGACTGAAAAGAGCCAACAGAATGGGGGAGTGCATAAAGCATCTTTTATCCTATCTAACCTTATTCAAAGTCACATCAGCTATAGACTAACTGCCTTTAGATTTAATTTTGAAATAATTTATAGGTATTCTTCATCTCGATAAACTACCCACCCAATTACCTTCCTTTTTTTCTAATTTAATTGTTTTCTGCTTCAAATGAACTAAGATAACTTCTTCTCCTATCCACATTTTTGTACCTCTCAATTTGCTGCTTGTTTTAGAAAAGTGAGAAAGAAAGAAACTTGGTAGCCATTGCCCATATGACATCATAGGTAGTCAATGTAAACTGTCAAGGGTACACCAAGGTGACAAGTAAAGCGTGCAAAAACCCAAGAGAGTGTTTAGCTTTTTCATACATTTTTATGTTCGCAAATGTATCCCTTCCCCTCTCCCCCACCTGCCCCTCTCCTTTTTGTGACGCTTGGCTCAGGCAATAGAGAAAAAATTTTGTGAAGCCTTGTGGTATGCAAACATGTGAGCCAACTGATCCCAAAATTGCTCTTATATGATGGTGGAGAAGCACACATGTAGTGTCGAGGTTTGAATCCACAGGGATGCCTATTACACCTTCACAAGATAAGATATGGAGGACTTGTGAACGAGCTGTTATTATCTTACATATACACACCCTTGAAGCATAAAGACTGTACCTGTTTTGGTTTATAAAATAATCTTAACATCAAATTAAGACACCCACTTCAGATCCATCTGAGAACCTTTCAAGAAAGAAAGACGTGTCCTGAAATGATAAAGGAGGCAGTAAAATAGAACGGGCCACAAGACACATTTTACTACTTTTTTAAAGAGCTTTTACCCGCAGCATCGTCAGACATTTCCTCTTTTCTCAAAGCTTCTTTGGATTCCATCACTGTCTTGCCACCTCCAAAACAGAATGCAATTGATGGCAATAGTTTCTTTAATGGGGCCTCTGTTTCTGGTTCTTCAGAAAATTGCAATAACACAGACTGAACAGCTCGGTCTGCATCACGTGACCTTCAATTGCCAAAAACCATGACTTTCCATTGAGAAAAACAACATAATAGAGGTTTGCAAAACAAAATTTGGCAAAGTCTAAACATGTGCATCATACAAGGACACATGGAAGCAAGCAAAATAAGAGACTGATGAACTAGTATAAACTTCAAATCTTACAGATCTTGTTGAAGCAAGGCCTCTTTTAAAAATGGCAGTTTAGAGGATCGCACATAATGTGTACCAATGCCCACATACAATGCATCAGCGGGATTGTTAATTCTAGCACCAGTCAGTGCCAGATAAGCACCTGAAAATGCAATGCCCACATAAGATGCATTAGCAGGACTGTTTATTCTAGCACCATTCAATGACAGTTAAGCACTTGAAACACAGAACAAGACAGCCATACGATCATCATTTCAGGTTGTGCCTGATGAAATCTGTAGAGAAGGGGGAAGGGGCAGACTTGGAGATGGGGAGAGAATACCAGAAGGAAGGGAGGAGAAGAGAGGAGAAGGGAAGGAGAGAGGAAGAGAGAGAAGGATGAGGGGATAGAGAGATAGAGAGAGGGAGGAGAGAGATAGTGTGAGCGTAGGCAGCAGGTAGCGGGAAGGAGGAGGGAGAGTAGATAGGATTAGATGTCACATCAAAAGGTATTATACAAATCATAAGGGGCTGACTTCTATAGTCCCCCTTCCTATCTTACCACCAATTTCCCTTCTTTTTCCCCACCTAATTCCCTGCTATTTCCCACCTTCATTCCAGCCATCCCTCCCCAAGGAATTTTGCCCTCAAAATTTTATATGCGGGCTGTTAAATAGGTGCAGCAAACAGCAAATAATAATCAGCCCGGTAGGAGATAGGGGTTGTCCTGGACAAAGCTCTCTGGCTGCCATGAGTTCTCATCCTCAGGGAGTCCCTGCCACTTGATAAGATACTCAGTGTAGACTTTGTTTCAGAGTACGTGATCCCTAAAACCCATGATGCGCTCTGGAACCCGACATGTGGCTTCAGCAAGGACACATGGAAAACATTATGATTCCTAGAGGTCCTGGGTAGCTCCAACTCATACGCCACCTCGCCAACTTTGCGGATGATCCTGTAGGGACCGTAATACCTGTGAGCAAGCTTCGTGTTGGTATTACCTTTCAGTGAGGCATAACGGTTCTTATGGAGGCGTAAGTGCACATAATCCCCTTCTTCAAAAGACAGATACCTCCTGTGTTTATCCGCATACTTCTTCTGCTTGGCTTGGACATCCTACATATTCTTTTTAGCCAATTGTAGAAGGGCATCCATACTCTCCAAGTCCTTTCTTGCTTGACATCCATGTCTGCAACTAAAGATGGCATACCCACTGTGCATCCATACATAGCCTCAAACGGGCTCATGCCAATAGAGATGTGTTTGGTATTGTTGTATCAAAATTCAGCAATTGCCAACCACTTATCCCAAGACTTCTATGTGTCATGACCGAAATGCCTAAAATATTCCTCCAGCCATTTGTTCACCCTTTCTGACTGTCCATCCATCTCAGGGTGGTAAGCAGTGCAAGGTGTAAGAGAAGTACCCACTGCTGTAAATAACTCCTACAAAAAGTGACCCATAAATTTTGCATCTCTGTCGCTCACAATCTCCCGAGGGAAACCATGATGCTTAAAAACATGCTCGATGAACTGCCAAGCAACCTGTGATGCTGAATAACGGGTCTTAGTGG
The DNA here is from genome assembly GCF_047967505.1 of Dipteris shenzhenensis. NCBI lineage: Eukaryota > Viridiplantae > Streptophyta > Polypodiopsida > Gleicheniales > Dipteridaceae > Dipteris > Dipteris shenzhenensis. Next base: position 1,897,017 of record NC_141603.1, on the reverse strand, counting down.
GTATGAAATGGGCCTGTTTTGTCATTCTGTCAACCACCACAAAAATGCTATCCCCTCCCCGCTCTGTGGAAGGCAACCCTATGATGAAATCCATAGCAATGTGAGTCCATTTGCCTTCTGGAATAGGTAATGGCTGACCCTTTCATATGTCTTAGTAATACCCACATGTCCTGCCATAGGAGATGAGTGCATTTCCTGTAAGACCAGCAGTCAGTACTTTGAATTTGGCACCAAATAAATTCTGTCCTTGCACCACAACAGCCCATTATGCAGCTTAAATTCAGCATGCCCCTAGCTCGATGACCTCTGTAACTCCACAAATATGGAAGCTGCCTTAGAATCCTGCATGTATTCTTCCTGAATACCATGAATCCACTCCTGGTAGATGGTAGAAATGGCAAACAAACTGCAAGCCTACATATGGGATAAGGCATCTGCAACCACGTTTTCTTTCCCTTTCCTGTACTCAATGTCGAAATCATAAGATTGAACCTTAGTCGGGCACCTCTTCTGCTTTCATTGACAAGTTGGGCTGCGTAAGGAAATACCTGAGTGTCCTATGATCTGTATTAACCTTGATTTTGCTCCCGTACAAGTAGTGCCATTTTTTGAAAGCATGGAGGATAGCCAACATCTCCTGATCATACACATGATAATCCGGTTCCTTGGCATCCAATTTCCTGCTTTCAAAAGCAATTACCCCGTGTTCCTGCCTTAGCACAGCCCCTAATCCTTTGCCACTGGCATCTGCCTCCAAAATGAAAGTACTTGAAAAATCAAGGCATATCAACACAGGAGCATGAGTGAGGACGAATTTCAGGTCTTCAAAGCTGCGTTGTGCATCTGTAGACCACATAAAAGCATCCTTCTTCAAAAGGTCTGTCAGAGGGGCTGCCCTCTTGGCAAACTTGCGAATAAAGTGCCTGTAGAAGGAAGCAAGACCTAGAAATCCCCTCAACTGAGTAGGGTTGCATGGCTGCGGCCAATCCTCAATGCATTTCACCTTAGCAGAATCCACACGAATGCCATCCTTGCTCACAATGTGACCAAGATACTCAACCTCTTGTGCCATAAAAGTGCATTTGCTAGCTTTAGCATAAAGCTTATGCAACCTCAAAATTTCTAGCACTTGCTTGACATGTCTGATGTGCTTCTGCTTATCCTTGCTGTAAATGAGGATGTCATCAAAAAATACCAGCACATATTTGAAATGGAGAGGCTGCAAAATCTTGTTCATGAGTGCCTGGAAGGTAGCTGGTGCATTGGTCAATCCAAAAGGCATCACCTTGAACTCATATAGTCCCCTGTTTGTGCGAAAGGCTGTCTTGTGCTCATCCCCAACTTTCATTCTAATCTGGTGATAGCCGGACCTCAAATGAATCTTAGTGAAAAACTGAGCACCCTTGAGTGCATCCAATAGGTCATCTATCCTAGGGATTGGAAACATGTTCTTGATGGTGACCTTATTCAAGTCTTTGTTGTCAATGCACATACGGTAAGAACCGACCTTCTTCTTCACCAGGAGCACCAGGGATGCAAAAGGAGAAGTGCTATGAGTGATGAAACTCTTTTGAAGTAAGTCCCTCACTTGAGTTGCCACTTCCTCCCATTCTACCTTAGAGAGTCGGTATGGGGCCTTATTGATTGGCTTACTGCTAGGTTCCAGGACTATGGCATGATCTACATCTCTTCTCGGAGGCAACTATGATGGCAAATCAGCAAACATCTGCAAACTCTGAGAGCAATCTCTGCATATCACAATCATCAACACGGGGAGTGCCACCCTCCTTAGTTACTGAAACATTTAATGCATATATGGCGCTGCCCATCTTGAGCTCTCTAGCCAACTGCCTTGCTGAAATGACCTGCAATTTAGGAGCTGCAATACCATGCAATGTAACCGATCCATCCTTGTGGACAAAGCTGAGTGTTAAGGCATTGAAATCCATGCTGATTTTGCCTAGTGATTGCAACCAATCACAGCCCAGGACAACATCTATCGGGCCCATGTCAAGTGCCAAGAGATCACCTGCAAATGTATAGTCATCAGAGTACTTAATCCTTGCATCTTGGCAACAAGATCTACTGATCATATGCTGTCCAGTGGCCACTTCTACTCTCAGCCCATGGTCTATCTCAATAGCAATCAATTCCACCCTCTGTAAGATCTTGCTGTTAACAAAACTCTGGGTGCTACCGCTTTCCACCAACACATGCACAATCCTGCCATTAATCATCCCTGTTAATCTATAGTATCAGCACTTTTGGCACCCATCAGGGCATGCATGGAAATAGTATAAAGTGTTGGCTCGGCATCCCAATAAACCTCCTCCTCGTTCACAGGAGCATTACCACCTGCATCTTCACGTGCATAAAAAGGCATCGCATCGTGATGCTCCACAGAAAAGAGTGTGGGCCTACGGCCTCTCATGCCACTAGTGGGCAGAATCTCATACGAATGCGAAGCATGAGTGTCATGCGCAGTAGCACCACCAGGATCAAAAGGAAAGTCGGTGCCCTACGTGGCTCTAGTGTCAGGAGCCTCATCTGCATCATGTGTTTTTGCCATCTCATCTTGAGATGTATCCAAAGAACCTGGGGCATCAAACAATTCCTCATCATCTGAGAGGTCAATGATCATGTTGAGCTTGGCAATACCACTGTTGCGCATCTTGCACACATTCCTGTGCTCAAGAGTCCATTTCTCGCCACATTTAAAACATAAGTTGGCCTTCTTTCTGCTGTCCATTATTGCCGTGTATGCTGTTTTATCTCAGCCTGCTCATTTCCAGCAGTAGGCTTGCCTCCAGGCTTGGCATCAGGATACCTGTAAGGCCTGGCATATGGCATCTTACAACCCGAGACAGTAGGAAAGCAAGGAAATGGTGCTGCTGCAGATTTCTTGTCAGTCCACTCAGCAAACTTAGGCTTCGACTCAGCGTCATACCCCGTAGCATGCGAGCTGCCCATGGCATTTCTGTGCTTGCCAACATATTTAGGCTTGAATACTTCTGCAAGCTCAGCTGCCCTCTCAATTGTTTGAGGGTTATGTGCCTTCACATCTGCAGTGAGAGAAGAACTTAACCCATGGATGAAACGCAGCAGCTTGCCCTTTTCAAATACGTCTTGCACAAACAAGGAAAGCCTCCAAAAGCGCTACAAGTACTCTTGGACCGTACCGGTCTGTGACAAGGCATAAAATTCAGCCAAGTATTGATCCAATACAAGTGGAGATACAAATGTAGTGACCATCAATTCTTTGAAACCCCTCCAAGTGGTTGGTCTCTGAGGCGAATCCCTCATGTATCGCCACCATGTGTGGGCATAGTCCTGCATACGCATACCTACAAAAATGATGCGCTCCTCCTCGGACTTGGGGTAGAAGCGGAAATAGTCTTCGAGCTTCGTGAGCCACTCCTCCAACTCATTGGGAGTGCAAGTGTCCCCTTTAAACTTATGCACTGTGAGTTTGTCCTTGATATCCTTGGCTGCATAATTCTTGTGTGTGTAACCTCCAGAAATGCAGGCATAGAGTCATGCAAGTTGCTTTCTGGCCCTACGTTTTGGTCGCCTACCTTGGGCACTAGGGGAGGCACTTCTATTTCAGTTTCACAGTCGGTTCTCCCCTTAGTTGTTGGACACGGAGTCGTTATCCCCTCTAGGGCTCAATGGATTATTCTCTTCATTGGAGGGCGTAAGGTTGGTTTCCTTAACTTGTATGCCTCCAACATTAGACGGAAACGTGTCATTATGTGGAAGGATTTGCTCTCCAAGGCCCCCATTGCGGATTCATGGGTGATTGGAGGTGACTTTAACATGGTTGAGTTACCGTCAGACAAAAAAGGGGGTAGAGAAGGAGGACTTTATTCTTTGGAGATAGCAACTTGGGATGCCTTCCTTTTTCACTACTGTGGAAGAGATACTTGGTTGGACGATGCCTTTCTTATTCAACCACAGTCCCTCCTGTTCTCTTGGTCGAACAAGAGGCAGCAGATGCCTATTCATGCACGCATTGACAGATTCTATGTAGATGATTGGGCACTAGACAGAGGTGGATCAGTATGCATTGTTGCTGGGGTTTCCACTTCACACCACTTTCTTGTTGTGCTGGCTATCTCAGAGCCTCACAGAAGAGGCCGGTCTGCCAGCATTAGGATTCTAGATGCCTTGTATACAGGAGGACCTTACAGAGGCAGCCCTGCAGATATGGGTTTCTCATGTCCAGGGTGGGCAGCCATCTCCATCACATGTAGCTGCTGCCTTTTCTGGTATTAGCGACTTCTACCACTCAATTGCTAGTACCAGGAGACGAGATATTCTCAAACGTGAGATTGGTGTTCGCCAGCAGTTGGTAGCTTTGCAGAGGGAAGAGCAGAAATGGCCTTCATATGCTTGGATTCACGAGCGCCTTGCTGCAACAAGGGCTCATCAGCAGACATTACTTGATCAGAGAGTAGAGTATGCCTTTCATGCATGGGAGTCCTTCTGGATTCATATGGGTGGCAGAGTCAATAAACACTTTTTCTCTACTCTTGGCCCTAGACATAGTAGAGAGAGCTTATTGACTCACATGGGGTTTTACAGATAGATCTAGATGACGTCATGCGCATAGCTTCAGATTTTTATGCCACCCTTCTTACTGCAGATCCTGACACACAGGATAGAGAGGATGCTAGACAAGTTATTTGGCAGAGCATCCCTTTGTTGGTCAAACCGGATATGCATGTTTTGCTTGATGCACCTTTCACCAACATAGAGTTCAGGACTGCACTTTTAGACCTTCACAAGGGCAAGTGCCCAGGTTTAGATGGCCTCACCCCTTCTTTCTTCATTGCATTTTGGGATATGATTGGAGACTACATTACATCGGCCCTGCAGGGCATTTGGGACTTAAGCGAGATGCCCGGGTCACTTACGGAGGATCTCATCCACCTTATCCCGAAAGAAGGTTGTAGAAATTTAGTGTCCCAATGGAGGCCTATCACACTTTTGGGGGCATGTTACAAGATTCTGGCCAAAGCCATCAGCCTCTGATTGCAGCCCCTTCTCCCAGATCTTATTCATGACACTCAAACGGGATTTGTGCATGGCAGAAGCATTTTTTATGCCATTTTCTTCTTTTGGGAAGCTTCAAAGTGGGCCACGCAGAGTGGCCAGAATCTAGCCAGTCTACTCTTGGATTTTGAGAAAGCTTATGATAGAGTAGATTGGGGGTTTTGGGAGGGCACCCTTCTACGTTTTGGCTTTACAAATGCTTGGATCAGAGGTGTTTTCTCTTTGTACAGATCAGCCCACATCCAAGTACTTATTGATGGGGTAAGGGGTGAGAGATTTCAGATTTCCGGATCAGTCCGTCAAGGATGCCCCCTCGCTCCTTTTCTTTTTTTGTTCGTAGTTGAAGCAATGAGTATCTATATTAGACCTCAAGCTGACATTTTTGGGCTGAGACTTCCCATCAGAAGGAAAGAGGAGCTACTTGACAGTGAGTTGGCAAATGACACATCAATTTACTTGGATACCACACCATAGACGCTCAATTCTTTCAGGACAGCATTGGATTTATTTTGCTTGGCGGCAGGGGCGGGGGCGCAAATAAATTGGCATAAATTCAATGGCTTTTGGATCAGTGACAAGGACACTCTAGATTGGGGGCTTGACATAGGATTCACTTGGGTTCACAGGGGTGTACCAGTCAGGTATTTGGGCTGCCAGGTCGGCTTGGGTATTTCTTCCACGTAGCAGTTTGCTCCCGTGTTGGAGAGCATCAGAAGGAGGAAGCTTTTTGGAGCTCAGCCAAGCTAAATCTTGCCTCTAGAGTTGTGGTGGTCAACGAGGTCCTCTTGGCCACGGCCTGGTTGGTTTGTTCATGCTAGGGCCATTCTAGGGATTGCATCATTCAACTCAGGACACCAATCAGAAATTTTCTTTGGAGTGGGCTTGATGGCACAGCACATGCTTTAGCCAGGGTGGCTTGGGAGACCCTCATCCTCCCTACACAGGAAGGGGGTCTCAATATTATTGATCCAGATTTACAGTGCAGAGCTTTACTCTGCAAGATGGTGGTGCGGGAACTTATGCCAGGGCAGGAGCCGTGGAAGGCATTTTTTATTAGCAGCATACAAATGTGCACACCTTCTTCAGGAGGAGACTGGATGGGGAGTATTAGGTGGATTTTCACCGCAGCACACCTCAGGTCTCCTTCGTCCCCTCTCATGGTTGCCATCCTGAAAGCATGGACCAGTTTCAAGAGCACTCTTTAGAGGATTCCCCCTTCCTCTTGTGAAGAGATTGATAGGCAACCGATCATGTGGAATGACAGTATATTGGATGATCTTGGCAGACCACTTGGTGCTTCACTCTACATGCAGTGGTCTAGATGGGAGAGGGGACCCGCCTCATCATTGAGGTCATGGAAAGCTTTTCGAAGGCTTCCAGAGGAGACCAAATCTTAGTTGACGGGACATCTCAGAGGGAGTGTAGGGAGGATCTTGCAGATTGAGGCAGCCCTTCCAACGGATTGGGTAGACACAGATGATATGCCACTCACTTGCTCCACTTGGGCAAGTGCTTTTACGAGAGGGGGTGTTCCTCTTCAGGTTTTGTCCTTTCGAGATGCACATGAGGATGCCTTGGTTTTTGGTGTGCATGATGGTGGCAGATTATTCAAGTCCACAGAGGACATCTTGCTTGAGTCTGTTTTTCAGCCCATCAAGGTTGTAGGTCTTCTGGTACAGGGATCAAATTCAAAGTGGTTCCTTGACCCAGACCCCCGGCTTCTCTCCACCGGATCTTAGAGACTTTGGCTCTACGAGAGAGTTCCCATTAGGTATTTGCAATGGGACCCTAGAGAGTGGGAGTGGATTGACGTAGGCATCGAGAGAAGAGCATCCCCTTCTTTCACTACACGGTCAGTAATGCTAAGAAATTCCAGCTCCGTAGTGAGGTTGGAGACCTTCCAAAGTTTCTCATTGGGAGGCATTTGATATCACTGTGGATTTGCAGAGGTGCTTCTGGAAGAGACTCTGGAAATCCCACAGGAATAGAAAGATCACTCTTTTCTTTTGGCTTTCTATCCATGGTGGGATTGCAGTGAACCTTTGGAGATCCAGATTCGGAGCCGACCCTACTTGCCCTCATTGCCTCTTTGCTTTGGAGACGATTCAGCATTGCTTATGGGATTGCAGGTAGGTGAGGATGATTTGGATGGGGGTAGCCAGAATTTTCAGTCACTTTGCCCACTCCCCATTCTTCATGACATGGGGCTTAGTGGCTTGGCTTTCTCTTATGGGGCCTCAGGTCTTCTATGAGAGACTTGACTCTTCTCGGGCCATTTCGGTTCGACGTCATCAGGTTAAGTGGTACCACACCTTCCTTTTGCAACTGTACATGCCTCTGTGGATACCTCTTGGGAGATTTTGACGAGCATAGCAGCCTGGCATATCTGGAGAGCCAGATGCACAGAGGCATTGGAGGAAACTCAGATTCATCCCTCATACACATTGGCTAGTATCTGGACAGACACCATACATACCTTGATGGCCGTATGGACGAGTATGCAGGAAGACTCCCGTGCAGCCTCAACTAGGAGGGCTTCCTTCTTCAGGGAATGGAAGGATTCTCCTTTCTTCTACAGGGTTGAGGTGACACTTTCAGCCTCAGCCTTGGTTGTTTTCCACCTCATTTTGAGGGGGTTTATTTATCCTCATGGTTTCATGATGTATTCCGCTTTGAGCTTGCTCTTGTGGGTTTTTTCTCTTAATAGAAGTCTCTTTCTTGCCCAAAAAAAAAAAAGTGCAGGCATCATCACGCTTGAGGTTCACATAATCGGAGAAGGGCATCTCAAGTTTGATGGCCTCGAGTAGGACCTTGTATGGACGCAAAGCCAACACGTCATCAAAAGTGGCTTGTTGCCCACCACCAACCCCCTGCTGCGTAGAAGTTGTTGCCATCTGATGCACTAGCTACGTCTGGCTATTTGTACTTGCTAGTAGAGCGATAGGTGCATGAACCCCGGGCTGGGTCTCTCTGCCAAATGCATCTCTCCGAAATGATGGCATACCAAAGGACTGAGAAGAGGACTGACCTCTCTCCCAAGGGTGTGGGCTGCCATATAAACCCAAGCCCGCTCTAGGCATACTAGTTGGTGCGGTGAAAGGAGCACTAGCCGGATGCACACCAACGGGTCAGCCCAAAAGAGACGGCTCAGCCTGCATAGATGCAAAAAGCTGAGAGCCAAAAGATGGCCTGACATCCTCCAAGAAGGTGCTATGTGGCACAGAAAATGCATCATCTAAGTCCAGATAATCCCCAAGCTGGGTACACGCAATGGTCCAGAAGACTGATGCTCATAGGCACAATGGGCATCTGCCATAAAACCTCTGAGTGGAGCAGACAAAACATCCTGACTATCTAAATGGTCCCCGTGCTAGGGTGCGGCCTGCTTACCCTTATCCTGCATAGCAATGGCAAATGTGATCGACTAACCAATCTGTTGTCCCCTCTGGACAAGAGCCATATCCTACATAGCCATGGCAGTGGTAAGCTACTGGCTGAACTCCTGTCCTATCTGGTGGAAAGCACCCTCGAGCATAGAGGAAAGGACATCCAGAAACTGCGTCTGCATTGCCTGCACTTCTCGAGATGCAGGAGAGAGACGCTGAGTGGAAGGAACCTCTGCACCACCAGTGGATGCAACCATTGTGGCAGGCACTTGCTCATACTGAGCAGTCTCATCAATGTCATGCAATATATCACGAGGGGCACGCTTCGGTGCCATGGTGACTTGCCCTGGAGAGAGGAGCTCAAATGTAGGCAAGGAGAAATGGATAGCAAAACCCTACGTAATATGAGCACCTAAGATAGTGTGTGGAAAAACACGAAATGTCGATGGAGAGGCTCATAAGAAAGGTCGTCGAAGAAGCTTTGAAATGGAGCTTGATTGAGCCAAAATAGGGTTGTGGAGAGCTCCTAAAACAGGCTGAAAATTTTTGAGTTTTTTTCTTTCTTTTTGGGGGGGGGGAGGGGAGTCCCTATGTCACCTAGTACAGTTAGTACACTAACCTAGGACTCCTAAGACACTTAGGACTCTAAGTTGGTTTAATCTAACCTAACTACCACTTGGACTAACCCTAGTTAGCTTAACCCCTACTAACCTAACCAACCCCAACTAACTAGACCTAACTGACTAACCCAAACCTAACCCAATCCACTAACCTAGCCAACCTAAACCCCAACTAGCCTAAACCTTAGCAATTGCTAAGGTCTCCAGTAGCGCAACGCCGACGAAAGGGGCGGCGTCAACGAGCACGGCTTGGGCGGAGAAGGCGTGGGCGAAGCGGGAAGGCACGGCGACAGGATGGCGACGGGTTGGAGAGGTACTGTTTTGACTATGGTGGCAACGGGTTGAGTGATGACGACGGGTGCAGGAATTGGCATAGTTGTTCGTCGACACAATGAAACTGGTCGGGTACCGGTTCAGTCGACGAGACTATAGGGCTGTTGTGGTTCAGTCGACGGGACTGGACAGCCAGGAGGTTCTTCAAAGCAGCCCGGAGGTTCTTCGAGGCAACGGACCAAGGTGCGCCAGGGCTAGGCGGTCCTTCAAAGCAGCCCAGAGGTTCTTCGAGGCAACGGACCAAGGTGCGCCAAGGCTAGGCGGTCCTTCAAAGCAGCCCGGAGGTTCTTCGAGGCAACGGACCAAGGTGCGCCAGGGCTAGGCGGTCAAGTAAGGCTTGGCAAGTTCATC